>NC_091090.1:51013611-51340833 GCF_032405125.1 Capricornis sumatraensis | reverse complement strand
AGCGCCTGAAGTGTCACAGGAGAGCTGGCCTCTGTGCTTTGGCAGCAGGTTGGTGATGAGGGGCTCCAGGGATCGGTGCCTGACAGTGAGCACAGACGCACCTTCCGGTGGAGAAAGCCCAGAACTTTCACCAGGTTTTCAAAAAGGCCAGACTATGAATTAATTGCCTTTTCCACCTCTATTTTATTTTTAAAAGTAAGTAATAGCTAATTAATTAGTGTTCACCACCCCCACCAACAACAATACTTCAGAATCAGCCATTTACATGGACACAGCTGTTACTATAGATATGAAATGGTCATTACTGACTCCCAATGTCAACCTCTGCAGCAGAGTTTTAAACACAGAAATACATGATAAAAGTCTCTAAGAAGCTGCAAAGCCTATTTGTTCAACAAGAGAACTTCACTCCATCAGTAGAACAGCCCAATCCAGCTTACCTTTAACAGTGAGTCTAAAACCTTGCCCACCCACCTGTCTGGCCATCAGCTAAGCAGCAGAAACATGAACCAGAGGGCGGCCTGGAGTCATCCAGTTTTGGGGAAAGTGGCTCCAAACACCGCAAAAGCCCAGAAAGCGGCCTTTCATTTCAGCAAAGAAAACTGATACATATATGATGTTTCTCCGTCTCCAAAGGAAAAGCACCGCCTCACCACTCCCCCACCCCTGACAAAACCCAAACGCAGTGCCCAATCATGATGCCTGAAGCCAAGCCTCATTCTTAACTGTAAATGAAAAGTAAGTACCATTCCATAGCATACTGCTAGATTAACACATGTGGTAACACTAGAGCATGATTAGTAAGAGAGAAGAGAAACAGGAAGTATCATACCCTGCTGAGAACACTACCTTTGGGGAGGGAACTGGAACACTTTCCACAGAGAGACACATACGCTGCGACCTAGCTACTCTACCTTCAGGAAATTATCCT
Organism: Capricornis sumatraensis; assembly: GCF_032405125.1. Lineage (NCBI taxonomy): Eukaryota > Metazoa > Chordata > Mammalia > Artiodactyla > Bovidae > Capricornis > Capricornis sumatraensis. The sequence goes on along the minus strand of NC_091090.1, from coordinate 51,339,902 downwards.
GGGTAGGAGAGTGGGCAAAAGAGGAGTCTGGGGCCAAATGGTACCAACTTCCAGTTGTAAGTCACAAGGATCTGATACACGAAAGGCAATTACAGTTAAACAATACTGGGCTGCCACCTGAACACGGACAAGAGAACAGACCTTAAAGGGGTCTCATCCCATCACGAGAAAACACCTGTGTGGGACGGTGCTGACTCGGTGACACGATCACTTCACAAATGTCAACTCATTATGGTGACGTGCAAAACTAACCTTACGTGTCAACTACATCTCAATTTTGAAAATTATCCCATCATCTTATATGTAAGAATATTCACTGGAGGATTAATTTTAAGAACAAAAAAAACCTGGAAACAGAAATTGTTCTATCCTTCAACACAGAACAGGCTTAATCAATCCTAACACATTTATATAAAAGAACTGTAAAAGAATACTATACGGTCGGTAAAAACGAGGTAAGTACGTAAGTAATCACCACAGACAGACACCCAAGGCACGAGAGCTCAGGCTGCAGAACCGTGTGCCACACGAGCCCGTCTGTGAACACAGACACAGGAGCAGCAGGAGTGCAGCAACGCGCGTGTAGAAACCGCCTTGAGTAACACGTGAACACCAGCAACTCATGCAAAGTGGGACTGGTGGAGCCGGCAGGTGACGTGAAAGTCTTCACCTTAAAAAATGAGGTCATACTGCTTTTATAATGTTTTTTAAAAAGTCCACTTACCACTGGAGAGAGAAAAAAAAAAACACTACATTCTTCTGTAAATACTAGTATTTCACCAACTGCATATATAATAAAAACTGAAATTATATTAAACTATCAAGCAGTATGATAGGTTTATTCTTTCAAATACAGTGGTAGCTGGCAATTCGTTTTCTAATAAACAGTGGTAGAAAACTGTCATTCATGAAACTTATTATAAGGCATTCACATGCTGCACAAGAGCTCTCAATACTACATCAAATACCATTAAAAAAATTAATTGCCTCACCTCTTCTACTCTGCACTGAAGCAACAGGAAAGAAAAAAAAGACAGGGAAAGGTTAAGGATATAGAGAACTCACACATCTGTACACAAACGGCAGATGCGGCAACATTTCTAAAGTATAAACACAGTACAGAGAGAAGATGGAAAGCATTCACTAACCATATTAGACTCTAGAAGTAATGAAAAGGTAAGTGCTAAGTAGCATCAACCAGGCATTTCTTTTTGCTAAATCTAAGACACTTACTTCCATTTAAGAGAAAAATTTCCAGCCAAGTTTGAGTACTTACTGATCTGGTTCAGAGTTTCCTGAGGAATCCAGCTCATGTCAACGTCATTTTGACTTGAGGTTCCCATCTCTACCTTCTGAATGGGCCTCTTGCGCTGAGAGAACATAAAAATATCACGTTACAGGAGCTCCATTATAGTGTTTTATTACTGTAATTTAAAAAAGACCTCTATCAAGCTACCTGCTTAAATATCTTAATAGATAAACATGTTCCCTTCTAGTTCTAAAACATATTCCTCAATTATTTTTTTAACTAGACAGGGGGACACCATGTCCACAGCAATTACGAAGAATAAGGAATAAATCTTCACAATTATTTATTCCCAGTCATTAATGACCTTTTCCTCTGCTCTAAAGCTCCAAATGTTAATACAATCGGTAGACCGAGTAAGAACTATTTATACAGTGATTTTTCTCATTTTGGAAATCTTAAGAATTTATTTTCACATTCAATAAAATGTGGGATAATTACTGAAATGTTGCATGCAGATTCCTGCGTTGTATCTAAATACACTTAAATAGCTGGTATAAATAAAACAAAAACAGGCAATCTCAGTTAAGCTAACAGCCTCAAACTGTTCCGTGAGTATTCGCAGCAAAACTGCAAGAAAGAAAAGAGACATAACTCTTCTCTTCAATCCTATTCTTTAAAAAATAGTAAAACCCCATCTAGTTATTTACATAAGAAACCGAATTATTAATTACACAGTCTGAAAACTGGATCTGAATACACAGAAAGACAACTGAAAAAAATGGTTTACCCCTAATACATAAGTTTATACAAAAATGCTGACGATTTTATGAAAATGAAGTAATGAAAGTGATGGAAATTAACGTTTAAGCACTATTTCTCTTTAAAAGATAATGACTTAACATGTACTACCAATATGAGAGATTTAACTGCCTGACTTATTGCTTAATAAATAATGATTAACCAAAATATCTAGCAATTGTTTGGAGCCAGTGGACATCAATATATTTGACACAAACCATGTTACATACTGAAAGGAACAGTATGGATTATTCCGTTTGGGGGCTTTTGTTTGGCGGCTGGGGGAGGCGAGGGAGATGAGGACGCAGGGGAAGAATTAACCACCGCGTTCAAAGCTGGGAGACCATGGCCACACGAGGGCCTTCAACACGGACACGTCACTTCTCTAGCAAGAGCAGAATTCAGCCAATTTCACTTTCTTTTTCAAACCAAGACTCATTTAAGTGCTAATTAGAAATCAGCCCTATGATCAAGAATAAGCTGCATGGCTAATAAGTAAAATAACATATCCATTAACTGCAGGTGGCAGAAAATTCTGAACAAACCCAAACATACCCCCAAGGTCTCATCTTCAAGCTTCATTTTAAAAAGCTGTAACAGACCTGTAAATCTATAAACCCACAGTGACAGCAAGCAAGCACAAACATGCAGACTGTCCTTGGCACTGGGCCGACCTCGGAAGACCCGCGATGGGAGCGGCTTAGTTCACGCGCGTTTACCTTTCTAGACTCCAGGAGCTGGTGAAGGCCAACGACAACCAGCAGCCCGAGACCCGCCAGGAACATGTACATAAATATGCTGATGCCAAAGGAGAAGACAGAAACTCGCTTCAGTTCCTAAGAAATACCGCAGCTAATCAAAACTACAGTCACGCTTCAACTCAGAAGACCTGGGAGGCAACTGCAATGAGAATTCTAACACAACATGTGTTTTCCAAACAACTTATGGGGAAAAAAAGAGTAAAATATTTTAAATTCAACTAAGATGAAGGTAATAGTTTCATGAATTTACCTTTTTCTTTAACGTCAATTAGTCTCCCTCCTACTCTGCCAAAGGGAATATGATCTACAATGAATTTCTTCATAATTTGTTATGTTCTAAGCTCAGTTAAAATAACTGTATTAGGTTTTGTTCCTCAAAGATCAGATTTTGCACGATTTTATTTAAAAACTACTCTTTGTGAATCATAAGTATATGCTGAAAAATGATTCGGTATTCACAATGAATATACTTTTCAAGATAAAAATCTCCTAACATATTTGCAGTAGCAATTTTGGAGGCATGCAACTTCCATTAGGCTGGTGACTATAAATCAATTTAAAGACAGGAAGAACAAAAAGTGAACTCTCTTTCTAAATCAATTTTTGTTAGTTTTAACTACCTTTCCTAACGTGTTGTTATTAATCATTGTTGTGAGAATCATCTAAAGTGTGGAGTTAAGTGGTCAAGATTTCAACCCATCCACAGCAGGCTCCATTTTCACCATGAAACACCAGGATGACAGACACGAGCCTCCCAGTCCTGCCTTCTGAGACCAAAATCTACATCCGGCAAAACTCACTTACGTTTCTCCATCTAACCCATCTTCTCTCTCAATGATTGTAACTGTTTGATTGAAGACAGCATCTTGGAAAACATTGCCCTGTTAAGAAAAAATAAATCACAAAAATCTGAAATGCACTGGAAGAATGAAAGCTTACAAAATTTCTTCTAACTGTCATCCTAACATACACTACAGCTCTCTCATCACTTACGATATCCTAAGACTTAACAGAATTGTATTAAGTGTATTAATTATAAGTCAATGTCAGGGATTCAACATTATGACGTTACTTTGTCCTACAAAACAGAATGACTCCAACTTTGCTAAAATTGTCCACTTTCTTTGAGGGGGGTGGGATGATGTGTGAGAAACCAGGGAAGTGAGTACACAGTAAAATATACAGAAAGAAGCAGAGAACACAGAACACTCTTCAGCTAGAAGCCCTGGCTTCTGCTGTATGTAACCCTTCAAACAAGAAAGCAAAGGCATGGAATGGGCATTCTGCAGCACAACCTTGTTTTAAGAACTAGACTTGAGCAGAAGTCCAGTCCATACTGACAATGGGTTGGAAATCAATCTACATCAAACGGTCAGTGACACTCACAGTATCAAAACCTTTTTCTCTGGTGGTCTCGAAATACTTTTGTCAGCTCAATACAATCTCAGTTTTCAAAGACGAGAGACTCACTGGGACAACACACAGCTGTGCTCCGTGTTCTGTGTGAAGCACTGAGGTAATGCTTTTCCAAACTGTCACTATTTACTGTTGAACTGTAATGGTTTAAGTCTTATTTCAAGGTCTTTCGATCAGCAAACCAAGATGACACAGACAGTCAAACAGAACTGAATCTACAGGCATGCTTTTGGATGAAGTTTAATTCTGTTTAAAAACAAGATGAAATACATAATCCTTCAGGCTACTAAGCTATAACGGTGAGGAAACTTAGTACATTGCTTTGAAAATAAGGAAGGGGAATTCCTGGCAGTACAATGGTTACAACTCGGCACTCTCAATGCCAAGGCCCAGGTTCAAGCCTGGTCAGGAAACTGAGATCACGCAAGCCCGGGAGGTGCAGCTTTTAAAAAAAAAAAGATGGAAAAATCTTTCCCACATTCTACTAAGTAGTTTTAAAAAAACAAACAAGGAAACTTAATGGCAGCATCAGAAATTTGACGCAGACATAAGATCAACACAGTGACACTAGGGTGATGAAAAGGTTCAATAAGCTTTCCAGAAAGGATGACATTTCCTTTCCTGAAAGCTTTTTAGATGTGCGCTCAACTGAAGGAGGACGTAACAGCTGGTATCTAGAGGTCAGCTCCCAGCAGCAAAATCCTAGTGGGCTTCTCTCATTCATTCACTGGCCACACCTACACTGTGGAGTAAAGTACCTGAGAGGCACCCGAGAGGCTACCTGGGTCTCATAAACCATAAGCCTTTTCAATATTCTAAAAATATTCAGTTGTATTTTATGAGGGTATAAAATGACAGGAAAATAGTCGCAGAAAGTCCTTAAATCTTACACAGAGTAGTAGTAAAATGGGCAAAATGCAAGCGACAAAAAGCACAAAGATGACTTAATATGTATGAACACCTGAAGAGGCAGTGGATTGCACTCTTTTCTAGAACTTTCCTAGCCCTCACTCACTCGTCTCCAGGACACAGTCCTTGTCACGCCGTGATCTGTTTACACTCCTCTGGCCCACTGCCTTACAGACTCGAAGACAGAGATGTGTGTAACCAACCTTTGCCTGCCTGCTCCCCATCAACTCCAACCACCAAACAGGCACTCGAATGAATAAACACAACAGTACTTAGACGTCAACTGTCCTCACACGCCCCTAACTTAGGGAGGGCCTTACGTTCAAATCCTTGTAGTTCAGGTTGATGACCAGACCGAAGGGCCGGCCCCCCATGGGCTCTGCGGGGATGAAGGAGTACTCAAAGGTTGCCTGTCTCTGGGGCGGCACGACCGTGTTCAGAGGGAGAGCGGTGAAATTCTGGATGTAAAACTGGTAGTCCTGAGGGTAACGGAATGAGGCGTCGAGAGACTCGACAATAAAGTCTTCCGTACCCTTGTTTGTAAAGCCTACCAGGAACTTCACAATGTTATTTGCTGGAAAATCTACGAAACAAAAAAAGAGACAGGAAGGTTAGAAAACATTTGAAGGGCGCAGAAGACGCAGACATTACAAATGGGTTCTGAGGCCCGTTCCTGCTGTGCATGGACTTGGTTTCGGAACCTGTTTCAGGAAAACATTCCAGCCGTGCTCCAGCAGCTGGCTGGAGGCTGTGTGTAAGCTGAAACCCTAGTCAACACGCCAGTGCTCCAACTGAAGAGCTCAACTGAGCACCTCGATTGGAGCCCCGGTCGCTGCCAAGCCACCAGGAGCAGCGGGCGCTGTGCTCAGCAGTCAGGGCCCCCAGGGCGGCTGGGCGCGGTGCCGAGCTCACCAGCGGTGCCGCGCTCAGGCTCTGCTGGCGGTGCGAACAGTGGGCAGGAGAGCGACAGGGAGGGGACGCCTGAGATTCACCTGCAAACTGCAACATCTGTCAGACGTTAAAAAAAAAAAACACCCTTATCTACTTTAGGCAGTTACTCAGAATGCAGATCTGAAGGTTAAGACCCACGGAGGCAGCTACAAAGATGAAACTAGGAAAACAAAAACCTCTCAATCAAATCACGTTTTCTGTAGACATAGAGCTGGAACGTACACAGGAATAAAACAGAGCGCTTGAGAAGGGCCCTCAAATGAATAATCTCCAGTAATAAGTATTCAATAATCATCTACAGAGCTACTCATCCACTGAAGCACAGGTTCTGGGGCCAGATGGACCTGAGTCTAAACCATCTTCACAGCCTGTTTACTGAGACAGTGACCTTGAGCAAGCAGTGATCTCTCAATCAGTTCAACAACTCTTCTCTCGGGGTTCCTGTTAGGATTCAGTAACACACACAAAATACTCAAAACGTCGGCTCTCAATAAATGTTAGCCATTTATTTTCTTCTAATGCAACACAGGCTTTAATTAAAAAAAAGATTTAGTATTTCACTAGTATTTACACTCAAAATATGAATGTTAATTTTACTGTGGCAGTTTGGATAGTTTAAAGACAGTATCTTTCAAGGGGACATTTAATTTCTAGTTAAAATGGATAGTATTTACTTTCCCCTTCCCTGGTGGCTCAGAGGTTAAAGCATCTGCCTGCAATGTGGGAGACCTGGGTTCGATCCCCGGGTCAGGAAGATTCCCTGGAGAAGGAAAAGGCAACCCACTCCAGTATTCTTGCCTGGAGAATCCCACGGACGGAGGAGCCTGGTAGGCTGCAGTCCATGGGGTCGCACAGTTGGACATGACTGAGCGACTTCACTTCACTTAGTTTCAAAGCCAGAAACGATACTTTACAGATATAGGTATTCATACATATATACGCACGCTTTTTTCCCCAAAGTGTGTCTGCACTATATTTGCAGAAATAAAGATCTTTATCATTATTAATGCTACCCCGAAAAGTGAGCTTGTCATTTAAAAAACTTCTGTATCTGAATTACAACCACATTCCCTGCTCACCTTCTCCTTTCACAAACAGGATGGTCGTATCTGCACTTGGTGAAGCTTCAGGTTCACCTGATACATCATCTTCCTCTTTATCTTCAGCCTAAAAGAAATGTTGAAAACGGATTACTACGGGGAAAAGCGCAGCATCATTTAAGAAGAGTGGCTTCACCGGATTTGGGACAGTGTATTAGCATACTGCATCTCCAAGGCTGTGCTGCGATCAGTGGTGGAATGAACAGTTACGTGCACATAGACCCCCCGGGGATTCTGCAACTATAACTGAGAGTGAGGCCTGAGAGTCTGTATTTCTAACAAGGATCCAGCAAATGCCCATGAAGCTGGTATTTAGATTACACTCTGAACTGCAAGGTTCTAGAGCCCAAGTGGGTAAGTTGTCTATAAAGTCTGAAACTTTGAAAACCGTATTTTTCAAAAGGACATATAATTTCTAGTTAAAATGGACAGTATTAATTTTTCCCCTTAAATGCCAGGAATACTACTTTCCAAGAAAAGAAGTCTCAAACACAGTCTTCAATTCCCTCCCCAACAAAGGGGAAAGGAGGGGCCGGTCTGAGGACTCAGACATCAAACCCTTTCAGCTTTGGGAACCACGAGGTCTCCCCCATGAGCATGCAGCCGCAGGCGCAGGCACAGGAGGCGAGCAGCCAGAGCCAACACGGAGAAGGCGGTACGCTGGCACGGGCCTGCGGGCTCCTTCTGCCACCCCTGCTCCAGGCCTGGTTATGAGTCATTCCATCCCAATTTACAGAACGACCTCCCTGTGAGAAGTCGGCACACCACTTGGAAGAAACGGTCTTTAAAAAATCATGACCAGGGAAATAATGAGGTGGCCAGCAAGCAATCGCTCAGTCATGTCCGACTTTTTGCGATCCCATGGATTGTAGTCTACCAGGCTTCTCTGTCCATGGGACTTTCCAGGCAAGCATACTGGAGTGGGTTGCCATTTCCTTCTCCAGGGGATGTTCTTGACTCAGGAATCAAACCCAGGTCTCCTGCATTGCAGGCAGACACTTTACCCTCTGAGCCACCAGGGAAGCCCCATAATGAGGTGGAGATGTCCTGAAATTCAATTAAATTTGCACGACTCAGAACATTTACTAATCACTGAATCGTATGCTTAAAATGAGAAAGTATCATGATGTGTAAATTATATTGCAATAACATTGTTTTAAAAAGGTCAACAGAGCAAAAACTATCTTACATTTTAAAATTTCTCCACACCCACCTCATATGCTTGAGAGAAGGCAGGAACCAGAAACCGTCAAATGCAGGGAAAAGGAGATACTTGAGAAGCGAGAGAATCACACTACGACCTGACCACGAGGTCACCAGCATTAAGGAGTGAGGAGGCAGCGGCAGCAGCACCGAGAAAACCCGGAAGGGCCACAAGGCCAGCAAGGAGGGGCGCTCAGGACAGGCTCAGGGCAGAGACCAGGCCAGGAACCCGGCCATCAGGCCACTGGCACCGCAGCAAGAAGGTTCACGAGATTCGTGGGAGCTGACCGACCACTGTGAGAACGAATGGGAAATGAGCAGGAGAGAGAGCTGTACAAAGCACTCTTCTAAGAACTGTCCTGGTAAAAAGGAAACCTGTACCAACTTAAGGGGAACACCAAGTGGAGGCGTGTGGGCACGTCTGGACCTTAACAGAAGCAAGTCACCAGGAAAAATCACCGCTTGAAGCCACAGGAAGCAAGAGGGTGATAAGCAAGATCCCACAGGACCAGACGGGAGAAGAGGGGAGAGCCCACCCCAGAGGAGAGCGAAGCTACTCTCTGACAGGAAAGACGCAGACAAGCTGCTTAGTGATATGTTCAGAAGAACTCAGGTTCTATTTGAGAGTTCACGCTGATGGCCTTCATGTTCTGACATTAAAGACCACATTGTTGTGAAGACTTCAAAGAGAAACTGATTTTGGAGTTTGAGAGTGGTTAAAAGATTCTCCCTAGGATAAATTACAGTAGTCTGGGAGAGAAAATAAGCTAGAGTGGAGTGAAAGTGTGAGTTTCTGAGTCATGGCTGACTCTGTGCCTGACTGTCACCCGCCAGTTCTCAGCTCCGAGCACGCCACAACGATCCTACTTGTAGCTCAATATGTCTGCTGTCTTACTGTAATTATATAGTAAAAGCTTCAAAATTGGACAACTGCTCAATCTTTCCTAAGCCCTCTCTCTATGAGAAATCCTCATGGAACACAGCTTACACATTGTTTTTTGTCTGCTCCTCACCCCCTGGCAGCAAAACGCATACACACTGTCCAAGAGCATAAAGACGGCGAGAACAGAGAGGCTATCTGGCTTGCTCACCCAGGGAATCCAGAACAGCGCCTGGCACACTGTAGGAACTCACAGATACACTGCTTATTGAGGGAGGAAGGAGAGGAGAGGAAAGTAAGACCCAGAAAGGTAAGTTGCCCAAGGTTGGAAAGTTAAGCAGGGTATGTCCCAAACCCACCAACTGGTCCAGCGGTCCTACTCAGTCGCCTGAAAGACTCCTGTCCATGTCACCTTGGACTGTTCTGTTTCACGTCTCCTTCCTTCTGCCAAAAAGTACTAAGGAATTATCCTCAGTGACTGGCCTCATTCTCCCAACTTCAATCCACTCTGATCCCAGTCACAAACCTCTAAAGGCAAACAGTCTAATACCATATTTGCCTACAGCAAGGAGGAACCCTAACACATCATACACATGCAGGGAGTCGAGCGCAGCCCTAACCAGATCTGTCGGTTCGTCTTCTTCCACTTCTGCTTCGTCATCTTCATCTTCGATTATAGAATCTTCCGCCGTTTCTTCATCTTCTGTAAGATCCTGAGCCACTGCCAATGAGCCTGACAGTAAGACATGAAACAAGCAGTTAGCCTTTACTCTGGAATACCAACTTTTCCTTTTCTAAAGGCAACAAAAATTTTCCCTCAGAATAACTCAATCTCCCAGTCCACTCAAGCGTTGCCAAATGACAAGGCATCTCAGAACATTCAGATGATCTTATCTAACTGCTAGTCTTACCAACTGCACATTAATTTTAGTGAGAAATGCTGTTTAACTTTAAAAAGCAGCTAGAAAAATGAACTGCTAAAACTACACATGCCGTAAAGGCCAAATAAATAAATTCAGGCAATTTTGTTAAACATATTAAAAGTAACAAAGTAAGTTTGTTTTAAAACTGAAAAGCTCTACAATTTAATCCATCATTAACCATATAAAACAAACCAAAAAAAAACCACCAAAATCCAGGCCTAAAAGAAAACAGCAATCTAAATATCTAGGCAAGTAATTGTTTATTAAGGTTCACAACAGCTCAATGCTCTTAACACTTCATAGCATATAACTCCAAGGAACAAACATCTGTATGACATCTATTGTAAAAACTAGCTCTCATAAAATACATTTGATTTAGTAAAAACTACATTGGTAATATCAGAGTTGAGAACTGAGAAAGCATGAATTCATTTTTGCATACAGCTTCAAACATGTTTTAAGATACTTCTTATAATCCCTACACTTAAAAATCATAGTGAAAGTTAAGCATAACTATAAAGCCAAAAAATTATAAATGCTAAGTTTATAGGCAAAAATACATGTCACATTAAATCTCTTTCAGGCAAGGCCCTCAGAAGAAATTTCAAAGTTTCACAGACTCTTCCAACACTTCTCAGAAAGAATGATGATGTGGCAATTCAGTACAGCGGGGGGGAAGAGAAAGGAAGCATGTGCACACACCGTAAAACCAAGAAGAAAGAGCGAATACTAAGGACTCTGCATTTCAAGCCTTTTCCACCTCCCTGAGTTCTTACTGCAGTTAAGATTTAAGTCAAATGTTAACACTGAACTTCATGAACTCAAAGTCAGCTTCTAATGCTTGTTGAACAAACCGAAACAGTGCATTCATAATTTAAAATAAAACTAGTAGGAAGACTATCTAGGTCTGACATAATAAAGTTGTACTTAAATTTCAAGACTTCTCAATAAATAAAATGGCTTTCACCCAACATTTATTAAACATTTTTATGCTAACCAGTAACAACTTTGTGCCTTAAAAAAAATCTAACACTTTTCTATTGGAAAAATTAAGAGAAAACATCTTTCGAAAGACAGACCCTAAGGCACCAAAAAAAAAAAAAAAAAAAATCAAAGATACCCAGATACTGATGTTTCTTAAGAAAATATTCTAAAGCCAGAAAAAAATATAGTCCAGATTCTAGACAAATACCATCACCAAATTTTCCTCAAGAAAATAAAAACAACCAGGAGAGCAATTCCTAAAGGAAAAGCATTCCTACTTAAATCTGCAAATGAACAACTGTGGTTAATTCTCCACTTGGTTTTCTATCCATTAAACAAAAATCAGTCAGTTTACTTTTCTTTGCAAAAAGAAAACGTGGAGGGCTGTCACTATCATTCATTTTGCCGCACAGCTTGCTTAAACTTACAGAATAAAAGGAATTCTAGCGATCATACGATCAGGCTAAATTCCATGGAGAAAACTGCAGTTCAAGACAGAATCAGGGCAAGAAGCCAAGTCTCCACTTTTTTATCATCCTGTTATTCACTGTCACACCAGATAAACTGTGGGGAATACATCTAAATAATGAACTAGACTACATTTTTTTTCAGGACTAGGCAATGCATCCAAGGAACAAACAAAAAAAGTTACCAAAAAAAGGAGAGCAAAAGAAGGCCTGGAGTAATGGACAGGCCCAAGGATTCCTCAGCCCGTCTGGGCGCAGGACTGCACTGGCAGACGAGCACGAGGGGTTTGGTGAAACCAAGACACCAGAGAACGCAGACAGCTGCGCTGATACACGAGGCTAGGACGGGAGGCTGGGCCCGAAAACACCCGGGTTTCGGCAAATGAATGGAGGACGCCGGGCCTGGAAGCCAGGGACACGTCAGCTCAGCGCCGAGGGGAGGGCAGGGCAGGGGGCGGAGCGGCAGCCGCGGGCGGTCAGCGGCCCCGGAGCGCTCCAGCCCGCCCGCCCGCCGCCCCCGCCGCCCCCGCCACCCTCGCCCCTCGCCCCGGCCCAGCCGGGCCTCCCGGCGCGCCCGAGCCTCCCGAGGCCCCCGACCCCTCCGTGCCTGGACCCGGCCTCGGCGGGGCCTGGCGCGCCGGGCCGCACTGCGCGCCGGAGGCGGGGATGGGGCCCAGAGGCCGCCGAGCGAGGCCGACTAGGAGATCCCAGCCCCGGGGGTACCCCGACCCGGGGGGCGCCGCGCCCGCCTCCGGCCTCACGCCTGCCTGGGTCCCACGGCGGCTCCCGCCCACCAGGCCGAGCCCCTCGACCCACGGCCCAGCCTCACCTCCTGGGCTGCCTCGGAGCAGGAGGGTGGCGGGGAATACCAGCAGGAGAAGCAGCAGCAGGCGGCGGAGGGACCTCATAGCGCGGCCGCTCCGGCGTCCAGGGCCCGAACGCGAGAACTCCCAGCCGCTCCGGCGCGAATGGCGTTACTCTTCATCCGGGCTCCGGGGGAGGGGCGGGACACGCACCGCGCACGGCCCTCGTCACGCCCCTCCTACGTGAGAGGGGCGGGGCACGCACCATGCGTGGCCCTCGCCAGGCCCCTTCCCGACGTGGCTGCTCGGTCCGAGCGGTGGGGGAGCGCAGGCGGCCCCGGGAGTCACGTGACAGGTTGCTAGGCCCTCCGAGATTCCCGCGAGATCTCCGAGAATCCCGCGAGCGTCCTCCTCCCATCACGGCCAAGGGCTACCGGCAACCTGCGCTTTTGCCGCTCACCGTGCCGTTCCATCCCTCCCTCCCAGTTAACGGTTCCTTTATTTGACTGACGATCAGCTTGGAAGTCTTTGTGCGATTGAAGAGTAATGCCGCTTAATATAAGGAACATGAACTGCCTGTTTTACAGACTATGCCAAAGCCTTTGACTGTGTGGATCACAATAAACTGGAAAATTCTGAAAGAGATGGGAATACCAGACCACCTGACCTGCCTCTTGAGAAACCTATATGCAGGTCAGGAAGCAACAGTTAGAACTGGACATGGAACAACAGACTGGTTCCAAATAGGAAAAGGAGTACGTCAAGGCTGTATATTGTCACCCTACTTAATTAACTTATATGGAGAGTACATCATGAGAAACGCTGGACTGGAAGAAGCACAAGCTGAAATCAAGATTGCCAGGAGAAATATCAGTAACCTCAGATATGCAGATGACACCACCCTTATGGCAGAAAGTGAAGAGGAACTAAAAAGCCTCTTGATGAAAGTGAAAGAGGAGAGTGAAAAAGTTGGCTTAAAGCTCAACATTCAGAAAACTAAGATCGTGGCATCTGGTCCCGTCAAATAGATGGGGAAACAGTGTCAGACTTTATTTGTGTGGGCTCCAAAATTACTGCAGATGGTGACTGCAGGCATGAAATTAAAAGACGCTTGCTCCTTGGAAGCAAATTTATGGCCAACCTAGACAGCATATTAAGAAGCAGAGACATTACTTTGTCAACAGAGGTCCGTCTAGTCAAGGCTATGGTTTTTCCAGTAGTCGTGTATGGATGTGAGAGTTGGACTGTGAAGAAGGCTGAGTGCCAAAGGATTGATGCTTTTGAACTGTGGTGTTGGAGAAGACTCTTGAGAGTCCCTTGGACTGCAAGGAGATCCAACCAGTCCATTCTGAAGGAGGTCAGCCCTGGGTGTTCATTGGAAGGACTGATGTTGAAGCTGAAACTCCAATACTTTGGCCACCTGATCCGAAGAGCTGACTCATTGGAAAAGACCCTGATGCTGGGAAAGATTGAGGGCAGGAGGAGACGGGGACGACAGAGGATGAGATGGTTGGATGGCATCACAGACTCAATGGACATGAGTTTGGGTAAACTCCGGGAGTTGGTGATGGACAGGGAGGCCTGGTGTGCTGTGGTTCATGGGGTCTCAAAGAGTTGGACACGACTGAGTGACTGAATTGACTGACTGAACTGCCTGTGTGTGGCACTGAAAAGCAAGAATATGCTTTGGAATATATAATTGTTAAAAAAAATACAAAGCATAAAAAATACACATTGGAAAATCTTGTTTCCGCACACCCCCCCCAACCCTTGCAGACACCCTCGTCCACAGTTAAACAGTGACAGTTCTTAAATTCTTACCTGACAGTCCAGTGCTAGAAGTCACCTAGTACAGTGCCTACCAGAGAGCAAGCGTTTAGGAAATACATGATGCAGGCAGCAGTGGCTGTACTCTTTGCTTCTCTTCTCGTGTGGACTATGGGTTGCTGCCAGCCATCCGGTATGTCATGCAGTCCAACAGTGTGAACTCCAGGTACCAGTGGACGAGACCTTCCGGAGAAGTCACAGGGATGATGAAACAAGCTAACCCTTGGTGTGCTCACTGTTGCCAATCCCTGTCATTCAATTGCTGAAAATATTTATAAGCTGGGTATTGTTAACTGAGACACATTAAGCTTAGGAACTTCCCCAAGGCATAAAAGCTAGTCTAGTGGCAGATGCTAAGATGTGAACCTGGCAGTCTGATTCCAGTAGTGGACATAGGACTGGAAAAGATCAATTTTCATTCCAATCCCAAAGAAAGGCAATGCCAAAGAATGTTCAAACTACCACACAATTGCACTCATATCACACACTAGCAAAGCAATGCTCAAAATTCTCCAAGCCAGGCCTCAATAGTACGTGAACCGAGAACTTCCAGATGTTCAAGCTGGATTTAGAAAAGGCAGAGGAACCAGAGGTCAAGTTGCCAACATCTGCTGGGTCATAGAAAAAAATAAGAGAATTCCAGAAAAGCATCTATTTCTGCTTTATTGACTATGCCAAAGCCTTTGACTGTGTGGATCACAACAAACTGTGTAGAATTCTTAGAGATGGGAATACCAGGCCACCTTACCTGCCTCCTGAGAAACCTGTATGCAGGTGAAGAAGCAACAGTTAGAAGCAAACATGAAACAATGGACTGGTTCCAAATTGGGAAAGGAGTTCCTCAAGGCTGTACACTGTCACCCCAAGGCTGTACACTGTCACCCTGCTTATTTAACTTATATGCAGAGTACGTCATTGGAAATGTCAGGCTAGATGAAGCACAAGCTGGAATCAAGATTGTTGGGAGAAATATCAATAATCTCAGATATGCAGATGACACCACCCTTATGGCAGAAAGTGAAGAGGAATTAAAGAGCTTCTTGATGAAAGTGAAAGAGGAGAGTGAAAAAGCTGGATTAAAACTAAACATTCAAAAAACTAAAATCATGGCATCCAGTCCCATCACTTCATGACAAATAGATGGGGAAACAATGGAAACAGTGACAGACTTTATTTTCTTGGGCCCGAAAATCACTGCAGATGGTGACTGACTGCAGCCATGAAATTAAAACATGCTTGCTCCTTGGAAGAAAAGCTATGACCAACCTAGACAGCATACCAAAAAGCAGAGACATTAACTTTGCCAACAGAGGTCCATCTAGTCAAAGCTCTGGTTTTTCCAGTCTTCATGTGTGGATGTGAGAGTTGAGTATGTATGGATGTGAAAGAAAGCCAAGTGCCAAAGAATTGATGCTTTTGAACTGGTCTGTGGCTCCAGTTCTCAGGATGTGTTTCTCCAGAGGCTGAACATAGGAGGATAATGCAGTTTAGGCTTAAACTGGGACTCTGACTCTAGTTTTATTATTTAATGGTTACTGATAGACTTTTATTTGGGACTGGAATTTTAGACAGTTAGCCACTAAAGGTGCAACAGGGACAAAGTGTGCCTTCTTGGGGTGGGATTGATGTGAAAACAGATCATACAAACAGAAAATAGAGAGATCTGTGTGACTGTCCAACTGGTGCAAAAATAAGAAGCAGTAGCCTATGACTCACTGAAGTAAAATCCTAGCCCTGATCTGGGTACCCACGAATTCTGCACTGTTGCCATTTCCCTCTCCCTGTAATGAGCAGCATTCCCTGGGTACCGACCCAGAGCCCTCCCTCTCGCGGGATCCCCACACCTCTATGTTTTCTCTCTCTTGCTTCCTTATCTGCCTCCTTGAAGATCTGTGTTTTCCAGAAATATACCGCACCCTGGTTATTCCCGTTGTTACAGCTCAGGCAAACTCACCGTGGATTCTCCTCTTCTGTTATTTTACTTCCTTGGAATTTGTTTACGAGCAGAGCTTTCTTTTTCTTTGATTTCTTAAGATTTCCCTCAGCATCATTAGATGCTGTCTGTTAAACCCTGGTTTTTGTTCTGGGTGTTCCCCCAGGTAGCAGAGTAGCTAAAGAACTTTCTCCTGGTCTTAAGCCTTAGCTCAAGGACCACCTCCCCAGTGAGGCTCACCCTCACTCCCAGCTTAAAATTACAACCCCCAGCCCTTCCCTTACACTCTCAATTTCTTTTCTCTGTTCTCTCTCCTTTTTTTTTTTTATACCTCCTTTAGTCTTCTAACACAATATACAGTTTATTACATCACCTGTCTGTCACATGTTGGGACCAGGGATTTTTGTACCTTTAGTCAATGATATAGAACAGCCTGACATTAGTGGTAACTCAGAAAATATCTGTTGCATTTGTTGTATTATTACAAGTGACATCTTTCCTTCACAAATTTGCAATCTAAGTTCAACTGTAGACCTAATAAGAAGTGAAAAACTATCAAGCAAAAAAAAGTTACGTTTATTATATGCAAGCAAAGACGTCTGTGTTCTTTCACCCAGCAAGGACGTCCTAACCGCCTCCCTGTTTCACTCTCAGAGCCAAAGATCACCTATGCTTTTCATTCGTCTTTGAAATCGCTTTGCATACGTAACTTCCCTTTTGTTTCCTCTGTCACTATTTTTGTTTCTGGCATCCATTTTTCTTGTAGCATCTTAGCTGGTACTTTTGGTTCTAGCATCACCCACCATCGCTACACTTCATACATGACTATCCAAAACGCATAATGTTTTTTTTTTGGCCATGCTGCATGGCTTGTGGGTCTTAGTTCCCCGACTAGGGACTGAACCCAGGCCGTTGGCAGTGACAACGTGCAGTCCTAACCACTGGACCGCCAGGGAAGTCTCTCAGAATGCATAATTGACTACATTACTCCTCCACGTAAAATCGCTCAGAGCTTCTCACAAGGACAAGGTTTACACTTCTTCAAATGGCACGGAAGATTATTGATGATCATGGTCATCTCCTGCTGTATGAAGAAGGCAGGTTTTAGATTTTACCTGTGGTTCAGAAAGTATCACAGGGTACCTTGGGCTGCTGTGCTATGTGAGAGGAGCTTCCTCGTCTGTCTACCTGGGGAACATTTAGTCAGCGAGAAGGATCGGGCTCAGGCATCATCACTTCTGTAAAACCTGCCCTGAGGTTTTCTCATCATCTTGTCCAGGGCCAATTCATCTATGCTTCTAGAGCATCCCAGATGGTCAGACCCATGTGCCAATGCAGAGAAGAATCAATATCCATCTCCCCCATACATCGTGTGGTCCTTGGCCATCTCTGCCTGGCTTTTCATGGTACCTTTGGCATCTCTCAGTTGGTAAAGAATCTACCTGCAATGTCGGAGACCCCGGTTCGATTCCTGGATTGGGAAGATCCCCTGGAGAAGGGAAAGGCTACCCACTCCAGTATTCTGGCCTGGAGAATTCCATGGACAGTCCATGGGGTCGCAAAGAGTCGGACACAACGGAGTGACTTTCACTTTCACTGTGGCATCTAACACAGAGGGTGTTCACATGGTTTGTTGAAAGTCACTAAATGTTTATAGGGAGAAGCCCTGGGTTAGATGCTACATCCCTGAGCCATGTGCCAAAGGAGGTCTGTTAGCTGTGAGACAGCCTGGAGGTAAAGGTCATGAACATCTAATGGCGCACATGGTGAGTGCAGCACTTGGGCACACAGCCCTGCTTGTGGACAGCCTGTGTTACCCTGTCCCTTCCAAAGATCTCACCACGTGTATGTGCAGATTCCAGATGCTGTGTTAGCCATGACAATGTTTGTCTTTCTTGTAGCACACCTCAACTTTCCCTAGAGAACCCATGGAACTAATAATAATGTCTCTTTTTAAGACTTGACCACTTCCCAAGCTTTCAGGGCTTACATTCTTCAAATGAAGCATGATTATAGCTGCAACTTCCTGTGCATCTCTCACGGTTTGTCTTAAAGTGTATTGCAACTTCTTAAATTTGAGAAATTAACTTTGTTTCAACATTCATATAAGATATCTTATAAAATTCCTCAACAAAAATAATATCAATAATAATACTTTTAAAAAATTATTCATCACTTCCTTTGGGGCCAGATATAGATTCTCCATGTATTTCCCCCTTGTACTTACCTGCCTAATTTAAGTGCAAAGCTAATTTCAGTGAGATAAAATAATTTCTTCCCCTCCATTCAAGGTATATCTTCATTCAATAATTATACCTCCACCCTGGCTCTGGGATTTATCAAAAAGATAATATATTTGTTATGTACATTCATTTTTCCAATACATATTACAAAATCAGCTTCTCTGGTTCATTTTTTTAAACTCAGAACTAATTCCTCAAAATGTGTTAAGGTGGAAGTTACAAGGGTGAGATCTCGTGCCACCTGAGTTTTAATTCCAAATGATTTCAGCGTTAGTCTTTTTAAATTTAATTGATAGTAGGGAGAGTGTGCCTGGCCAGAGAGGAAAAAAGAGTTGGGATGAGATAAGAGAACAATTTCATAATGTTATTAAAGGCCTGGCAATAGGCTTTCCTGGTGGCTCAGTGGTAAAGAATCCACCTGCCAATACAGGAAACGTGGGTTTGATCCCTGGGTCAGGAAGGTTCCCTGGGTCAGGAAGGTCCCCTGGAGAAGGAAATGGCAAGCCACTCCAGTATTCTTGCTGGGAGAATTTCATGTTCAGAGGAGCCTGGCAGGCTACAGTCCATGGAGTTGCAAAGAGTCAGACATGACTTAACGTCTAAACAACAATAATATAAGACTGGTGTGCTGTAAGAATGAAAATTGGCAGATATTCAGAAAAGAAGACACTATATTCACTTGTTTATGTTATATTAGAATATATTTGATTGTTCACAGGAAGAAACTAGAAGAAAAATAATCACATTTTTTTTGGATTGTAAAGTTTCACTACTTATACAGATTTTAATGTATCATTTGTGTGGATTGATCTGGGTACAGTACTCAGTAATGACTCTGCTCCTGGAGAGGCTGACAAAAATGATTAACTGTTAATCTTCAGTTCTGTTTAATCTAAATCATTTCTATTTCCTTCTAAAATAACTGGCATCTAAAAATGAAAGGAAAAAAATGTTTCTTAAGTTTGCAGGACAGACATTTGGGAACAGAAGAGCTAACTCTTGATTACACGTGGAATTCTTGATCACATACAGAACTCCTATTCCATAAACAGTGCGTTCTTGATTACATACCAAAAAACAGATGTGAGGAAAACCTACAGACAAACTCCACAGATAATACTAATACTACATTTTAATCAACATTTTTGTTTAAACCGTTGGGACATCGAGGGAACTAATACAATTAAGGGAGGGGCCTCCGATTGCGGGACCAACTGTAGTCACAGCCCAGAGGCCCTTATCTGGGGCAGAGGGGTAAGCTGTGCTGAACATTACTGAAATATACCTTTAGGAACTCTTATTTAATCTTGTGTAATTTGACAATGACATGGAAATATAGCATTCTTTATAATGATCATCAATCAGTATGACCTACCACGGTCAGGAGCTTCGGATGACTTCTCGGTCTGCAGGAAACAGAAAGAATAACGTCAAACAAAACAGAAACAGGTGGGAGTGGAGGAGGGTTAAAACAGAGAACTGGTAAATGTCGAATTAGCACCTTAGGAACTGGGCCAGAGAGAGTTCCATTTTAACATCCTACGATGGTCCTAATCAACCCCTTAGGGTTTGGGCATATACCTTGTAGCATCGAATACTGAGAGCTGAGGGTCTTCTATTAATAACATAACAGATTATGAGATTTCATACCAGTGGAAGAAAATCTGATCATAAGATTTGGGTAAGCTGTTTTATTGTAAACTAAATCTTAGTTCATTATCTGTATAGTATTTTTCTTAGAAATGATCATACGTTCTCTGAGGGCAGTGAACCTTGCTTTGCAATTCAGGTCCTACAAAAAGACATGGAGCAACTATTTCACGCTAGGCAAAATACCAAGCACTTTTACATAATTTATCTTGGTTGTCTCAAATTAAGACAAGGAAAAAGATGTTTTTTAAAAAATGTTTAACATTATTATGCATATATTCTGAAGTTAAAGACATGATCTTTAACTTTAGAAAGAAAAAAAAGAAACAACTTACCTTGGTTTTCTGACTCTCTCTCTGGACCTTCTAATGAAATCTTCCAACTGTTTATTTCTCTCTTCTAAACTGAAAGAAGAAACAACTGAAGTTTATGATTAAAATGGACTTTTCTAAGCTAACTTCACTGGAGGATTTGAGTAGATAAATTTAATGACGGTCGAGCTTTCTATACACCCATCTTGTTGTCTGCTCAGGCGTTCAGTTGTGTCCAGCTTTTCGGGACCCCATGGACTGTAGCCCGTCAGGCTCCTCTGTCCATGGGATTTTACAGGCAAGAATACTGGAGGAGGTTACCATTGTCTCCTCCACATTTTCCCAACCCAGAGGTCGAAACTGTGTCTCCTGCCTCTCCTGTTTGGCCGGCAGATTCTTTACCACTGAGCCACCTGGGAAGACAGCTATATGGGAACATGGAATTCTTTCCTAGCAACTCAAATTACTTAATTAATTTTTCCCTTTAAAGTTTCCAGGGGTGAAGAAGGAGAGTGATCCCTCCTTCCCAGCCCTCTTTGCCCCCACATCCTGGACAACCACTTATCTGCTTTCTCTCACTATAGCTTTGTACCATCTAGAATTTGGTGTAATGAAATCTTACACTCAGCCTAATTATTTTGCAATTCACACACACTGTTGCACCTACCCAGAGGTCATTCATTTTTTTATTGCTGTATAGAATTCCACTGTGTGGCCAGGTCACAATTTGTCAGTCATCTCACCATTTGAGGGACATTTAGGTTGTTTCTAGGTTGGGGCTATTACAAATAAAGCTATCTTGAAATTCTCTTTTGTGTTAACACATGCGTTCTTTCTTCTTGGATCAATACACAGGAGTGGGTTGGCTGAATCATACATTGGGTATATTTAACTTTTAAAGAAGGCACCAGATTGTTTTTTAAGAGGTTGTTCCATTTTACATTTCCACCAGCAGGCTATGAGCACTGCAGTTGCTCCATGTCCTTGCCGATACCTGGCATGGTCAGTTTTTCAGGCAAGCTAATAGGTGTGTAGTGGTCTGCACTGGGGTTTAATTTGCCTATTAATGATGTTGACTGTCATTTCATGTGCTTACTTTTCATCTGTATATCTATCTTCTTGGTGAAGTGTCTGTTCAAATCTTTGCCCATTTTAATGGGGTTGCTTTCTTATTCTTGGGTTTTGAGAGTCTATTTTCTGGTTACAAGTTCTTTACCAGATATATGACTTGTACATATTCTTTCCCGTTAGTCTTTTCATTCTCTTAATGTCCATGGAAGAGCCAAAGTTTTTAATTTTGATGAAGTACGATTATCAAAATTTCTTTTATGAATCATGTTTTTAGTATCATATTTAAATCACTGCCTAACCCAACATCAACCCAACATCAGAAATTTTTTCCTATATTTTGAGAATTTTTTATACTTTGGCTCTTTCATTTAGGAGAAGGCAATGGCACCCCACTCCAGTACCCTTGCCTGGAAAATCCCATGGACAGAGGAGCCTGGTGGGCTGCAGTCCATGGGGTCACTAAGAGTCGGACACGACTGAGCGATTTCACTTTCACTTTTCACTTTCATGCATTGGAGAAGGAAATGGCAGCCCACTCCAGTGTTCTTGCCTGGAGAATCCCAGGGACAGGGGAGCCTGGTGGGCTGCTGTCTATGGGGTTGCACAGACTCGGACACAACTGAAGTGACTTAGCAGTATCCATTTTGAGTTACTTTTGTATGTGATACAAGGTATAAATCAAAGTGTTTTTGTTGTTTTGTTTGTTTGCAAATGGATGGCCAACGATTTCAGCATCCTTTGCAAAGAATGTGTATATAACTGAATCACTTTGTTGCCCAGCAGAAATTAACAGAACATTGTAAACCAACTATATTTCAATAAAACGTATTTAGAAGATAAAAATAAAATCTAGATCAGCTTGGGGAGAAATAAGTCTTAACAATATTGAATCTGAAGATTTCTGAAATAAGTACACCTCCTTATATATTTGTCTTTATTTTATCTTTATATTATTGAATATATTATTTTGTATTTATATTGTCTTCTTTATTTTTTTTACACATCAAAGATAATTGTTTTATTTAAAAACAGAAATATTTATATGTTTGTTTGTGTTGCAGCCCTTATGGAAAAAAAAATTTTTTTAAGTCTTTTGATTTGAAATTCAATGTAAACAAGTATACAGTCTTAAACCATAAATTCTATTTTTTTTCTCTGTGTTTAAATGATGTGAAAGCTTTTGTTCTGTTCAAAGGGATCTGTGTATTTGAATTACAGTAACTTCTCAGTAACTTCTTCACTGGTTTTGTTTGTTTAGTCACTAAGTGGTCTCCAACTCTTTGGTGACCCCATGGATTGTAGCCCGCCAGGTTCCTCTGTCCATGGGATTTCCCAGGCAAGAATACCGAAGTGGGTGGCCATTTCCTTCTCCATTCTTTATTTCTTAGTGAGGTAAAATTGGTATGCCAAAGAATGCTCAAACTACCACACAATTGCACTCATCTCACACGCTAGTAAAGTAATGCTCAAAATTCTCCAAGCCAGGCTTCAGCAATACGTGAACCATGAACTCCCTGATGTTCAAGCTGGTTTTAGAAAAGGCAGGGGAACCAGAGATCAAATTGCCAACATCCGCTGGATCATCAAAAGAGCAAGAGAGTTTCAGAAAAACATCTATTTCTGCTTTATTGACTATGCCAAAGCCTTTGACTGTGTGGATCACAATAAACTGTGGAAAATTCTGAAAGAGATGGGAATACCAGACCACCTGACCTGCCTCTTGAGAAACCTGTATGCAGGTCAGGAAGCAACAGTTAGAACTGGACATGGAACAACAGACTGGTTCCAAATAGGAAAAGGAGGACATCAAGGCTGTATATTGTCACCCTGCTTATTTAACTTTTATGCAGAGTACATCATGAGAAACGCTGGACTGGAAGAAACACAAGCTGGAACCAAGATTGCTGGGAGAAATATCAATAATCTCAGATATGCAGATGACACCACCCTTATGGCAGAAAGTGAAGAGGAGCTAAAAAGCCTCTTGATGAAAGTAAAAGAGGAGAGTGAAAAAGTTGGCTTAAAGCTCAACATTCAGAAAACGAAGATCATGGCATCCGGTCTCATCACTTCATGGGAAATAGATGGAGAAACAGTGGAAACAGTGTCAGACTTTAGTTTTTGGGCTCCAAAATCACTGCAGATGGTGACTGCAGCCATGAAATCAAAAGACGCTTACTCCTTGGAAGAAAAGTTACGACCAACCTAGACAGCATATTCAAAAGCGGAGACATTACTTTGCCGACTAAGGTCCGTGCAGTCAAGGCTATGGTTTTTCCAGTGATCATGTATGGATGTGAGAGTTGGACTGTGAAGAAAGCTGAGCGCTGAAGAATTGATGCTTTTGAACTGTGGTGTTGGAGAAGGCTCTTGAGAGTCTCTTGGACTGCAAGGAGATCCAACCAGTCCATTCTGACAGAGATCAGCCCTCGAATTTCTTTGGAGGGACTGATGCTGAAGCTGAAACTGAAAGTCCAATACTTTGGCCACCTCATGGGAAGAGTTGACTCATTGGAAAAGACTCTGATGCTGGGAGGGATTGGGGGCAGGAGGAGAAGGGGACGACCGAGGATGAGATGGCTGGATGGCATCATGGACTCGATGGACGTGAGTCTGAGTGAACTCCAGGAGATGGTGATGGACAGGGAGGCCTGACATGCTGCAATTCATGGGGTCGCAAAGAGTCGGACATGACTGAGTGACTGAACTGAACTGAACTGACATTATATAAAGCTCAGGTGTATGGCATTATAATTTGACCTCTGTATGCATTACTACAGAGCATTACCACCGGAAGTCCAGTCACCATCCATCACCACACAGCTCACCCCCTTCACCCGTCTCACCGGCTCACCACTCCTTCCCCTCGGGTAACCACCAACAGGTTCTCTGTATCAATTTTGCTTTTGTTCTATGTGTGTGTTTTATCTACACTTTCTTTCAGTTATCTTGTAGTGAGTTAGCACTATTTTAGGGGGTGTAAGATCAGACCTTTTACTTAAGCTCTAATGACAGCAAGCGCTGTACAAATGAAATTGGGAGAAAGGTGGAGGAAAGAGCATGTAAGAAATAAGGAGAATAAATAAGTGGAAAAACTTTGCAGAGTTAAAAACACTAATTTTGGAATATTTCACGCTGAATCTCAATAAATGAGAAAGTCTATTTGGTACGTGATACATTTCATTTGGGGTGCATTCAAAACCTTATGTGGATAAATTCTAAGGATAGCAAGGTTATTTTACTTGAACACTGCGGTGATAATCTAAAATTCTTGGATGTTTCTCACTAATTCCTTAACCTCGCTCCCCACCCACCCACCCCCACGTCAAAGGGAGTTCTGAGAAGGAAGAGGAAACTCTGGGTATTCAAGTAATCCAGACATTAAACAGAATACATACATTATTGAAGAATGGTCTTTTTGACTTACAAAATGGCACATTTCCCTCTTTGTAGGAGTCTAAAAGATGAACTCGGCAAGTCAGAAAGTGACATACCAGCAAATGTTTACAAAGTTAAAAATGCAGTTTTTGGACTCACTGTGCAATCCGGGAGTGGGATATCACAAGCCTTTGGTCAGCACATTTGATGATTTCCTCATAAGATGTAACCTTGGGAAACATTAGCTAAGACAATTATTCTGTGATCGATTCTAGGATATTTACTTAGTTTTGTTCATTTTTTTTGCTTTTTAAGAATCTGCACAATTTGAAGTTCAATTATATGACTCCTGTGAATGAAGATTTTACCACTGGCAAAACATCTTCCTTGTATTTTGAAATCAGGAATATGGATACAAATAGAACTGAAATGTGCCTGTTCACCATGCAGGAAAAGTATCAAAAAATGGACAACTGTAGTGAAACAATTGTGATCCATACAAGTAGTATATGTGCCAACCCAGGGTCAGAGTCCACAATGCAGTTTTAAAAGGTAAACCAGAACACTATGTTGGCAAGATTTAGAAAGATCCTCCAAGTGAAGTGGTGAGGCTAAGACTAAGAAATTGCTGACAACAGAAGGCTATATGCACACACACAGTTCTTTGCTAGCTTTTAACTAAAAGGATAATAACACAAAGTCATGATGAAGTGAATGGAATTGAGACAAATGTGTTTCGTCATCCCTCAGATCCCTTTTCTGCATCCAAATTCTAACGTTTTAGTATTTGACATAGTTTAAAAAATATATGTGCGTAAGAAAATCTGTACCTTATTTATTAAGTTGCCTAAATTTCTTTGATACTTGTCATTTTCTTCAGTGAGTCTGTTGTAGTGGTCTTCTTTTGTCTCTAGAAGATTTCCCAACTTTGCAATCTATGGAGCAACATTGGCAAAAATGATAACTTGGAAACTGCCGTGAAAACCATGTATTGATGTTAAGAACAATGAGAACAGTGAGCTATACTTTATTTCAATATTCCCTTATGCTGATTTGTACCATAGGTGAATTGAGAGAGGCTGTTAGTTAGACTGCAGTTAGAACACATGAACAGAAATTTAAATGCTGTTTCAGCTTTTCTACATTTTAATACAATGAAATAGCTTTGCAAATAATTAGACACTTGCTAGTTAATACAAGTAGTTATTAGTTCCAAGTCTTTTCTTTCCATTCATAACCAATGGATAGACTATCTTCTTTCCATATGTAACCAATGGATATTTGATTCTCTCTGAAGCACTGATGCGCTGCTTGATGATACGTTTTCAGGTTTCATCAATATTCTCATGTGTATAAATGAGAGTTTTTAAAAGGTCCAGCTCAATGTGCGTCACATTCTGACTTATGGTCCAATTTTTTTTTCTTTGTTTTTGGGGTTTTAAAATTTTGGGGGGTCCAATTTTTATTTGCAAAAAATTAACATTAACAATTTAGACATTGTATTCTTGCATTAACAATTTAAAATTTGTATTTCTAAAAATGATATCTAGGATAAATTACCAAGAAAGAGTATTCACAAGTTCCCCCGCAGTTACCTTAATTTTCAAAGCAATTATAGAAGGAAAAGGACAGAAATGTTCCCTTTAAATAACAATGTTAAGAGTGGCCATTGATTTTCTAATGTTTATTTAAACATATTTATTTACATATGTTTACATGTCTGCCCTACAGGAAACAATGGCAGAACGAATTTTCTGCAGACATGGCAGCTTTCTTGCTCTTTCCCTTTACATAGATATATTAATGGGGACAATATCAAATTGGGGTCCCATTCCTCTGCCTGCACATGTTATTTAAGGCAGGGAGTACAGATATTAACTCAGTTTAACAGATAAATCCAAGGTGAAGAGAATTTAAAACGCTTTTTAAAGGACATGGCTAGAAGTAGAGAGAAGAGGGCGGCAGAGGCTGAGATTGTTTGCATCACTGACTCAACGGACATGAATCTGAGCAGACTCCGGGAGACAGTGGAGGACGGGGAAGCCTGGTGTGCTGCCGTCCATGGGGCCGCAAAGAGTGGGACACGACTTAGCGACTGAACACCACCACCTTGAACCTCTGTGTCTAGAGCAGCTCTTCCTTTCCTCTCCCTCCCTTTCCGTGTGCCAGTTCTTTGTGGATTAGTATTTCTCACGCTTGGAATTTTTATCACGGTCAGCTTAACGTGCTTCTTTATCCTCTCAGGAGTTGTGTACTCTCGAAGCTTGCTTTCAGATGGGTTCAGGTGAGACACCACGGACAGTGCCCGTTCCATGCCTCATGCAGTCAAGGGCACACCTCACCAATGCGGTTAAGCTGGACAAGAGGGCTCTGGTGTGGGTCATTAAAAGTTTCTTGTAAGTCTTGAACTTACAGGTTTTAGCAGCCACTCCTTATTTTATTCAGGGATGCAAGATGCAATTTTCTATAGGTGTGTCTTCTGCTTTTTTTTAAGATTTTTTTTTTTTTGATGTGGACCATTTTTAAAGTCTCAATTGAATTTGTTACAATACTGCTTCTGTTTTCTGTTTTGATTTTTTTTTTTGCCCACGAGGTATGTGGATCTTAGCTCCCAACCAGGGATCCAACTGGCACCACCCTCATTGGAAGGCAAGGTCTTAACCACTGCACCATCAGGGAAGTCCCTCTTCTGCTTTTAACAGCTTACATTCTCCAACGAAGAATTCTCCCTCATCAGTTATTCGGTTCCTCTGAAATACCGTTTGTACAAGAAAGTCTGCAGTACACGTTAGAGGCAACATAGTGTGTCTGAGACACTGCCATTTGTGAGCGTTTTCTCACTTCAGCTTCCCACCCCAGGGGAGACCGGGTCCACTCCAAACCTCTTTTGTGCCTGAAGCTCAGAAGCAGCCAACAGGGCCTGCCACCGTTTCATCCGCTCCCTGCCGGCCCGTGAGCTCTCCTCTGGGTTTCTCCCACCTGGATGTCACGGGCTCCTCCTCTTTTTAAAAAGGTCCCCTTTAGTCCTTGCAAACAGCTATCTACATATCGCACCTTCTTTTCTAGATTCCTTGGAGGCAGGGCTTCTGTTTGATGTAACTTTCCATCAGTATCTCCATACTGACTAGCTTTGCTTACCCTTTCAAGGGAGTCAATAATTACCTATATAATGAAGAAAACCAACGAAGCAGAAAGGAAGGAAACTGTAAGCCCTCACAGCATCGGGCTTTTCCCTCTCTCTTATGCAATGAATTTAGTACAGAATGCTGACCTGTAACAATTTAGAAATACGACAGACTTCTCTAACCATGAAAGAAGAAATTATGGGGGCTTCCCTACCGGCTCAGTGCTAAGAATCCACCTGCCAGTGCAGGAGACACGGGTTCGATCCCTGGTCCGGGAAGATCCCACGAGCCGCGGAGCAACTAAGCCCGTGAGTTGCAACTACCGAAGCCCTGCGCGCCTAGAGCCGGTGCGCCTGGAGTCTGCTCTGCAGCAGGAGATGCACCGCCGCTGGAGAGGAGCCCCCGCTCGCCAGAACCGGAGGAAAGCCTACGCAGCAGTGAAGACCCCGCGCAGCAGTGAAGACCCCGCGCAGCCAGAAAGAAAAGAACGTTCCCAAAACAATTAAGTTAATTAACCTCTTTTTCATTATATAGTGGGATCCCATGGCAACCCACTCCAGTGTTCTTGCCTGGAGAATCCCAGGGACGGGGGAGCCTGGTGGGCTGCCATCTATGGGATCACACAGAGTCGGACACGACTGAAAAGACTTAGCAGCAGCAGCAGTGGGATCCAAATGGATTGTCACTTTCTAGACACCAGGATGTTTTAATTTTCTTCCCACAGATTTTTCCTCTTTTATCTGCTTTTATCTTCTTTTTTCCAGCTTTATCGATATATAGCTGATGCAACCGTTGTGTAAGTTTCAGGTGTACAGCGTGTTGATCTGATATGCTGATACATTGCAAAATGATTACCGCCATTAGCTCCATCCCTCCCACAATCACCACTCCCCTGTGATCGCTTTGGGTGCCATCCAAAGGACGTGTGCCGTTTCTCTGGCACCCCCTTAATCGCGATTGCTGTAAACACCTACTGCTCTAAGAATGGTGGTCGTACGTGCCACAATATAAATGTTCTTCATTCACTATTGAAAACTTACTTGCACATACATGAAAATTTCTGCATTTTGAAACAAAAAAAAATTCTAAACAGAAATCAGGCGGGACAGTATTTAAAATTTCAAAACCAGAGAGTGCAAACTTCAGTTCTATATTTGTGGGGGTGAATAATACTGCTACTATGCCAGCGTGTGATGGTTTCAAGGAGCAAAGTTTTTGAAGGCAGATCATTTCCACAACTCTTTATTAAGACAGTGTTGTGAATAAAAAGGCTAGCAAAGCAAGGAAAGGTGTTCCTTACCAAAAAATCAAGCTCCTTGCTTAGGTTGTGGTGCGAGTTCAGTTCAGCTGCCAGGGCAACAGGCGCGTCTCTGACGTTCTTGGCTTCCTCGAAGTCACACCCTGTAACCTGCGATGAAACATGCCTGTGTTCACTTCCAATAAGTTTACTTTCCTTGGGACGTTTGACAGCAAATATGCTATCAGTGAAGCCATCAGAGAGCTCTCCAGTGGCTTCAATAACAGAAAGCTTTCAATGTAAGATCTAAAATTGCATTTTTGTATGTTAGAGAAACAGGACACAGTGAATGTTTAACTCACCCCAGGAACCTGATGTTGACATGATTTTTCATTAGCAAGTAACTCTCTGAAAGCTGAGATTTTGTCTTTATGTTTCAGCAGCTAAGGAAAAAGGCATTTTCTATTTCAGAGACAGAGAGGAAATAAGACTACATTCAGTAACATTTCTAATAAAATCATCAAACCATGCACAGCCCAATCCCTGTCTCAAAGGTGTCTTGTATTTTGAGCTCCTGTGTAGCAGAGTTCATACAACATGTCTGAGACTGCTCTCCCCAGAAAGGCCTGCTCACCAAGGTGCCCCCTGACTGGCTTCTAGGAACCTGGATCGTGGGAGGGTCTCCATCATTTCCCGATATGAAGGCTCACTGTGTCTAAGCTATTTGCACAGAGGATGTGGTTTACTCTGAACGCCTCCTTCCGCTGGGAGAGTCTGGGATTTCGGTACGTGGCAGGCAGAGGGTGCTTGTCTATGCGACCAGCCTCCGATAGAAACCCTGGACACTCAGTCTCCAGAGAGCTTCCCTGGGAACACTTCACATGGGCTGCACCGCTCACTGCCAGGGAAGGGAAGGGCACCTGGTTTCCTCTGGACTTTGCCCCACGTGCTTTCCCCTTTTGCTGGTTTTGCTCTGAATCCTCTCGCAGTAATAATACCTCATAACTGGGAAGATGACTGTGTGCTGAGTCCTGTGAGTCCTGTAAGTCACCAAACATGAGGGAGGGCTTGGGAGCTCCGCAGAGCTTATCCTAATACCCAATTGCTTTTATAGCCAGGCTATTAAAACTCTGCTTTAAAGAAAAAAAATTAGCCAATTTTTTCTAGATACAATTTAGTATCATCTCTTGTTTGTTCCATATAATAATGATAGATCTTTAATATTCAATATCCTAACTCCTCCACATATCAGTGATAAAGTATGCTGTACAGAATTTTTTTTATTATGAACAGTTTCGAAAAAAGAGAAAAAACTTTAATGAAGCCCCATGTAACTATTACTCAGCTCCAACTATTGACAGTTAATGGTCAGTCTTGTATCATTTAATACCCCAAGCACTTCCTCCTCCCTGCAACTCCCTTCACTCAATCAATGGCACATCACATTATTTCGTCTGCCAATATTACAGTGCTGACACAGAGATTCACCAGGAGAACATAAATATCTGAAATTGTATTTCTGAAACATTCCTCTTGGGCTTCCCTTGTGGCTCAGATGGTAAAGAATCTGCTTGCAATGTGGGAAACCTGGGTTCGACCCCTGGTTTGGGTATGGCAACCCACCCCATTATTCTTGCCTGGAGAATTCCCATGGACAGAGGAGCCTGGCGTGCCACAGTCCATGGGGTGGCAAAGAGTCAGACATGACTGAGCAGCTAAGCACAGCATCCCTTTTGAACCCTCAACTAGGCTTCTTTTTGAAGGTTGGTTTAAGAAGTGGAGACCAGTAGCTTTTCTGGATGCCTGTTTATTCCTTGGTCCTTTTCTCTATAGGTTAGCCAGAAGATAAGTTCCCCAGAGCACTTGCAACAAATTTCCTATCCACCTCACAGTTCAGAGAAGTCATTTCCTGCTAGTACAGAATTGAAATTGAATCCCAGATTTACTATTCAGTCAGGTAAACTGGTCACTTCTGTTTTCCTCTCGATTAAAAGTGGCTCCTGTTCCAGCCCTGTTATCATTTTCCCTGCTGAGAGTCACAGCATGCTGGCATAAGTCCCTTGGAAGGAGGTCACCATTACAACCATTACCCCTACCATGGTTTGGCCTCAGGGTAAACTACAGTGAAGGAACACAGCCCCACCTATCAGCAGAACATTGGATTATAAGATTTACTGAGCATGGCCCCGCCCACCAGAGCAAGACCCAATTTCCCCACAGCCAGTCCCTCCCATCAGGAAGCTTCCACAAGCCTCTTATCCTCATCCATCAGCGGGCAGACAGACTGAAAACCACAACCATGGAAAACTAACCAAACTGATCACACGGACCACAGCCTCGACTAACTCAATGAAACTATGAGCCATGCCATGCAGGGCCACCCAAGACAGACGGGTCATGGTGGAGAGTTCTGACAAAACGTGGTCCACTGGAGAATGGTAAACCACTTCAGCATTCTTGCCTTGAGAAACCCATGAATCGTATGAAAAGACAAAAAGATATGACCCTGAAAGATGAACTTCCCAGGTCCACAAGTGCCCAATATGCCACTGGAGAAGAGCAGAGAAACAGCTCCAGAAGGAATGAAGAAGCTGAGCCAAAGAGGAAACAAGACCCAGCTGTGGATGTGTCTGGTGGTGAAAGCAAAGTCTGATGCTGAAATGAACAGTATTGCATAGAAACCTGGAATGTTAGGTCCATGAATCAAGGCAAATTGGAAGTGGTCAAACAGGAGGTGGCAAGAGTGAACATCAACATTCTAGGAATCAGTGAACTAAAATGGACCAGAATGGGTGAATTTAACTCAGAGGACCATTATATCTACTACTGTGGGCAAGACTCCCTTAGAAAAAATGGAGTAAGCCTCATAGTCAACGAAAGAGTCCAGAATGCAGTACTTGGGTGCAATCTCAAAAATGACTATGATCTCTGTTCATTTCCAAGGCAAAGCATTCGGTATCACAGTAATCTAAGTCTATGCCCCAACCAGTAATGCCAAAGAAGCTGAACAGGTCTATGAAGAACTATAAGACCTTCTAGAACTAACACCAAAAAAAGATGTCCTTTTCACTACAGGACTGGGATGCAAAAGTAGGAAGTCAAGATACCTGGAATAATAGGCAACTTTGGCCTTAGAGTACAAAATGAAGCAGGGCAAAGGCTATCAGAGTTTTGCCAAGAGAACCCACTGGTCACAGCAAATACCCCCTTCCAACAACACAAGAGAAGACTCTACACATGGACATCACCAGATGGTCAATACCAAAATCAGATGGATTATATTCTTTGCAGCCAAGATGGAGAAACTCTATTTAGTCAGCAAAAAAAAAGACCAGGAGCTGACTGTGGCTCAGATCATGAACTCTTTATTGCCAAATTCAGATTTAAATTGAAGAAAGTAGGGAAAACCACTAGACCATTCAGTTCAGTTCAGTTCAGTCGCTCAGTCATGTCCAACTCTTTGTGACCCCATGAATTGCAGCACGCCAGGCCCCGTGTCCATCACCAACTCTCGGAGTTCACTCAAACTCACTTCCATAGAGTTGGTGATGCCATCCAACCATCTCATTCTCTGTCGTCCCCTTCTCCTCCTGCCTCCAATCCCTCCCAGCATCAGAGTCTTTTCCAACGAGTCAACTCTTCACATGAGGTGGCCAAAGTACTGGAGTTTCAGCTTTAGCATCATTCCTTCCAAAAAACACCCAGAACTGATCTCCTTTAGAATGGACTGGTTGGATCTCCTTGCAGTCCAAGGGACTCTCAGGTAAGGTAAGGTGAAGTCGCTCAGTCGTGTCTGACTCTTTGCGACCCCGTAGACTGTAACCTACTAGGCTTCTCCGTCCATGGGATTCTCCAGGCAAGAATACTGGAGTGGATTGCCATTTCCTTCTCCAGGGGATCTTCCCGACCCAGGGATAGAACCTGGGTCTCCCGCATTGGAGGCAGACGCTTTAACTCTCAGGTATGACCTAAATCAAATCCCTTACGATTATACAGTGGAAGTGAGAAATAGATTCAAGGGATTAGATCTGATAGCCAGAGTGCCTGAAGAACTATGGACAGAGATTCATTTAGAAAAGGCAGAGGAACCAGAGATCAAATTGCCAACATCAGTTGGATCATAGAAAAAGCAAGAGAATTCCAAAAAAGCATCTACTTCTGCTCCATTGACTATGCTAAAGCCTTTGACTATATGGATCATGACAAGCTGTGGAAAATTCTTAAAGAGATCAGAACATCAGAGCACCTTACCTGTCTCCAACAAAACCTGTATGCAGGTCAAAAAGCAACAGTTAGAACCAGACATGGAACAATGGACTGGTTTCAAATCGGGAAAAGAGTACGTCAAGGCTGTATACTGTAACCCTGCTTATTTAACTTATATACAGAGTACATCAAGCAAAATGCTGGACTGGATGAAGCACAAGCTGGAATCAAGATTACCAGGAGAAATATCAGTAACCTCAGATATGCAGATGACAGCACCCTTATGGCAGAAAGCAAAGAGGAACTAAAGAGCCTCTTGATGAAAGTGAAAGAGGAGAGTGAAAAAGCTGGCTTAAAACTCAACATTCACAAAATGAAGATCACGGCATCAGGCCCTATCACTTCATGACAAATAGATGGGGAAACAATGGAAACAGTGACAGACTTTATTTTCTTGGACTCCAAAATCACTGCAGATGGTGACTGCAGCCGTGAAATTGAAAGACACTTGCTCCTTGGGAAGAAAAACTATGACCAACCTAGACAGCATATTAAAAAGCAGAGACATTATTTTGCCAACAAAGTTTTGTCTGGTCAAAGCTATGGTTTTTCTAGTATTCATGTATGGATGTGAGAATTGGATCATAAAGAAGGCTGGAAGTGTTAGTCGCTCAGTCGTGCCCAACTCTTTGAGACCCCATGGACTGCAGCCCACCGGGCTCTTCTGTCCATGGGATTTTCCAGGCAAGGATATTGGAGTGGGCTGTCATTTCCTTCTCCAGGGGATCTTCCCAACCCAGGGATTGAACCTGCGTCTCCTGCACTGCAGGCAGATCCTTTACCGATTGAGCTACAAGGGAAGCCATAAGGAAGGCTGAGCGCCGAAGAATCGATGTTTTTGAACTATGGTGCTGGAGAAGACTCTTGGGAGTCCCCTTGAGTGCAAAAAGATCAAACCAGTCAATCCTAAAGGAAATCAATCCTAAATAGTCACTGGAAGAACTGATGCTGAAGCTGAAGCTCCAATACTTTGGCCACTTGATGCAAAGAACTGACTCATTAGAAAAGACCCTGATGCTGGGAAACATCGAAGGTGGGAGGAGAAGGGGACGACAGAGGATGAGATAGTTGGATGGCATCACTGACACAATGGACTTGAGTTTGAGCAAGCTGCGGGATTTGGTGATGAACAGGGAAGCCTAGTGTGCTGGAGTCCATGGGGTTGCAAACAGTGGAACACCACTGTGCAACTGAACAACAACACTTAGCTGGCTCTCCTAATTCTCTCTCTTCAGCTCTGCACCACTAACCAGGAAAAGACTGAGTGAAGAAGTCCCCCTTTTCCTTACTTGTCTCACTTGAGAAATAAAATCTGTTTCCAATGTATCCACTATTCCAAGTGATAAAGTTTGTAATAACTGTGTGCTGTGCTTAGTTGCTCAGTAGTGTCTGACTCTGAGACCCCCAGGCTCCTCTGTCCATGGGATTCTCTAGACAAGAATACTCAAGGGTTGCAATGTCCTTCTCCAGGGGATTTTCCTAACCCAGGGATCAAACCCATCTCCCACATTGCAGGTGGATTATTTACTGTCTGAGCCCAGGAAAGCCCATGAATACTGGAATAGGTAGCCTATCCCTTCTCCAGGGAATCTTCCTGACCCAGGAATGGAACAGGGGTCTCCTGCATGGCAGGCGGATTCTCTACCAGGTGAGCTATCAAGGAAGCCCTCTGCTGCTGCTGCTGCTGCTGCTAAGTCGCTTCAGTCGTGTCCGACTCTGTGTGACCCCATAGATGGCAGCCCACCAGGCTCCCCTGTCCCTGGGATTCTCCAGGCAAGAACACTGGACTGGGTTGCCATTTCCTTCTCCAATAGGAATGTCAAAATATACTTATCTTCAGGAATCAGTGGTACCATTAAAAGTGAAAAGATACTCATACCAGTTTTCGGGTAGATGAATGGGATTTTCTAATACATACTTAGGTTATAAAACAAGTCAAGTGTTGAACAAAAGGCCTTCTTAGAGTCAAAGTAAAGCTAATCTTGTCCCCTGAAATAATTATTTAAAAAACCCAAAGTTTTAGGAGCCTCTTTATACTTTTACACTAGCTTTTTTTTACTTTTTCACTAAAAATGACATAACTTTTAGAATGAATAATACATACCTCTTTATCTAAAATTTTCTTTTTAAGATGAAAACTCTTCAATTTTTGTGGCATGATATCACTAACTTTCTCATTCTCTTTGAAATGTTCAGCATCAGGATTGATGATGTCCTAAGGGTAACATTTTGAGAAGCTCTATTAAAAAGTTTTCAGTAAAATTAAAAGGATGAAGGGTGGAATACAAATTAAATGTCCCGTGCAAAAGAAGAGGCCAAACAAAAGAAGGAAGAAAAATATTGAACTCAATTCTTCAGTTACTCATCATAAGACATCTAATAACAGGTTAATGTGGAAATAATTCATTTAGATTCACATTTGCATATAAATTGTAAGTGGGACAAATTCAGATAATTGCTGGAAGTTAATGCACTTCGATAATAACTATACATGACTACACACTCATAGATACATCTCCTCTTAGCCTAGTTAAGAAAATCCAAATTTTAGACTAATTGTTATACCTGACACCAGATCAGACATCTTTAATAATATTGAAACTCTAGACATTTCAGTGGCCTCCAGAATGAAGATACTCGTACAGTGAAGACCCTTGTAACCTAAGGGGCAAAAGTGCACGCATTAGAGTCAGACTACCTGGGTTTGGATCTGAGTTCTGCCACTTAGAGCTTCCCTGGTGGCTCAGTGGTAAAAAAATCTGCCAGCCAATGCAGGAGTTACGGGTTCAATCTTTGTGCTGGGAAGATCCCTTGGGGAAACAAACGGTGACCCACTCCAGTATTCTTGCCTGGGAAATCCCATGGGCAGAGGAGCCTGGTGGGCTACAGTCCATGGGGTCACAGAGTCAGACACGACTGATAGACTGAGCACAGCAGAAAGCGTTTACTGCAGCTCTGAAATGGAATGGAAATTCATTCTGCCACTTAACTTATGCGAGACTTGGAACAAGAAACTCAACTATTCTAAGCCTGTTTGTTTTTCCATGTTAAAAAAAAAAAGCCTGATAATATATATATATTTTAATGGTGTAAGAGTTGAATGAGATAACCCATGAAAAGCAGGGTCAATTTAAATGTCTCCAAGGACAAGGTGGGCAGCCAGCAAATATTTGTCCAGTGCCTATTAGAGGCTTACCCTGTATTAGCAGAGGGCATATCACATATCAAGTCTCTGATCTTGAAGCCTTGAGCAAACAGGTATTTGTTTGGCCTGGAATGAGATCACTAAGCAGAGGGCTGATGGATGGTTCACTCCATCACTGAGGGGTCTGGGAGAGAAGCAGCAGCCAGCAGATAAGACTGAGAAAGAACAGCAGCATCCACTGAGACAAGAGAAAATCAAGCAGATATGGTGAGAAAGCAGATGTCTGAAGGCCCCGGGGTGATGGAAGAGGTTCCAGCAAGAAGCATTGGTGACACATTCAAATTCAAACATTATAAAGACAAAACTTCAGGTGGATACAGTCTTTGGGCTGTGATCTCAATTTGTGATCTCTGCTAAAATGACTTAGCTTGGTTTCCAGCCTTCAATAAAAGCTGGCATTCAACGAATTTCAGCTGAAAGAAAATAGGAATAAAGGTTGTGTCACGTCAGGAACACAGCGAACCCACATTGCCAAATTTTGGCTCAGAGGAGTGTACGTAAGATCAAAGAAATGTACAGTAATCAGAGGGAAGAGGAAGAAAGGGAGTTCAATGATTTGAGAAGCTGTTCCAAACATCATGCCCTTCAAATGTGCTCTCGTTAAAATATAGGGTTTGTCACTTCCCAGGGCAGCAGCGAATATCACTTCAGCTAAGGCTGAGAAAGGAAAATTTCCTTGGCCAGGTCACACAGCCAAGAGGTGGAGAGGCCATGTCTGGAACTCACTGGACACTAACTTCATTTTTCATTCTTCCCGTGTACACAGCTCCACACCCCACCCTGCCCCAAAGCTGTACTTTAGATCAGACTGGGTAAACAGCGCACTCATGTGAACTCATCACTAGGAGCAGCCGGCCTGGAGCCCAAGACTACTGCTCGGAGGGAGTTTTCCTAACATGTGGAAAGCACTGAAGAATGGGTTTTGCCTAAAGTTCTTATTTTTTTCAGTCCTAGTATGTTATCTTACTATTGATTTGTGGGAATTAGGTGATGAAAAAAGACAGAATGAAGCAGTGGGAAGAAGGGCTGATCGGTTGGTTTAAGCATCTGTATCAGTCAGTTCAGTCGCTCAGTCGTGTCCGACTCTTTAGAACCCCGTGGACTGCAGCAAGCTAGGCTTCCCTGTCCATCTGTATCATTCCTTCCATAATTTTTCTTTCATAACCTGATTGTCCAACCTTGATATTTCTAATAAAAATATGATTTTTGTATAATTAGCTGATGTGGGAGAAGTTCTACCATCAGACCCAGAAGATTGAGAATTCTGGATGTTGGCTGTGAAGTTCTTTTCATGTCTGGGGGGTTTGTGCTCCCTTCTTCACAAGGCGAGTGATTTGGGAACAAATTAAAATGTGTCATCTTTGTATCCTACATATACACAATTCAGACTTGTCACAATAAAGACAAAGAATCTGGATTACTTTTTAGGTAAAATGCTGAATAAAATATCACTCTTAAAAACTCAAAGCAGTGGTTCTCAAACTTTTTGATTTTCAGGATGCTTTCATATTCTTAAAAATTATTGAGGATATCCCAAAGCTTTTGTTTGCTAGGCTGTATCTGTCAATATTTATTGCATTAGAAATCACAGCTGTGAACATCAAAAATATTGATTTACAAATTCATTTAAATAACTATTTATTGTATTAGAAATACAATATCTACATTTATAAATATTTATTGTGTTAGAATTTATTTTATATTTATCAGTATTCATTGTATTAGAAATTACAACTGAGAACATTCAAAAATATTTATTTACTAATTCATTTAAACAACAATAAATCTATTATGTCAGTATAAGTGGCAATTTAATACAAAATTACCACATTTGTCAAAATGAAAAATTAGTGAAAAGTGGGAATGTTTACACTTTCTGCAAATATTTTTAATGCTGGCTTAATAGAAGACAGCAGGACTTTCCACTGTGCTTTCCACATTCCATCAACCATGAAAGCAATTACACTGTCACACGTCACATGGCTTCACTGGAAAACTCCACTGTACACTTGGGAAAGAATGAGAGTGAAAAAGGCAATGATGTCTTCATATTACCATGAAAATGCTTCAACATCAAAGATGCTCCAGAACACACATCGAGAAAATGGACCTAAAGATTAATGAAAAGCAAAACTAGAAGTTAAAAAAAAAAAAAAAGGATTAGTCAAGATAGAGCAAAAAAAGAAAAGTGAGTGAAAGTGAAAAGTGAAGTCACTCAGTCATGTCCGACTCTTTGCGACCCGTGGACTGTAGCCCACCAAGCTCCTCTGTCCATGGGATTCTCCAGGCAAGAATACTGGAGTGGGTTGCCATTTCCTCCTCCAGGGGGTCTTCCCAAACCAGGGATCGAACCCAGGTCTCCTGCATTGCAGGCAGATGCTTTAACCTCTCAACCACCAGGGAAGCCCTGAAAAAAAAAAAAAAGAAAGAAAGCTCAAGAAAAACATTGTATAGCGGATAAACTGCTGCACAGTTATACTGATTTACTCAGTGTTTACTAATTCAAAATTTGTCATGGTTTGGTTAACAGCTAAACTGAAGGTCATCTTTGCTTAGGCTGAAAGTGAAAATGAAAGTGTTAGTCGCTCAGCTGTGTTTTGATTCTTTTTGACCCCATGGACTGTAGCTCTCCAGGCTCCTCTGTCCATGGGATTCTTCAGACAAGAATAGTGGAGTGGGTTGCCATTCCCTTCTCCAGGGGATCTTCCCGACCTGCTTAGGTCAGTAGTTCTCAAAGCATGACCCTGGGGCCAGGAGCATCAGTGAGACCCCAAGATCTTCCTGGAGATGCAAATCCCCAGGCCCCACCTCACACCTGCTGAATCAGAGACTCTGGGGTGGTCCCTGCAATCTGCATTTTCATAGCTGAGGCTGATAAATGCTAAAGTTTGAGAACCACACTGGCTTAGATAATCCTTTCTTCTTTCTGGAGAAAAGATGACAGAGAGAATTTTCAGTCCCTTGAGAACAGTATTTTTCTAAGAGCCATTAAAAATAATAGGATCCTTGTCTTGCAAACAATACTTAATACTGATTAGAGATTCACAAAAGAAAGTCTTCTAAGGACATCTTTGAGCAACAAATCAGCTCAGTTTAAGTTATTATGACAAATATAAAAATAAACGTATAAATTTTTCTGACTCAGATTAGCCTTCTAATAATTAATAAAGTTGCACTACAGATATTTTAAGGCAGGCCTACAAAACCGGAGTAGAGCAGACGTGCTCTGGCTTGTGAGGATTATCACTACCAAGACAGGCTTCCAGTTGTCTGCCAAAAAAGCCAACTGAACTGCAAATACAAAATACAGGTTCTCCAAACACATTGATACGAGGCTCTCATGTTGTTCTTGACGATTGTTAATAGATATATTTGGTGATCATTTTGCAATACATACAAATATTGAATCTTTATGCTGTACACCTAAAACTAGTGGAGTATGCTATCTCAGTAAAAATGTTTGTAACTTTACAAAATTACTGTGTGCTATAACGTAGGTTTTGCCTTGTAAACCAAATATGCAGCTGTATTATCTATTTTACTGCTGAACAGGCAGACATGGCATGAAAAGGCTGAGATCCCACTCAGAAATTCTTTTCTCAGAGGAAGCTTCGGATGATCGGTCATGTATGCATGCCTGCATGTGGGCTAAGTCGCTTCAGTCGTGTCCGACTTTTTGCGACACTATGGACTGCAGCTCACCAGGTTCCTAGGTACCCACAAAATTCCCACATTCATTTGCAACTCTACCAATATAATCGCAAGAGGCCAGGAATGGCTGTTCTTTAATGTGAGTATCTGAGACCCAAAGAAACTCGTCCAAAACTGTGGCACCTTCTCCATTTTTTCTCTCTTTTTGGTTAATTCTCTCCGCCAACAAATTCGGGTATGGGCCAAGCCCAAATACACCCCAGCAGACTATTAGAAACTCCTGAAATTCTGCCTTAGAGATTCCGAATTTGTGATAATACCTTGGCCACATTTGACTCTATTACATCCTCTAAGAGCTCCTTGAGTTGAGCTATCTCACATTTAGGGACGCAATTTTGCTCCTCACTCCTTGCAACCTGCTGCTGCTGTTTTGTGTTTTCATTTTTTACTTTGTCGATCTGCTGCTGGAGTTCTGCATTCTTAGCTTTTTCACCGTCGGATAGGAATTTCACCTTCTGAACCTGAGCGACCAATTTCTCGAGTTTAGATTTCAGATTCTCTCTTTCATCCAGGTGTTTCCTTTCACGTTTCTGAAATTCCTCCCGTAAAGACAGGAACTCTCTTCTGGTCTCCCTCTCCCTTTTCAACGAGTCCAGAGCGGCACTGGTGGCCTTTTCCAGCTCTCCTTTGAGCTGGTGCAGGCTTTCTATCTCTTCTTCTTTCTTGCTCAAGGCGCTGTCCATCTCCATGCAATGAGTCATGTACCTTTCCTGTAGACTAACATAATTGCCCTTGAGTTTCTTAAACTCTACCTGTAAGGTTTCCTTCTCACTCCTGCATTCCTGAAGGTGGTTTTGGGTGGTAACTAAAATCTCGTGCAAACTCCTCAGTGTCTTCTCTGTATCACTCTTCTCCAGCTTTATTCTGTACTTTTCTTCAATTAACTCTTCGACCTTCTCCTTTAGCTTATTGATGATGTCCACAAACACGTGCTGTTTAGTCGTATTCATCTGTAGTTCCTCAACCTTCTTCTCTAAATACGTGTTCTGACGCTCTAGGTCTTGGATCCGAGTTTCCTTTTCTTTGTTAGTACATTTTAATTTCCGTACGACTTCATTCAAAGCCATGTCCTGTTCCAGAGGTTGTAAGCTTTCCAAGCTCTGCTCTGAGTCAGGTATCACGCAGGCCTCCTGAGACGCTCCACTGACCCAACAGATGCCTGTAGGAGCCCAGGTTGAGCCCGTCTGTGGACTCCACCCACCTTTTTCTGGGACTTCCTTTTGGTGCCTGACTGACATCTCAGGAATATCCATAGAATTCTGTACTCCTTTGGAAGAACCTGCAATCTGTAAATTAGAGTAAATAAAATAAGTCTGAAATAGTAGAAAGATCATGAGCTTTGAGGTCAAAGAGAGCTGCCCTTGAACCCTGGATCCCTAAATTTGGTTTTCTCAGCTCTGAAATAACAGGGAAGATGTGTACGTCCAACACTAATATCTAATTAACAAAAATACTTAAGTATTAATTGCTGAATGTTATGTACTGCACTTAGCAGCAGAGCAGGTATGGTGTATGTATTATACTTTAAAAAAAATTAAATGTTGATATTCTCACCATCTTCTATGACACAAATTTTTCTGGATACATACAAGATATTTCCTTTGACTTCAAATGAATTAAAACAAAGTTATTCATTACCCTAAATCTGCAAAGACATTTAAAAAAATTATTTTTGAGGTAATGTTGGTTTTCAACATTATGTAAGCCTCATGTGTATATTTCTACTTCTGTTTACACTACAGCATACTCATACTCACCACCAAACATTTAGTTTCCATTTGTCACCATATAGTTGATCCATTTTACTCATTTCACTTATTTTGTTCATTTATTTTTTGGTTTTTATTTGCTTGGGTTTTTTTGTATCCCATATATGAATGAAATCATATTTGTTTTTCCTCATGTGACTTATTTTACGTAGCATAATACCCTCACAATCCACCCATCCATGTTGCCACAAATGGCAAAATTTCATCTTTAAGACTGAGTAGTATTCTATTGTAAATATATGAAATATCTTCTTTATCCATTTATCCACTGATAGGCACTTAGGTCAGAGAAGGCAATGGCACCCCACCCAACCCCACTCCAGTACTCTTGTCTGGAAAATCCCATGGATGGAGGACCTGGTGGGCTGCAGTCCATGGGGTTTCAGAAGAGTTAGATACGACTTCATTTTCACTTTTCACTTTCACACATTGGAGAAGGAAATGGCAACCCACTCCAGTGTTCTTGCCTGGAGAATCCCAGGGACGGCGGAGCCTGGTGGGCTGCAATCTATGGGGTTGCACAGAGTTGGGCAGGATTGAAGCAACTTAGCAGCAACAGCAGCAGCAGCAGCAGACACTTAGGTTGTTTGCAAATCTTGGTTATTGTAAATAATGCTATGATGAACATAGGGGTGCATATATTTTTTCAAATCAGTGCTTTTGTATTTTGGGGATAAATACCCAGAAGTGGAATAGCTGGATCATATGTATTATTTTTTGAGGAATCTCCATAGTGTTCTCCATAGTAGCTACACCAATTTACATTCCCACCAACAGTATAGGAACATTCCTTTTGCTCCACACCCTCTCCAACATTCATTATTTGTAGACTTTTTGATGAGAGCCATTCTGACCAGTATGAGGTGATAAACTCACTGTGGTTTTGATTTGCATTTCTCTAACAATCAGCAATGTTGAACACCTTTTCATGCGCCTGTTGGCCACCTGTATGTCTTCTTTGGTGTCTATTCAGCTCCTCTGCTAATTTTTTAATTAGATTTTTTTGTTGTTATTGAGTTGTATGAATTCTGTATATATTTTGGATACTAACCCCTTATTGGTTATGTGGTTTGCAAACATCTTTTCCCAGTTGGCAGGTTGTCTTTGTATTTTGTAGATAGTTTCCTTCACTGTGCAAAAACTTTTTAGTTTGATGAGGTCCCATTTATTTTTGCTTTTGTTTTCCTTGCCTGAGGATATATACCCAAAGGTATTGCTAAGGCCAATTCACTAATTATACTGCCTACGATAAATTTCAGAGAAGGCAATGGCAGCCCACTCCAGTACTCTTGCCTGGAAAATCCCATGGATGGAGGAGCCTGGTGGGCTGCAGTCCATGGGGTCGCTAAGAGTCTGACACGACTGAGCGACTTCACTTTCACTTTTCACTTCCATGCATTGGAGAAGGAAATGGCAACCCGCTTTAGTGTTCTTGCCTAGAGAATCCCAGGGACGGGGGAGCCTGGTGGGCTGCTGTCTATGGGGTTGCACAGAGTCAGACATGACTGAAGCGACTTAGCAGCATGATAAATTTATTGTTTTCATATGTCCACCTTTATCTTGTTACCTTTTTTGGTTTGGAGTTTGGAGTCTATTTTGTCAGATATTAATATAGCTACACTCCATTTCTTTTAGTTACCATTTGCTTTGGACATCATCTTCCATCCTTTCATTTTGAGTCTACGTTTATCTTTAAAGCTGAAGTGAGTTTACTGGAGGGAGTAGACAGCTGGATCTTGTTTTTAATGTATCTCTTTTGGGGGCAGGGAGGTCTTGCTTTCTAATCCATCCAACCACTCTTTTTTTTTTTTTTTTTTAAGATTTATTTATTTATTTTTGACTGTGCTGAGTCTTATTTGCTGCACACAAGATTTCTCTAGTTTTGGAGAGCAGGGGCTACTCTTTGTTGAGGTATGAGGTATGAGGGCTTCCCTCATAGCTCAGTTGGTAAAGAATCTGCCTGCAATGCAGGAGACCCTGGTTGGATTCCTGGGTGGGGAAGATCCTCTGGCGAAGGGAGAGGCTACCCACTCCAGTATTCTTGGGCTTCCCTGGTGGCTCAGCTGGTACAGAATCCGCCTGTGATGTGGGAGACCTGGGTTCGATCCCTGGGTTGGGAAGATCCCCTGGAGGATGGACAGGCTACCCACTCCAGTATTCTGGCCTGGAGATTTCCATGGACTGTATAGTCCATAGGGTCACAGAGTTGGACACGACTTGAGCGACTTTCACTCATGCTTATTTATTTTTGAGTGTGCTGAGTCTTATTTGCTCCATGCAAGCTTTCTCTCGTTTCTCTCTGTTGAGCTGTGCTTCTCATTGTAGCAGCTTCTCTTACTGAGGTCCACGGGCTCTAAAGCACCTGCTCCACAGTTGTGGTATA
This sequence comes from Capricornis sumatraensis, assembly GCF_032405125.1. Lineage (NCBI taxonomy): Eukaryota > Metazoa > Chordata > Mammalia > Artiodactyla > Bovidae > Capricornis > Capricornis sumatraensis. Next base: position 51,295,349 of record NC_091090.1, on the reverse strand, counting down.
TGGGTTAGTTGCTCTGAGGCATGTGGAATCTTCCTGGAGCAGAGGCTGAAACCATGTCCACTGCATTGACAGGTGAATTTTCAACCAGCGTGCCACCTGGGAAGCCCCAACCAAGCTGCCTTTTGATTGATGAATTAAATCCATGCACACTTGGGATGCTTCTTGACAGATGAGTGCTTGGCTTTCTCTTTGCTTTTCTGATTGCTCTGTGTCTCCACTGTCTCTTTTTCTTGTGCTTCTGTCTGCTGTTCTGGTTTGGTGGGTTTCTATGATGTTTCTCTTTTCATGTTTCACACCTTTGCTCTCGATCTTTATTTTGTGGTTACCATGAGGTTTGTATAAAACATCTTATAGATAAAACAGTCCTTTTTCTCTGCCGACAGCATCTGATCTTCACATGCTGATACGGGTTCTGTCCTTTTCCTCTTCCTCTTTCGTCTTTGCTGTCTCAAATTATCCTTTAGTGTTGTAAATTTATTACCAATTTGAAGTAGTTATACTTTTCCTGCTCTTTTTCCCCTTGACATTTATGGTATAATACAGTGTTAATAATCTATTCTGACATAAAGTTGCAATTTTCTGACTCTATTTATCACCTTACTCAAAGTTTTGTGTATTCTGCATTTTTATTTTGGGCTAAGAGCTCACTTCAACATCTCTTGTAAGCCAGGTCTAGTGTAATGAACTCTTTCAGCTTTTGTCTGTCTGAGAAAGTCTTTATTTCTCCTTCATATATGAATGATAACTTTGCTTGATAAAGTATTTTTGACTGACAGTTTTTATCTTTCACTATTTTGAGAATTTTATTCCATTCCCTCCTGGCCTATAGTTACAGCTGAAAGATCTGCTGATAGCATAACGGGGGTTCCTTTATCGATAACCATCCTTTTTTCCCCTCTTAAAAATTGTTTACTTTTAATAAAACTTTTATTCTGGAATAATTTTATATTCATGAAAAAGTTATAAGCATAAAGAGTTCTCTATACCTCTCACCCAGGGCCCCTGAATGTTAATGTCTTATATACCATGGCACATTTGCTAAAACAGTACAAATGTACTGCTACTAACTAAACTCCAGATTTTACTAGTTTTCCCATTAAAGTCCTTTTTCTGTTCCAACATCCAGTCCAGAGTATCACATTGTATTTAACACCTCTTTGTCATTGACTTTTGACAGTTTTAATACCACATGTCTTAGAGAAGATCTACTAGCAATGATTTCTTAGCTTCATAGATTTGTATATACAGTTCTTTTCTTAGGTTTGCTATTTTTTTAGGTTAGCTATTTAAAAAACAACCTTAATCTTTTTACATCTCTGATATGTTCTTGGTTTTAGTAATCCTTATTTCTATTTATTTTTTGGCCATCCCTTGTGACATGTCACAAAGAGTCAGACACGACTGAGCGACTGAACTGAACTGTGACATGTGGGAGTTGGTGATGGACAGGGAGGTCTGGCGTGCTGCGATTCATGGGGTCGCAAAGAGTCAGACACGACTGAGCGACTGCACTGTGACATGTGCGATCTTAGTACCCTGCCCAAGGATTGAACCCATGCCCCCTGCACTGGAAGGGTGAAGTCTTAACCACTGGACCATCAGGGAAGTCCCTTAGCTATTATTTCTTTAAGTAAACTCTCTGCTCCCTTCTCCTCTCTCTCTCTCTCTCGTCTCTCCCTCTGGGATTTCCCATTACCCTACCGTTGTCCTTCCTAAGAGAGTTGTGCAGCTCTCACAGAATTTCCCCACTTTTAAAGAGTCTCTTTCCTCTTCCACCTGCATCACCTCTATTAGATTTCTATCCCTAAGCTTGTTAATCCTCTCTTCCAAATAGTCTGCTCTATTTCCAAGGCTTTCTAATCCTTTCATCTTGTTAATTATTGAGTCCTTCAGCTCTAGAATTTTTTGGTTCTTTTTTCGGAGTTTCAACATTTTGGTAAAATGTTCCTTCTGTTAATAAACTTGATTCCTTAGCTCACTGAATTGCCTTTCTGAGCTTTCTCATAGCTCCTTGAGTTTCTTTATGACAGCTATTTTGAATGTACTGTCAGCTAGATCTCAGTATTCCATGGACGTTAAGTCTAGTTTCTGGAGAACTGCTGTTTTCTTTTTGTGGTAGTGTTACTGTGGCTAGTCCTTGGTGCCTTAGTTGTTCCTCAGCACAATGAATCTGAAGTAGCAAAAAACCCTCCTTCTTTAGATGAAGATGCTTTAATTTTTCTTGATTCTAATGACTCAATGGGTTAGAAACTAGAGGCCTTTCTTTTGTTTGCCAGGAGGTGGCATCTATAGTTTAAGTCTTTGGTTTCTCTTTCCTGTGCTAGCTCTGGTTACCTTTGGCAGTTGGCACTGCCCACCCTCATGTCTCTGACAGGCGTCCTTGTTGTCACTGCCTGTACCTCTAGGGTGGCTGTGCCTTGCTGCTGTTGATGTCACCGCCTGGGCTCTGGGGTTCTTCTTCTGCACGGTCCAAAATCTCGTGAGTCACAGGCTCTACCGCATGCAGGGACGGGGAGAGCTGGGAGGAGTCGGGTGTCATCAGATTCCTGGGTGCTGCCACTGTGGTCTGGATGGGGGGAGTTATGGGTGCCTCTGGAGCTGGAGAGATGGTCGCAGGCCGCACCTTCACTGCTGCCGGTCACCCATGGTTGGCTAGCGGCCAGGTCATGGGTGCCACCTCTCCTCCTGGTGCTGGGTTCTTTGAGGCTGTGGGCTCAGCTGCCACCCCGGGGGGACCAGGATCGCAGGCACAACCTCCACAGTCGCCCAGTGTGGCCTCCTGTGTGTGCTCCAGTCCACCCTCCTTTAGATGTATAGACGTGTGGAATTCTCCAGCATCCTGGTGTGCTGGGGAGAGCCACATCTGTTGAGCTGTAGATGTTTTACTAATTGTAGATTGAAGAGCAGAGACAGAGAGAGTATCTCAATCTACCATGATGCTGACAACCCTCTCTTGTGAGTCCTCTTTTTTTTTTCCCTCTCTAAACGCTTTTTTAAAAAATTAATTTAATTGGAGCATTACTTTACTAATTATTTTACAATATTGTAGTGGTTTTTGCCAAACAACGACATGAATCAGCCATGGGCGCACATGTGTTTCCCATTCAGAATCCCCCTCCCACCTCCCTCCCCATCCCACCCCTGAGTCATCCTAGTACACCAGGCCTGAGCACCCTGTCTCATGCATCGAACCTGGACCAGCGATCCACTTTACAAATAATACACACATTTCAACACTACCCTCTCAAGTCATCCCACCCTTGCCTTCTCCCACAGAGTCCAAAAGACTGTTCTTTACATCTGTGTCTCTTTTGCTGTCTTGTATATAGGGTCATCATTACCATCTTTCTAAATTCCATATATATGCCTTAATATACTGTATTGGTGTTTTTCTTTCTGACTTACTTCACTCTATATAATAGGCTTTCTGACTTACTTCACTCTATATAATAGGCTTCAGTTTCATCCACCTCATTAGAACTGATTCAAATGCATTCTTTTTAATAGCTGAGTAATATTCCATTGTGTATATGTACCACAGCTTTCTTATCCATTCGTCTGCTGATGGACATCTAGGTTGCTTCCACGTCCAGGCTATTGTAAACAGTGCTGCAATGAACATTGGGGTACACGTGTCTCTTTCAATTCTGGTTTCCTTGGTGTGTGTGCCCAGCAGTGGGATTACTGGGTTGTATGACAGTTCTATTTCCAGTTTTTTAAAGAATCTCCAGGCTGTTCTTCATAGTGGCTGTACTAGTTTGCATTCCCACCAAGACTGTAAGAGGATTCCTTTTTATCTGCACCCTCTCCAGCATTTATTGTTTGTAGACTTTTTGATAGCAGCTGTTCTCACTGGCGTGAGATGGCACCTCATTGTGGTTTTGATTTGCATCTCTGATAATGAGTGATGTTGAGCATCTTTTCATGTGTTTGTTAGCCATATGTATATCTTCTTTGCAGAAATGTCTGTTTAGTTCTTTGGCCCATTTTTTGATTGGGTAGTTTATTTTTCTGGAATTGAGCTGCAGGACTTGCTTGTATATTTTTGAGATTAATTCTGAAAGTTGCTTTGTTATTATTTTCTCCCATTCTGAAGGCTGTCTTTTTACCTTGCTTATAGTTTCCTTTTTTGTGCAAAAGCTTTTAAGTTTAATTAGATCCCATTTATTTTTGCTTTTATTTCCATTACTCTGGGAGGTGAGTCAAAGGATCCTGCTGTGATTTATGTCAGAGGGTATTTTGCCTATTTTCCTCTCGGAGTTTTATAGTTTCTGCTCTTACATTTAGATCTTTAATCCATTTTGAGTTTATATTTGTGTATGGTGTTAGAAAGTGTTCTAGTTTCATTCTTTTACAAGTGATTGACCAGTTTTCCCAGCACCACTTGTTAAAGAGAGGTTTTTTCTCCACTGTACATTTTTGCCTCCTTTGTCAAAGATAAGTTGTCCATAGATGCGTGGATTTATCTCTAGGCTTTCTATCTTGTTCCATTGATCTACATTTCTGTCTTTGTGCCATTACCATACTGTCTTGATGACTGTAGCTTTGTAGTATAGTCTGAAGTCAGGCAGGCTGATTCTTCCAGTTCCATTCTTCTTTCTCAAGATTGCTTTGGCTATTTGAGGTTTTTTCTATTTCCATACAAACTGTGAAATTATTTGTTCCAGTTCTCTGAAAAATACTGTTGGTAGCTTGATAGGGATTACATTGAATCTATAGATTGCTTTGGGTAGTATACTCATTTTCACTATATTGATTCTTTGGATCCATGAACATGGTATATTTCTCCATCTATTTGTGTCATCTTTGATTTCTTTCATCAGTGTTTTATAGTTTTCTATATATAGGTCTTTTTTTCCTTAGGTAGATTTATTCCTAAGTATTTTATTCTTTTCGTTGCAATGGTGAATGGAATTGTTTCCTTAATTTCTCTGTTTTCTCATTGTTAGTGTATAGGAATGGAAGGGATTTCTGTGTGTTAATTTTATATCCTGCAATTTACTAAATTCATTGATTAGCTCTAGTAATTTTCTGGTGGAGTCTTTAGGGTTTTCTATGTAGAGGATCATGTCATCTGCAAACAATGAGAGTTTTACTTCTTTTCCAAGCTGGATTCCTTTTATTTCTTTCTCTTCTCTGATTGCTGTGGCTAAAACTTCCACAATTATGCTGAATAGTAGTGGCGAGAGTGGGCACCCTTGTCTTGTTCCTGACTTTAGGGGAAATGCTTTCAATTTTTCACCATTGAGGATAATGTTTGGTGTGGGTTTATCATATATGGTGAGCCCCCTTTTGAATAAAGACCTTTTGATTCCTCATCAAACCATTATCTCATAATGCTATGACTTCTAATGTGAACATTAGAAAATCTGATGAATTTATCTCATGACTGACTTTCTGCTCACAATACAGATTTGGGAGAAGGGGGTTAAAAACAACAACAGCAAGTTGTAGGAAAGTGAAGGTGAAGTCACTCAGTTTTGTCCAACTCTTTGAGACCCTATGGACTGTAGCCTACCAGGCTCCTCCGTCCATGGGATTTTCCAGGCAAGAGTACTGGAGTGGGTTACCATTTCCTTCTCCAGGGGAGCTTCCTGACCCAGGCATCAAACCCAGGTCTCCTGCATTGCAGGCAGACACTTTACCATTTGAGCCACCAGGGAAGCCCTGGGAAGTTGTAGGAAACACTAAAATGAACATGACAGAATAAGCTAGTAAAAGATCTCTAAAGGGATCGGCTGAATAACTTTCCAAATAGAATTTAGGGATATTGGACCCTTATATTATAGTGTTTCTTCATCGTTCTGGGATAAAGACAACTATCCTTACTGAGGCCTGTAAGGTCCTGATACTGATCTTGATATCTAGTCCACGCTACCTTTCCATCCTCTACAACATCCCTCCAACCCAGCAACACTAAGCTGCCTTCAGATCCATGAAGGAAGGGACCATGCTCCCTGCAGCCACAAGGTCTTCACACTCAGTTCAGTTCAGTCGCTCAGTCGTGTCCGACTCTTTGCAAGCCCATGAATCGCAGCATGCCAGGCCTCCCGGTCCATCACCATCTCCCGGAGTTCACTCAGACTCACATCCATCGAGTCCATGATGCTATCCAGCCATCTCATCCTCGGTCGTCCCCTTCTCCTCCTGCCCCCAATCCCTCCCAGCATCAGAGTCTTTTCCAATGAGTCAACTCTTTGCATGAGGTGGCCAAAGTACTGGAGCTTCAGCTTTAGCATCATTCCTTCCAAAGAAATCCCAGGGCTGATCTCCTTCAGAATGGACTGGTTGGATCTCCTTGCAGTCCAAGGGACTCTCAAGAGTCTTCTCCAACACCACAGTTCAAAAGCATCAATTCTTCAGCGCTCAGCCTTCCTCACAGTCCAACTCTCACATCCATACATGACCACAGGAAAAACCATAGCCTTGACTAGATGGACCTTAGTCGGCAAGGTAATGTCTCTGCTTTTGAATATACTATCTAGGTTGGTCATAACTTTTCTTCTAAGGAGGAAGCGTCTTTTAATTTCATGGCTGCAGTCACCATCTGCAGTGATTTTGGAGCCCAGAAAAATAAAGTCTGACACTGTTTCTACTGTTTCCCCATCTCTTTTCCATGAAGTGATGGGACCAGATGCCATGATCTTCGTTTTCTGAATGTTGAGCTTTAAGCCAACTTTTTCACTCTCCTCTTTCACTTTCATCAAGAGGCTTTTTAGCTCCTCTTCACTTTCTGCCATAAGGGTGGTGTCATCTGCATATCTGAGGTTATTGATATTTCTCCCGGCAGTCTTGATTCCAGCTTGTGTTTCTTCCAGTCCAGCGTTTCTCATGATGTACTCTGCATAAAAGTTAAATAAGCAGGGTGACAATATACAGCCTTGACGTACTCCTTTTCCTATTTGGAACCAGTCTGTTGTTCCATGTCCAGTTCTAACTGTTGCTTCCTGACCTGCATACAGATTTCTCAAGAGGCAGGTTACGTGGTCTGGTATTCCCAACTGTTTCAGAATTTCCCACAGTTTATTGTGATCCACACAGCCAAAGGCTTTGGCATAGTCAATAAGGCAGAAATAGATGTTTTTTTGGAACTCTTTCGCTTTTTTGATGATCCACTGGATGTTGGCAATTTGATCTCTGGTTCCTCTTTTTCTAAAACCAGCTTGAACATCAGGGAGTTCACGGTTCACGTATTGCTGAAGCCTGGCTTGGAGAATTTTGAGCATTACTTTACTAGCATGTGAGATGAGTGCAATTGTGCAGTAGTTTGAGCATTCTTTGGCATTGCCTTTCTTTGGAATTGGAGTTGCTATCAATACTTCTGCATGGAATGCTCCCCCACGCCCACCACCTAACTGCCCCCACTCATCCTGCAGAGCTGAGCTCAGTCACTACTGCACTTCAGGGAAGTCTTACCCAAACTCCCTGACCAGCGACAGGAAGACTCCCATCTTACTTTATTTATAGTGCTTACCACAGCTGCAAGTTTATATGTAATTTTATAATATATACACTTTGTATGTAACTTTTATTTGCAGCACTTACCATAGTTGAAAATTCATATTTACTACTGTGATTGATTAATGTCTGTCTCCTCTATGAGTGTTCTTATCATGAGGACACAGCCCACATCTTTTTGTTTCTGGTTTTGTCAACCATTCTATAACCAACACATAGCACAGGGCTTCAGACACGACAGATGCCTCAAAGTGTTTACTGACTGACTGAAGGGCTAGATGCAATGGAAATAGTTACAATCTTAAGAAATCCTAATTCAGCAGCTTTTTAAAATGTTATTTTCCAGAACTCAAGACAGGTAAGTAGACTTGTCTTTTAAATGCTGCTTTCAAATAAAATGAACAAAAAAATCCTGACTTTACTTGTAAATGAAATATAACAGCCATAGCTTTTCTCACCAAACTCACAGTGAAAAGGTATTCTTTATGCTATCTTTGGATTGTCATCTATTTGCCCACACCAATTCTTTTTTTTTTATTGAGAGACTATATAGACTTTATACTGTTGGCATCTTCAGTGCTCTTATGATACTACATACCCAGAATTAACAATTCAAAGACAAATTCATGTTTTCACTTTGGTAGAAAAATATTTTTTTGCTGATCAGTAGAAATTCCACATAATAGAAAAATCATGAGCTTTTCTTGTCAAATAATTTAATTAACATCTCTGCATTTCTTTCTCTTCTCAACCTTTTCCTTAAACTTCTGAGTTCCAATCAATATGATTCACTAGGTATAAAAACTTAAAAGGGAATGTGTTAGTCCCTCAGGTGTGTCCAGCTCTTTTGCTACCTCACAGACTATAGCCCACCAGGCTCCTCTGTTCATGGGATTCTCCAGGCAAGAATCCTGGAGTGGGTAGCCATTCCCTGCTCCAGGGAATCTTCCCAACCTGGGGATTGAACGTGGGTCTCCTGCATTGCAGACAGATTCTTTATTGTCTGAGCCACCAGGGAAGGCCATAAAAGCTCAGTATTGATATACTCAAGGCATCATGCAGATGTTGGGGTGCATAAAAGGATGAGTAAGACAGCACCCTGACCCTCAAAGAAATTATCATGTGGTAGAGCTAACCTCCAAGTATGGATTTTACTTCATTAGAAAGGATTGTTTCTAAATTGAGGAAGATCTCAGAAGCCAGTTCCCCCAGCAAAGCAATGTCCCTCATGCTGATGATTTAGGACTACTTCCAAAAGCCTCAGGTTATAAGCAGTAATGTTTTGTTTTTTAAAAACACTTCCTTTAATACTCTATGGATTTATTATTAAACATCTTACCTCCTCTGTTCCATAATTAGCTCTCACATCAAGCAGGTTAAAGTTATTTTCTTTATAAAATGGTTGTTCAACATCACTGTGTACTTCTTTCTCACACAAGAAGTCTTGAGACTGACTAGGATTGAGGGCAGATTCCATGGCAGTACTATTAGCCAGTGGCATTTCCATGAATTTCAGTGTCTCTTCACTGCATTGGATTAGAGGTGGGCTTCTAGAAGGCTGTCTGACACACTCAAGAGCAAATTGATCTGTATGTGTGAAAGTGCTAGTTCCCATCGGGTTTTCTTCCTTAAATGAGTCTTCCTGCATATTGGTGTCTTCTGCATAATCACATACATAATGCTGTAATTCTGGCTCCTCTGTGTAAGATAAGCTTTCAGTCAGATCTTGATATGCTATTTCATTATTAAACGAGTCTGTCTGATGAAATTGGCAAAGGGGTTCAAATTGTCTCAAGGAAGAAATGCTGGTGTCAATTGGCTGAGTGAGTACATTCTGTGAGTAATTCCCAATGTTGACATCTCATTAGAAAAAGAAAGATGAAAATAAGTTTAGCATTAAATTTATGCATTAACAGTTACATTCACATTTATGAAATAAATTGTTGGACTCATTTAAGAATTATAAGTTCAACATTTTTCATTAAGTTTATTTGTGCTAGCAGCTGCAACAAAACTTTTTTACATGAAGGAAAAAGTCATCAAGTGACTACCACAAAGAAGCTTCTTACAGTTCATTTTTGTCAAATACCACTGTAACAAATTCTAAGACATCTTCAAAATTCTTTTGTTTACTCTAATTTTAAAATGCTTCAAAAGAATAAAAACACACAGTGTACAGTAATAGCAAACACACATAAACATGCTTAACTTCACAACAATCTCATGAACTAGGTACTGTTATTACCCATTTTTACAGATAAGGAAATGGAAACATAAGAGATGTTAAGTCACTTGCTGGGACACAGCTGGCAAGCAGTACAGCTGGGATTCTAGAATACTATTTGTTTCTGAATATGAAACAAATAATCTGAAGTTATTCAGATTTAATATTTTTAAAAATCAGAAGCAAATAAAGACAACATGCAAAGAAGTGTTTCAAATAAGTATCCCTTCCTTTCTATCTAAATTCCTTCCTCTTCCCCACCCAGAGAGAACTGCTATACTGAAGCTGCTGCTGTTGTTTCTTGGTCGGTCAGTGGTGTCCGACTGTGACCCCATGGACTGTAGCCCACCAGCCTTCTCTGTCCATGGGACTTTCCTGACAAGAATTCTGGACTGGGTTTCTCTGCCCTCCTCCAGGGGATCTTCCCAACCCAGAGATTGAACCCACATTTCCTGTGTCTCCTGCACTGCAGGCAGATTCTTTACCACTGAGCTATCAGGGAAGCCCCATACTTAAGTTGGTGGGCCTGTGTTTGGGTGTCTTTTTTTTGGGGGGGTATGAGGGGGGAATATCTAAAATGTCATTTGTGAAAGTTATTGGAAAAATAAAAAACTAGTGTGAGTATGGTACAAAGTCACAGTAACTTTATATGGTTGTTGTTGTTTAGTCGCTCAGCTGTGTCCAGCTCTTAGCGACCCCATGGACTGTAGCACTCCAGGCTTCTCTGTCTTTCACCATCTCCCAAAGCCTGGTCAAACTCATGTCCATCAAGTCAGTGATGCCATCCAAAAATCTCACCCTCTGTCATCCCCTTCTCCTCCCCACTTCAATCTTGCTCAGCAACAGGGTTCTTTCCAGTGAGTCAGCTCTTCACATCAGGTGGCCAGAGTATTGGAGCTTCAGCTTCAGCATCAGCATCAGTCCTTCCCATGATATTAAAGACTGATTTCTTTAGGGTTGACTGGTTTGATCTCCTTGCAGTCCAAGGGACTCTCAAAAGTCTTCTCCAACACCACAGTTCAAAAGCATCAATTCTTCAATGCTCAGCCATCTTTATGGTCCAACTCTCACACCCATGCATGACTAATGGAAAAACCATAGCTTTGACTAGATGGACCCTTGTCAGCAAAGTAATGTCTCTGCTTTTTAATACACCATCTAGATCTGTCATAGCTTTTCTTCCAAGAAGCAAGCGTCTTTCAATACCATGGCTAGCAGTCACCATCTGTAGTGGTTATGGAGCCCAAGAAAATAAAGTCTGACACTATTTCCATTGTTTCCCCATCTGTTTGCCATGAAATGATGGGACCAGATGCCATGATCTTCGTTTTCTGAATGTTGACCTTTAAGCCAACTTTTTCACTTTCCTTTCACTTTCATCAAGAGGCTCTTTAGTTCCTCACTTTCTGCCATAAGGGTGGTATCATCTGTGTATTTGGTTATTGATACTTCTCCCGGCAATCTTGATTCCAGCTTGTGCTTCATCCACCCTGGCATTTCACATGATGTACTCTGCATATAAGTTAAATAAGCAGGGTGACAATATACAGCCTTGATATAGTCCTTTCCTAATTTGGAATCAGTCCATTGATCCATGTCTGGTTCTAACTGTTGTTTTTTGACCTGCACACAGGTTTCTCTGGAGGCAGGTCAGGTGGTCTGGTATTCCCATCTCTTTTCCACAGCTTGTTGTGATCCACACAAAGGTTTTAGCATAGTCAATGAAGCAGATCTTTTTTTAATTTTCTTGCTTTTTCTATGACCCAACTGATGTTGGCACTCTGACCTCTGGTTCCTCTGCCTTTTCTAAATCCAGCTTGAACATCTGAAAGTTCTCAATTTATTGAAACCCAGCTTGGAAAATTATGAGCATTACTTCGCTTGCATATGAGATGAGTATGACTGTGCAGTAGTTTTAACATTCTTTAGCACTGCCTTTCTTTGGGACCGGAATGAAAACTGACCTTTTCCAGTCCTGTGGCCACTGCTGAGTTTTCCAAATTTGCTGGCATATTCACTGCAACACTTTCACAGCATCATCTTTTATGATTTTAAACAGCTCAGCTGGAATTCCATCACCTCCAGTAGCTTTGTTTGTAGTGATGCTTCCCAAAGCCCACTTGACTTCAAATTCCAAGATGTCTGGCTCTAGGTGAGTATCACACCATGGTGGTTATCTGGGTCATTAAGATCTTTTTTGTACAGTTCTTCTGTGTATTCTTGCCACCTCTATTTTCTGGTTCTGTTAGGTCCATACCATTTCTGTCGTTTATCGTGCCCATCTTTGCCTGAAATGTTCCCTTGGTATCTCTAATTTTCTTGAAGAGATCTCTAGTCTTCCCTATTCTATTGTTTTCCTCTATTTCTTTGCATTGATCACTTATGAAGGCTTTCTTCTCTCTCCTTGCTCTTCTTTGGAACTCTGCATTCAGATGGGTGTATCTCCATTTCTCCTTTGCCTTTACTACCTTTGTATGGTAGTAAATAATGATTTGTACAAAAAGAAGTATTGGGACCCAGAAGGTGAAAGATCTCTCACTTAATCAAAAGATACTTACTATTATCAGAGACCTGTTAATCAAAAGACTTACTATTATCAGAGACCTGTCAGCGTCTGCAAAACACTGTTTCTATGTACTTGATACTATCACCTCATTACCACGTGAAACCCAGCATTACACTTCAGTTTTTCCTCCCTTCCCTACACCATGCTTATCCTCTAAGGCACTTGGGCTTGAAAACCAGCCGTCTTTGACATTCTTCTACCCAATCACCCATGGGCTACTCAGCTTCCAGGTCCTGTCCTTTTCTCCTTTAAAGATGTTTTTCATAACCCATGCTTTCTTTCCCTCACTGTGGCATCATCCTGGTCCACATTCTCATGACCTCCTCAGGTTTGTCAGGGTATGAGAGTAGAAAACTTGCCCAATCACATTACCCGGAATCCAGTTCTTCTGTTTGACTTTCTAGGCCTTATGTAGCGGGAACCCACAGTACCCACCCAGTCTTCTGCTCCAGTCAGATCAGGCTTACTCTCCTGCAAACAGATCGTGCACCTTATGACTTCAATAGTCTGCTCTGGCAGGTGCTTCTCTTTCTAAAACTTTACTATTCATCATTCATCTAGTTTTAAAATTCCTACAATGTCTTCAACTTTCTATCTCACAGTTCAACACATTATTTGTTTGCTATTTTAGTCTTCACCATTGTTTCAGGGTATTAGTGTCGGAACTCACATATTATACAGACCTCAAGAGGAGTCCTGGAGAAGGAAATGGCAACCCACTCCAGTATTCTTGCCTGGAGAATCCCAGGGACAGAGAACCCTGGTGGGCTACAGTCCATGGGGTTGCAAACACATGACTTAGCAACTGAACAGCAACAAAACAAAAAGAATCCACTTAAGGTTTTTCAATATCCCCTTCAGTAAACCAACCAGTGTTTAGAGAATATGTTGACTAAATCCTGCACCCCAGTGATATATTTTTATCAAAACAATTTAATAATTTTCTTGGGTTATTTTATTGAACTATCAAATTAATAAATAATTCATTGAGGTTTAATTTTTTCAAATCTGTTATCATTTGGTAAAGTATAAAAAAAGCCAGTGAGCCAAGCAGCCTAGTCGGGATTAGTGAAAGATCCGACTTTATACTCACTTTTTCTACTGTGTTCCAAATATATAAATGCTGCGTGGGCTGCGGTGGAGGAGGACTAAAGCATCCTTTCGTTCTCCAAGAACAAAAAACTACTAGGCCCTTATTTCTTCAAAATTTTGTCTGCGAACCCAGAACTTCCAATTATAACTTTTACAACTCTGTTCCTATGGCATGACCTACAAATTCTCCTTTTTTTTTCTTTTAGTTAGGCTTACTTTTTTCATCTTTCATTCTGTCCTTCCCCGACTTCTGCCACACATAACAAAAAAACTTATTCAAGTGATTGGATAGATATTCCAGAAATACTTCTAAGCTGTTTTAGGACAGGAATGAAAAGAGGTGTCACTGGGGTTATTGGCAAAAATCCTCAAGTTTAATTTTCAGTCAAAGTTTAACTTCTGAAAAGCACTCATCTTACTTCCACCTCACAACATCGTAACAAACTTTTTAGGTCGCAAAGGTGTGCTCACTTTCAGGGTCCATAGAGTCTCGGATCCGAAATAAGGATTTCGGGCTTCCTCCCTGCGTACTGGGCTCTACCGCGGGGGAGAACGCTTTCAATCTTTTTCTTCAACGCCTGGCCGCCGGGGTGCGGACACGCTGGAACGCCCCTGTGTGACGTCCACCCGGCCGCGGCTGCCGAGTTCCGGCCCTCGGACCTTCCGACGTCTCCTCAGACGTGCCCGCGGGCCCGGCGAAGGACGCCTCCAGGTCTCCATCCGCACAGTTAAGGGCTTACACGGCGTGAGCCCTCAGGGCCAGCAGCCCCGGCCAAGCTGACACACGTGCCTCCACGGGAGGAGACAAAGCGGCAAGCCGACTCGGAGAGCTCCGGGAAGGAAGGCCAGCCCAGGACCCGCGGGGACCGACCACAGCAACACAGCCACACACCCGACGGCTTCCGCGGAAGGTCAATCTCCAGGGCTCAGCCCCCGCGCGAGGCGGGACTTCCGGCGGGAACACAGCTTCCGTTCGGGGGCGGGACTTCCCGTCGGGGCGGACGTAGGTCCGGGCGTTTGGCGTGTGATACCCGCACGTGGCGCGCGCGTAGGGCGCGGCGTTCACAGAACGGTTCTGAGGCGGGCGTTAGCGCAGAGGCCGTTGGACCGGCTGGCGGAACCGTCCCTGTGCTGCTCCCGCCATGGACTACCGGCGGTTGCTGATGAGTCGGGTGGTCCCCGGGCAGTTTGACGACGCGGACTCCTCGGACAGGTGGGCAGCCGGAGTGCGCCGCCGCCGCGGTCCCCTGGGGGCGTTGACCCTTGTTTGCGGTTGAGAGGGAGACCAGTCATAAGCATCTTCCTTGGGCATCTTTTCACAGCCGTTTGTGGCTTTCTCCATCCCAACCGGGCCTTTCGATCCAGGTGACGGCAGTTAGTTCGCGGCTCCCGGGTTGTCAGCATCCCTGAGGGGTTAGAGTTGGGGAGAGCGACAGGGAAGCAGGTGTTTGAGCTTTTAACTACCTAGCTTTAGCTTTTAGCATTCCAGAAATGTTTAAGCACCTACTGTGTGCCAGTTCTGTCCTCGGCGCTGAAGACGGTGATGAACAAGACAAACTAAGCCCCTTCTACTTGGGAAGGAGGAGGAGACATAAGTACATGGAGATTTTTTTTTTTTTCTTTTAACCAGATGACATATACTATGCAAACAGTTGATAGAACTAAGCAGTGACTTAACGGTCAGGGAACGTGAAGTCCAGATGGGAAGGACGAAAAGGAGCCAACCTCTGGAAGCAGAGGGGGAAGAGGGGACAGCAGGTGTGGTCCCTCCTGGCTGTGGAAGGAGGATCTAGAGGTCACTGTGCCCAGAGCACAGTGGAGGTGATTGAAGAGATTGGCTGGTGCAGAAGTGAGGAGCCAGAGCCTAAGAGCGAGGAATGGAGAGGATCTGAGAGATTCTTCTTGATGCTGTAGAAAGCCACACTCTGAGCAGGGCAGTGACATCACCCAGCGTGTGATTGAAAGGAATCATTCTGCTATGGAGGAGATGGTTTTGGAGGGCAGGAGTGGACACGGTTTAAAAGGACTAAGAAAATTCAGTTCATAGATCATGGGCGCTAGACCGGGATGTTCTGGAAGTAGAAGGACAGGTTTCTAACCATAGAATAGATGTGAAGTGGGAGTCAAAAGAAATTGGGGATAACTTCTACTTTGAAAGCAAAATGAAACATAGTCTTCATTTTGGAATTATGAGAAAATGGTTTTTACTTTATATTCATAGTAATGATTTACTGTGTGCAGATGGTATTGCTTTATTTTTCAGTAAATACAGGTTGATCGCTTTCTGTGTGACAGATCTTGATACATTGGTAAATGTTCCCCTGGGTGACAGAGGTTGCATTCTATCAGGGGCAACCTATTGAGTAACTAACTGGACAAATTATTTGTATGAGTTTTGGGTAAGTAGTACAGAGGAGAAGAACCGGGCAGCCTTCCCTGAGCAAAGTTAATTACTGGAAGGGTATGTAGGATTTAGCCAGAGAAACGAGGAAGGCATTGCAGGTCAGTGTTTTCAGGTGAGCGTGCAGCGGTCCCTAGGGACTAAGTCAAGTGGGAGGAAGAAACAGAGCCCGTGCAACTGGTGAACAGTCATGAGTGTGCACTGGACACTGTGAAGATGTAAACCAGTGGGTTTTGCCGACTCCAGGAACTTGGGAGACATTGTCACAGCTTGGGGTGGTTGTGCACTCATGGCATCTGGAAAGTTCGGGCCAGAAATGCTGCTGCACAGGACCACCGCCCACAGCAAGGGATTGCTCAGCTGAGGTGGGGAAGCCGTGGTACAAGTGACAGTATAGCTTTAACATGCCACTTGAGGTTGTTGGCAGTCTGAAGGATCAATTGATGGATTATGGTTATGAAATTCTAATAAACAGCAGGGGGTTAGTGATTATTTGTTCTCTTCCCAGCCATATCCATGGAGATTTGGATCCCTCTAAGCCGTGGCTAATTAATGAGTCAGGATTGCTCATCTGAATTTACTTAAATTCCTCTCTGCCTGTGTTGAAATGCGTATCATTGTGTTTTTTTACGTGATCTCTATACTTGCTCTCCACCTGATGCCTCAAAACTGGTAGTACTGCCTCTTGGGAATCTGACCTGCAGGCATGTTGTGTTGGTGTGCACAGTGGTTTGTTAAAATTGAACACACCAGTTAAGTGGGAGATTTTCCACAAAAGTGCAGAGTTCTGGCTTCTCTTGAGAAACTTAAGAAGATTCAGTAACGCTGGTCTGAATTTTCACATGGCAAAAACAGACCCTGTTAGTTGTGATCCCTTACTCTGGGCCAGTTCTCTGGGTTTGACAATCCCCGCTTCTCCCATTTAGTTATACCCAGCCCTCTTCTCCCATTTGTGCTGCTGCTCGTCACCATCCTTCCTTTCAGGAGCAAGGGTGATTTGAAGTTCTTTGTGTAACACAAGTCTTGATAAAGCTTTTTTTCATTGTAGAGTGATAATTGAGTTCAAGGTAAGGCTTGAAATAAAGCTTTAGACTTATTCCCAAGTTTTGTCAGAAAGCCTCCCCTGTGTACTCTTAGAGCAGCTTTGTGAGTGGTTTTCCTGGAGTTCAGGTCTGCTGTGCTGATCAGAGCTAATTCATTCAGCAGAGAAATAACAAGGGCAGGAGCAGATTTAATAACCTGATGAATACGACTTCTTTAGTCGGACCTGGAGAATCACCCAACAGCTGAAATAGAACTCAGAAACAGGACAACTTGGTATTAAGTTTGAATTTATTGGGCGATACATGTTGTAACTGAACCTTTTTGATGTATCTGTATAGATTCGTCTACTCTCTCTTAAATAAATATATATGTAAGTCCAATTAAGAATGTGTAAACAGGCTAAAACATTGTTATTTCTAGTGAAAACATTGACTTGAATACCGTCAAAGAGGAAGGTGATGTGGTATTTGAAGACCTTCAGAGTAACGCCAATGAGAAGATGGGTGAGAGTGAGCCGGAAGAGGAGGAGGACGGGGATTATGACGACGATGACTGGGCCTGGGGCGATGGAGTGGGAAAGCTCACCCGGTGTTTCGCTTCAGGTGGAGGGAGTAACCCTCAGGTATTTTATACACAGTCCTGTACGTCTTTGTGTTGTTTGCTTATGTCCTCTTGAGTTGTTTTCTGTTGTGGTAAAAGTCACGTAATATAAAGTGTACCGTGTCTTCACCACAGCTAACTGCACATTCAGCGTTCAGCGGTGCTGCGCACTCCCACCAGGATCTGGCTCCCGAATTGTTCACTTTGCTAAACTGAACCTGTGTCCCCATTAGGCGCTAAGTGTCTCTTGTCTGTTCATAAGTGAAAACAAAGCACCTCTACATACTTAACGTGCTTTTCTTTATTTACTAGTTAAGCTGCGCTTTTCTCTGTTTTGTTACTATTTGCAGTAAACTGCATATTTGTGTCTTCTCCCAGGCAGTTTTTTTAAGGCTCTTAATCTTATGATGATTTAGATAATCTTTAAATGTACTGATTATGGAATGAATCCACATCATTATCAGCAATATGGAAATGATGAAGAATGAAAGTCTGTGTAGCCTAGGACTGCAGGGCAACATAGCCTGCAGATCTTTCAGTAAATTCCAGAGCCACAAAAAGTCCTTTTAAAAAAGAAGACGTCTCTGAATGTCTAGCATATTTCAAGTGCATTTTTAAAACCCTCTTGGGCAAATGTAACTGATCCTTCCCTTCCCTTAGGGTACTCCCCAAAGTATTGATGCTTTAATAGTTAACTATGAACCAAGGAAAGATGGGATGAAATTTAGGCTTGTATGTATATCTAGAGCTTTCATCTCTGGAACTCATTTCTTCTAGGCCAATAGACAGACTCCCAGCTTCAATGCAGCCAAAATGTCTACTCCAGCAGACAAAGTTTTACGGAAATTTGAGAATAAAATTAATCTAGGTGAGTTTTTAAGATACAGTTCCTCTCACTAGGTAATGAGAAAACTCTTCAAAGACAACAAAAAGTGTTACAAAATTTTATTAGATCAATCAATGGATATATTCAGTGTTACAGGGTAAATAGTAAAGCTTAAAGGAAATTAAAATTTAGTAATTAAAAACATGACTTCAAGAAAAGACTCTAGCTTACACTTTTTAGTCCTGTGTTCTCTCCTGTTATGGAAATACAAAGGTACAGATACTCATTCAAGTTATCATCGGTTTTGTATTAGATTTTGTAGTAGGGTTATCGTGTAGTAGTAGAATGGTGAAAACACTTGAATATAATCAAGTGTTGAATATAATCAACTTTATTGAATGTAATCACATTTTGTTTGACTTCCGGTGTGACATTAATCATTTCATGACCCATCGAATCCAGGGAATCACAGTGTGAATTTGAAGCCTCTTGGGAAACACGGGGTCTTCTTTCTCTCGTAGATGAAGGCTGTTAGGAGCCTGGTATGACAGCTCTAACATCTAATCATCCCTAGCGGAGACCTGTAATTGGAAGTGAAACTGACATTTTTAGAATTATAATATTTATGATAGTTGTACAAAATATTACATGTCTGAAAGAGCAGATAGAATATTTTTTAGGGATTTCTGAATCTAGATTTCTCTGGCTGAGAAATGATACCTGTCATGATGAAAGTGATCATCTTTGTTAGTAAGTGCTTACCCTTAAAAACACAAAACACACTTTTCATTACTAAAATACATAACTATGTGTAATAAAATATTTAGAAAGTAGAGAAGGGAAAGGGGAAAAGTATCCTGGTTAGAAACTTTGTCTTATATGTTGTTTATGTTGTGGATTTTTTTGTTTTTTAGATAAGCTAAATGTTACTGATTCTGTAATAAACAAAGTCACTGAAAAGTCTCGACAAAAGGAAGCAGATATGTAAGTAAGATATCAAGTATATACGATAAAGTAAATAAAACGTGACTGATATGAACTAATTGTAGACAGATAGTAGCATCTCTGTCGTAATTCTTTTACAAAGGATGTTCCTTTTTATACCTAAACCAATTCTTAAGTTTAAGTGAGGATATCCTGTGCCTTTCTAACTTGAAAATATTAGATGAGTTTTCTTAAGAAATCTGTGCTAAAACTATAATCGTGTACAATTCATGAAAGTGCTCTCAGGGTAACAGTGCTTGTAGATTTCAGTTTAAACTAAAATGTTAGAGTATAAAAAAAGTCCCCTTTTTAGAGCTTATTAAGGATTGGTCCCTTCCATGAAGTATTTTTTTAAAATGGAAAATGAAAGTTAGTTGCTCAGTTGTGTCCGACTCTTTGCAATCCCACAGACTGGACATGCCCAGCTCCTCTGTCCATGGGATTCTCTGGGCAAGAATACTGAAGTGGGTTGCCATTTCCTCCTCCAGGGGATCTTCCCTACCCAGGGATTAAACCTGGGTCTCCTGCATTGCAGGCAGATTCTTTACCAACTGAGCCACTGGGGTAGCCTTAAAAATGTAAGAGCAGATTTAAAACTAAATAGTTTAACTGAAAACAGTTTCCATTTACATTTCTATTCTCAAAAACAAATGTTTAAGATTTGGCTCACCTCCTGTTGCTAATAACTCTAAAGCATTAACAATATGTTACAGAAAACAACACTAAGATCATAAAAATAGCAGTGTTAGAACTGAACCTAAAACCCAGTTTTCTTCTGGTTTATTATTACACGTAAGGGATACCAGCTTTTTGAGAAACAGCACATCTTATTTCACTAAACTGCCTGTTTGGATCTTTTGTTGGTTTAGGTTAGTCTGTGGATTGAGTCCCATAGTATATGAGCCACAGTAATCAGAGTCTGTGTTTTTATGCAGTAGCTGTGTTGAAATGATAAAAGCTTGTTTCTTTGTGGAAAAGGACTCTGAAGAGAAAGCCTTATAAATTACTTTAATTCTGTACTGAGAAAATCATTAACGGTTTAAGAAACAGTACTTACAGACTTGTTCTCTTTTTCCAGCATAGTTTGTTTTACCCCACTACTCTTATTTAATCCTTCTGAAATATGGACGAAAGTTTTTTTTTTCTTACTGCAGATATGCTCCCTTTGCCCTAGGGAACTGAACGGCTTGTTAAAGGCAGTGAAGTTTCGCACAATGGTGAAACTACAACGAGGTTATGAAATGCGTTATTAAAGAACAACCTGCTTAGGAATATCATGGAATAATGTACATTTAGAATCTTTTGATTTTGGCTCCTCTGAATTTTGAATGTCACCTTTACTTTTTTGGTTTTGTCTTAGGTATCGCATCAAAGATAAGGCGGACAGAGCAACTGTAGAACAGGTATGGTGTAAATGAACGGGTTGCACACTCTTTAAAGTAGTACTTCTGTCTTTGAATCATAATTTGCTTTGATCCTCCTTGCTTCATGCTAATGTCACCTAGAATTGCTTTTGTGTAAAATTGTTCCTCCTCATAGTTTTGAGTTTAGAGATCTACATTTTGCTTTATTTCTGAAAGCACTTTAAATAGATAAATTAGAATCATGCCCTGCAGAATGGCCCATGAAGCTACCCAGCAATGCTTTCATCTTCTTGGGGGAAGCAGAACTGCCTGTAAGACCAGGAATCTTTTCTTTTGTCTTAAACAAGGTCTGCGGAAATTTTGTGAGCCTTCCCAGGAGATGAGTCAGGTATCTACCACAAAGTGTGAGTGTGAGTGTGTGGGTGTGTAGGTGTGTGTGTAGAGGAAAGGAGAGAGACAGTAATGCCTTCAGATATTCAATTAGAATCCCTTACTTGGTTTAGAAGTTAGACTTGTTTTATTCTTTATGCAGGAATGCGGGGGGAAACCCAACTTTCCCTACCACGTGTCAAAGGTTGTGATTGGATATTGGAATTGACCCAGGTATCTGATGGGAAGAGAGTGATGAAACAGGTCAGACCATCGC
Organism: Capricornis sumatraensis; assembly: GCF_032405125.1. Lineage (NCBI taxonomy): Eukaryota > Metazoa > Chordata > Mammalia > Artiodactyla > Bovidae > Capricornis > Capricornis sumatraensis. The sequence goes on along the minus strand of NC_091090.1, from coordinate 51,274,144 downwards.
TTCTGCCCCCTGCCAGCCTCCCTACCCGTCCCATACACATAGCACAGACACATTTGGAATAGTGGTATTCCAGAGCATTCCACGTATTGAACTGAAGCCCTGTTGACCTACAGTTCCATGTTAGTTCTGGGTGTGCAGCAGGGACTCAGTCAGACATGAATCTTCAGATTCTCTTCTAAGTTACTGAACAGGCATAACAGCCTTTAAATTCATTGCCTTCTGTTTGTTAAAGCGAATCTGAGGTTGCATTTTACTTGAGACTGACTGCTCTGACTTTGAAGGAGATAAGCCTTTCCCCGATTTACCCACCTCTAGCAGGGGTTGGCCAGCTCTTTACAGAGCTGAATGATAAACACTTCTGGCACTGTGGGTCACAGTTCTCTCTCTTTTTTTTTTTTTTTTTGACTGCACCATGCCACTTGAAGGATCTTAGTGCCCTGACCAGAGATTGAACCCAGGCCCTCTGTAGTGGAGAGTCCTAACTGCTGGACTTCTAGAGATTTCCCGATTTTTTTTTTAACATTTCAGTATGTAGAATCCATTTTCAGCTTGCAGGCTATAGAGAAACCAGGCTGTGGCCAATTTGACTCATGAGCTGCAGAGTGCTGGTGGTCACTTGGAGCTTTGTGTCCAGGGCAGCCGCTGGGCTGGCTTGTCGTGTGCTGGCATTGCACAGCACACCAGGCTTTGAAGACTGTGTGTGAGAAGCAGGATAAGGCTCTCTCTGATAACTTCTTTCTTTGCCACTTGTTAAAACAATAGTGTTTTAGATATACCGGGTTAAATAAAATAGAGGTTAATTCCACCTGTTTTCATGATGGCTGAAAAATACAAAGTTACCTCTGGTTTGATTGTATTTCTGGTAGCTGTCATGGGTCTGAAGTCAGTTTCTGCTTCCCTTGGACCTGTTGGCCTTTGATTTCCCCGACTGGGTGAACCTGCTGGTTTCTTGCCTCCCTGGCTCCTTTGGGTCTCATCTCACATTTTACTCACTGCGGATGAGTGATTGAAACCGTGCCATCGCGACTGTCTCTTCGCCCAGCAGATCGCACAGTGTGCTTAGCTCCAGGTTCGCGTCTAATGCTTCTGTGAGAGATCCTTGGTCCACTGTGTCCAACGTTCTGCTTTTTCGCATTTCTTTTTAGGTGTTGGACCCCAGAACACGAATGATCCTGTTCAAGATGCTGACGAGGGGAGTCATAGCAGAGATCAATGGCTGCATCAGCACCGGAAAAGAGGTGAGCCAGTCTTTGGATGTCTGAATGTCTCCATGCTCACTTGCTCACTTCAGATTCCAAGGTGAAACTGAAGAGAAAGTGACAGTTGCTCAGCCGCATCCTACTCATTGCAGCCCCGTGGACTATGCCCGCCAGGCTCCTCTGCCCGTGGGATTCTCCGGAGAAGAGCACTGGAGTGGGTTGCCCTTCCCTTCTCCAGGGGATCTTCCCATCCCAGGAATCAATCCCTGGTCTCCTGCATTACAGGCAGATTGTTTACCATGTGAGCCACCAGGGAAGCCCCCCCAAAAGTGAAACTCAGGCAAACTTAGTAAATAAACTGTGCTAAATCAGGATAGTTGAATCAGTGCCATTTCTTAAAAACGGCTGGGTTATGGCCGGGAGGAGCTGTGCACAGAAGTGTGCCTCCCCAGTGCTGTCAGCCCATCCCGGCGTGCCCAGCGCTGGTTCAGATGGTCAGACAGTTATGCTGGGGGCAGGGGTGGGGGTCTGGTCTCTGCGAGTCAGCACACGTCTTTCTCAGTATGGCTGTGGGGAAAGACAGGCATGTTACTTTTCAGTTAGCAACTTATTCTGTGAGAAGCAGTTCTCAGTGAAACTCACTTTACAAATCATGAGATATGAGAATGTCTTCAGATATTTTCCACATACTTGAAATATAAAAATGTTTGAAACTACTCGTGTGTGTATATATATATGTAGGTATTTATTTAATTCAAAGGCTTGTTTTTGAATTATTTTTTGTTGAAGTGTAGTTGATTTGCCGTGTTGTGTTAGTTTCAGGCGTACATCTCAGTGATTCAGACATGTATATATCTAGTGGGTCCTTGTTGGTTATCTTTTTTATATATAATAGCGTGTATCTGTTAATCCCAGCCTCCTAATTAATCCTTTCCCTCACCTTTCCCCTTTGGTAACCATAAGTTTGTTTTCTTTGTCTATCTAACATATAGTTAAATTGTTCTTTACTATATGTGTAAGTAGGAGGTATAGTTACTATACCTTTTAGTATTATGTTGTATATTTTAATTCACATATTCAAAAGAGGATGGTATTCTTTATGCATATTATTTCAGTTTACTGGACTTTTTAACTTTCAAGGATAGAGTCAAATAGATTGCAAAAGCAAAACATACTTAATTTCTTTTGTTTTTGACTTAAAATAGGCTAATGTATATCATGCTCGCACAGCAAATGGAGAGAGCAGAGCAATCAAAATTTACAAAACTTCAATTCTGGTGTTCAAAGACCGGGATAAGTATGTCAGTGGGGAATTCAGGTAAGCTCAGATTTTTTTCCCCCAAGTGGCTTAATTTCTATATCCTAAAAAGTAAAAACTAGAATAATGGAATGATTGAAATAACAAGTATTTTTCTCATTCAAGATTTCGCCATGGCTACTGTAAAGGCAACCCCAGAAAAATGGTGAAAACGTGGGCAGAGAAGGAAATGAGGAACTTAATCAGGTGACTGTCTGGGGAAGGGGGGTATGTGTGCGCGTGCGTGCAGCAGGTGACTTGTGGGGGGCGGTGTCTGTGTGTTCCGTGTCTGGCTGTCAGCCCCGGCGCTTCGCTCCCAGCAGATCTGCTTTGATTCTGCCAGGGCCAGGGACTCTCAGGGCACGTCCAGTCCCTTAGATGTGCAGGGGTAAACAGAGGAAATGTTTCTGAGCAAATAAGAACCACCTTCTCTCCCTGTCGTACAAACCCATCGCGGAAGAATTCTGCCATGACTCATGTTTACTAGGCAAGGCTGGGTCACGTGAAAAGCCTTGGGAGCCACGTGAGGTTTCGAGTTCACTGTGAGGGTGATAAAGAGCCTGCAGGATTTGAAGCAGGCAGGTGACACGAGCGGGTTGGGAGGATGACGTGTCATTTTGTGCAGGTGCTGGCCTGTGAGGCAGTTTTGTTAGGCCCCGAACTCTCGATCGTCATTTCCTCTTCTTCGGTCCAACTCTGGACACATTTGTATATTCTTTGCCTTGGCACCTTTGTATCAAGTAAAGGCATCTTTAGGCTTCCTCATTTGAAGTTTTAAATATACTTTAAATAATGAAGGTCTTCTTTCTCTCCTTCAAATATTTTTTAACATTTTATTTGCTATATCTATGTGTCATACACTGGATATTTTTGTGCTATTAAGTAAAATCCGGGAGATAGTGAAGGACAAGGAAGCCTGACATGCTGCAGTCCATGATGTCCCAAAGAGTCGGACACGACTTAGCAACTGAAAGACAACCGTGTCTGCTTGTTTGAAAGTCGTTTTGAAATCTTATGCTCAATTAGCGACTGGCCATGAGTCCACTATTTTTATTAATCATTGTTCACACTGATCAACTCAAAAGAGAATCGCAAACATACCTTCTGTGTTGTCTTCATAGTTTTAACACCTCTGGCTTTGAACTGGGTGTTCGAGGCTGTGGGACCTAGTTCAGTTGCCAGTGGTTTGCCATTCTTGGTGATGTGTCACGGTGCCACTGACAGTCCTCGGCATCTTAGAGGTTAGGGAATGAAGTGATAGCTCAAGAGGCTGGGGTGCCATTTGCTCATAGCCTGTCCGCCCCGCACTGCGAGGAAGCGCACTGCCCGCTGTTTCAGAGTAGAGGCTCTAGAGCGTTGGTTCCAGCTTCTCATTTGTCCTTTTCTCCTGCTTTCGTATCACAGGCTAAACACAGCAGAGGTTCCGTGCCCAGAACCCATCCTGCTGCGAAGTCACGTTCTCGTCATGGGTTTCATCGGCAAAGACGACATGTGAGTGCCTGGGAGAGCTAGTAATTACATGCCCAGCATTGTATTTTTAAGTGCTATGAATCATCCAATATATGAATATTTCCTGTTTAAATAGTTCGTTTTGTCTTGGAATATTTTTTAATAAGTCTTTCCCACTCTATTAGTACATAGGGTTTTTAATTTGTTTAACCTTTTTAAGTCTCAAAATGCTTCAGAGCAACAGAGCTCACCTTGTTTTTCAGGAATGTCTTATGCTGGCAGAGCACCTGTTTGTGGACAGCTCTTTAGAACCGTATCTCTAGAGAGAACTAACCTGATCAGTGAGGAACCATAGAAGAGAAGAGTGTGTAACAGTGTAGCAGGAAGCTAGAAAAACTTGAGTCTGCTTATCTGAGTTGTTCACCTTATTTTTGTTCAAGGCCAGCACCGCTCTTGAAAAACATCCAGTTATCAGAGTCCAAGGCTCGGGAGTTGTACATGCAAGTGATCGAGTACATGAGGAGAATGTACCAGGACGCCAGGCTGGTGCACGCGGACCTCAGTGAATTCAACATGCTGTGAGTGGGTGACCCACGTGACCCTCCACAAGTCCCATCGGATCCTTTAGGGAAATGAACTAAATCCCAATCCAAGAAGTCATCTAAATTCTCAGTTTTCAAGTTGGCTTCCACAGGGTCACAGGGTAGGATGTGTTTGGTGGCCTCAGGCACAGGATTGAGTGCTCTGATCGCTGGTGGGGTTAAAAGGACTTTGGAAATTTTCTCAGTTTTCATCTCTTGTTAGTCACAGTGGCTCTTCTCCTTACCCACTTTGGTCACATTATTAGTATCTTCTGTTGCTCTTAAAATAGAAAGTTTTAAACAAGATGCAGGCAAGCAGCGGTGTGCCCTAGGCCCCTGTGCCTGGCCCCCGGGGCAGTGTGGTGGCAGCGTGGCTCAGCCCTGTGCCCTGGCCCACGCAGGTACCATGGCGGAGGTGTGCACATCATCGATGTTTCTCAGTCCGTGGAGCACGACCACCCTCATGCCTTGGAGTTCTTGAGAAAGGACTGCGCCAACGTCAATGGTGAGTGGAGACTGGGCTTCTCCCCAGCTTGTTTGCACCTGTATCTCCATGCTCCGCTAAGCTGTTGATAGAGAACCGTGGCACTGAATCGTTTGACTCAGTGATACTGACACCCTTGGCTCAGTGATGGTGAATTTTATCTCTTTGTCTGTGAAGAGATTGGAATAGCAACCTTTTCCCTCGCAGAGCCCTCACAAGCATCTTCTCTGGCAGATTTCTTTCTGAAGCATGGCGTTGCTGTGATGACTGTGCGGGAGCTCTTTGAATTTGTCACGGATCCATCAATTACATCCGAGAACATGGATGCGTATCTCTCAAAGGTGAGGTGGGGCCGAGACTGGGAGGAACAGGAAGCAGCGGTAGTGGTGGCCTTTCTGTGTCACTTCTGAGGACTCGGGGTTTAGCATCATTTCTGTTCATCATGACAGCTTCCAGAGACCTTTTCCTTCTGATTTCACAGATGAGGGATCAAACTGTAGTAAAAAACCAGTGGTAAAGCCAGGTTTCTGGGTAATGGATGTATGTTCTGTGGGTTGAATGTGAAGGAAGGTGATTTTTGTTTTCTTTCCAAGGCCATGGAAATAGCATCTCAAAGGACCAAGGAAGAAAGGTCCAGCCAAGATCATGTGGATGAAGAGGTAAGATTGATTATCTGTTACAGCCTCGAAAACACTTGTGTCTTGAGGTCTTTTTTTTCATATATTGCTGGGGCATGATCTTGGTTTTATTAGATATGCAGCATTTTAAATGATGATGATGTTTCCTTGAGATGTTACATGATTAAATTGACCCAAGTTGTGTAGCTTATATCCCATTATATCCTTCCATTCCTGGCCTGTTTTCCCCTAGTCCTGCATGGAGAATATTTTTACAGAACCCACTGGAGGATGTGATTCGAGAAGGAAAAGCCAATTTTAGTTTGCTAAGGTGAATTTTTTTAAAACTTTTTATTTTGTATTAGGGCATGGTCAATTAACAAACAGTGCTGTAATAGTTTCAGGTGAGCAGCGAAGGACTCAGCCACACATATACACATATCCATTCTCCCCCAGACTCCCGTCCCGTCCAGGCTGCCACATTAAGCAGAGATCCCTGTGCTATACAGGAGGTCCTTGTTGGTGACCCCAGCAGTGTGTGTGTGTCCATCCCAAACTCCCTAATTATCCCTTCCCCCCATCCTTCCCCCCAGTAACCATAAGTTTGTTCTCAGACCATAAGTCTGCAAGTGTGTTTCTGTTGTTAATGTGAATTTTTAAGTGATCTAAATGTTGATTACCATAATGTTGTAGATTTTATATATTTATGTTTGGTAAAAAGGAAGACTTTCTGTAAGATGTTGGGAGTCAGTATGTTTTTTGTGAAAGTGATCCATCAGAGGCTTTTTAAAAAAAATAGTTCTCAGAGCTCTTGGTGTGATGGGTGAGTATAGCGCAGCCCATACTTCCAGCTGTAGCGCAGGGCAGACAGTGTTCCCACGGAAGACCTCTTCTTCTGTCATTCGTAGCCAGGCAGCACTTGCTCACAGCAGCTCCTTTCTCTCCCACTCAGAAATGCCACTTTCTGGAATACAGAAGGGAAAGAAGTGTTATTCCAAGGGTAACCATTTATTATTCCGTGTTTTATCGTTAGTCACAATCTCCTGTGGCCCAGCTCACAGCACGGGCCGCACCAAGTGTGCAGACAGCCTGGCTGAGACTGCGCACAGGGTGTGTGGTGGTGGTGATGACCTGCTCTGTGACTGAGGGCGCCAGCAGGCTCAGTGCGCGTGACTGAGGGCACGGGCAGGCTCAGTGCACATGGGGAGCTGTGACTCAGTCTCCATTTCACTGTTTCTTCTGTGTCTGTTAGGTGTTCAAGCGAGCTTACATTCCTAGAACCTTGACTGAAGTGAAAAACTACGAGAGGGATATGGATATAATGATGAAACTGAAGGAAGAGGACATGGCCATGAACGCCCAGCAGGACAACGTGAGTATAGCTTGGTTTGTCTTCAGCAAGTTCACCAGGGAAGCCGTGGTCTTGAGTGTTGCCTTTGAACTAGTAAGACGGCTCATTCCCTTCGCATAGCACGCCCTTTGTGTACGTTGCTTGTGGAGGACATCAATCCACTGGTCTTTACGAAAGGAAACGAGTGAGGCCAGCAGGCTGTAATCACAGGAAGGGAAGCTGTGTATGGAAGCCCAGGCTCTAAACGGTTGCCGTGCTAGATCCATCGACGGGGCCGGGGTCCAGCCCCCGCAGGATCCAGGGCAACCTGAAGGAAAAACGGCGTTGGCGGATGATTTAGAGAGAGAGAGAAGGAAAGAATATTATAGATGAGAAAATAGAGGAGAGAAAGAGGCTGATATTCTTTGGTTTACATAGAAAGCCAATAAAACTTTGAGACAAGTTTGCCCTGTTCACGGAGGCCACAGGTGCCTTCCCGGTCTCCTGAGGGAGTGAAGATGCAGAACGTCTTCTTGTTCAGGTCTTAGAAACCCGGGCAGATAAGTGAACGCAGGGAGCCTCTATGCTCCAAGGGATCAGCCTGAAAAAAGAAAGTAAGAGAGAAAAAAAGAGAAAAAAGAAAAACACGGGGTGACCAAGCTTCTTCAAGTGAGGCCCATTGTTTTTATTTTTAAAAGGGTCTTTTATACTTTTACTTGTACATAGAGGGAAATGAAAGATGCAAAGTCGTACAGAGTCAGCCCAAACATTACGTCTGTTTTGTCTTTATCGAAACCAGGGTTTTTTCTGCAAGCCTTTCCCATAAATAATATTGTGTACATTATCTTCTGGCCTTGGAGGCCTGTGAACATTTTATGACCCTCTTTTGATAAAGGCTTCTCCATCAGAAAACTTATTTTCCCTTGAAATGTTTTTTCTTATATTTCTAATCTATGTCAGCCTCAAAAAGTATTAAACAGAGTTACATTCTCACGAAGGTGCAGTGAGTTACAAGAAAGAACCAATTAGCTCAAAACTCTGATATGGTTAATTTCAAGGCTACACTTGTTTTTCATACTTTCTAACTATGTTAACTAATGCACTCCCAGGTGCACAGTGGATAAGAGATATGGGAACTTAGCAACAAGCATTGGCCCAATAATGAAATCCTACATTAGCACTACTCTAATAACTTTTAACTCTTTGAAAGGCTCTATGTTTTAGGCTTTCTGTGCCTCTGTCAGTTGGGAGGCTGTAAATAATCACATGTGTAGCTGCAAGAGTCTGGATATATCTGCCAAGCAAGCTAAAATGCTAACAGAGGGGTTTTGATTGGAAATATTCCTCTCATGTCCAGGAGACTTATTAGCTATAACCCTAAGTTAATTTTCTCCAGAGAAAGGTGGTCAGGGATAGCCCCCTGTTAATGTCAGAGGAGTTGGTGAAAGTCATGAAATAGTAAAACAGACAGATTCTGGTTTTGGGGTAGATGTTCGAGAAAGCCTAGGGAGCCCGTTGAGTTCTGAAGCCTTGCTTAACAGTTCTCTTCCACATGACTTTTGTCATGGGTGGGATTCTCCCATGGTGGCTCCCGGCAGACAGGCTCAAGGTCTGGAAAATTTGTTTCTGCTAAAGGACCAGAGGGTAAGTATTTAAGGCTTTGCAGGCCAAGAAACAAAATTGAGGCTATTGTATGGGTCATTATATAATGAGAGAAAAAATTTCCCCCAAGTGTTTGATGACATTAAAAATGCTTATAATATTGAATACATAAAGCTTTTCATGACAGTGAGAAAGGAATGGAGTTATTTGGGGGAATAGAGAACGTTACACTTACCTGAGCTTCAGAGCTAGGACTGCCTGTCACTGACTGGTTACAGCTGTGTGTCCATAAAAACCTCCAGGCTGCAGGTGAGTGGAGGCCCCGGCGGGGTGTGCAGACCTGCTGTGGTTATGGAGGAGAACCGCACCCATCCTAGACACTGTGTCCCGTGAGACACAGTTTGGACGCCTTTTTATACTCAAACGAGGTATCATTCAGCCAGCAACAGTACCCTTTCTTAATATTGCAGCGTATTTCAGTGCTCAGTTTTATGCTGATTCTTTTTGTTTTTGTCTCTTTGGTTTTAAGATTCTATACCAAACTGTCACGGGACTGAAGAAAGATCTGTCGGGCGTTCAGAAGGTATAAAGAACAAGTATTCATTTACATGAAAACGCAAAAGGATATAAAATTATGTGTCAGGTATTATTAGTGTTGAAGTAACAATGGTGCGCTGTTACTGGTACAGATGCTTCCATGGTCCGTGGGCATCGTGTCCGTTCCTTTTGCCCATGAGACTGAGCTGTGGGCACGTGTCGTTTGTTGTTTACTCTGCCCCTGAATCGGTCTGTTGTTGTAGCTGAGGCGTCGATCTTTTGTGTATCCTATCTTCGCTGGTGAAGCTGTTAACAGTAACCACGTGCTTCTAGATGTTTCTATAAGCAGCTTAAAATAGCAGCGGGGTCTGGTCTCGCCCTAGCGCGCAGTCTGCTGAGGGCGGGGCTCACGAGTCCTGCCATCTCACGCTGCAGATTCCGGTAGTGATTTTTCTTACAGCAGCTTTGTTGTGTCTTAACATTTTCAAACAGCAGAGATTAATTCTAATTTAAGCAGTAATAAAGGTGGTTCTTACTTCTTTTGATGTTTTTAATGGATGTTCTTAATATGAAGGTTTGTGGTTTACATTTTGAAAGTTGACTGTCTTGTTTGTGGGAAGAATTGGACCAGGAGAATTCTTGGATTCTGTGTTTCTGGGTTTTTTTGTGGCAGGTGTGACAAGGATAGTTGCGTTTTGAATTCTAGAACAGGAAGATTCTGTTACCACTGGCCAGGAAGCCTTTTTGTACCATCACCATGTAAAGATCTGTTTTGTTTTTTTTTTCTTCTTATGAAAACAAAGCCTTGAGCTTTAAAAAATGCTTCCTGCTGCTTTAAAAACTGCTAACCTTCAGGGAAAAAAGTGAACATGTTTTTTGTTTAAAAGATTGTCTTCCCTCTTGGATTAACAAATGTTCCACTTGAAATTTAATCTGCAGGCCAACAGCTGTGAAGTTATCCAGATATGTTCACTTTTCTCTCTCGTCTGTGTTCCAAATCCCAGCTCAGCCCGTGGGATGTGCTGCAGGGGGTGGAACAGTCCTGCTGTTGATCTGGGTGGCTCCCCACGTTGGGAGCATCCCCAGCCATCCTGGAATGGCTGCTTCAGGCTTCCTGCCAAGCGTGGATCCTGTTGTTTTGATGTTTCAGTACGGGATGTCATTTTCAAAGTCTGTGAGGCTGAAATCTGAATTCTGTCATTAACTCATTGAATGCCAGTAGGGAATTGGCTTGTTGAGAATAACATGGTCCTGTGATGTTTTCAAGGTCCCTGCACTCCTGGAAAGCCAGGTTCAGGAAGAGACTGGTTCTGATTCAGAAGATGCAGGGAGCGTGGAGTGCTCTGACACAGACTCTGAAGAGCAGGGGGATCACGCCGGCTCCAGGAAGCCCCCTGCCGACCTTGAAGTTGATAGAAAGGTTAGCTGAGAGCGCATGTTCCCACGTTTGTCAACACAACCACACAGTCCCTTGAGGCTGTGTGCTCAGATGTCTGGATCAGAGTAGCTGAAGTATCAATTTTTAGTTCCTGAAGAGTGAACTTTGCTTTGGTGGTAAAATCATCTAGACATTGGGCTTCTTGTAGGAGCCCTTGGGCACTGCCCAGGGAGAGGACACACTAGTTTAGTGCGTTGATTGAAAGTGGTCGTCATGCACTTGTACAGATGATGCTGGAGTGGCCCCTGTGGTGAAATACCAAAAAACCATTCCAGGGGCATTTTTACAGCCCAGCTCCCCATTTTCAGAATCTCAGAAATTTCTTCCACTGCTGCCTGTAGACATGAGACGCTACTGATGCAATGATCCATGATGGCTGAGTAACTGTTACTCTTTATTCTTAGCCTAATCCTTTAAACCCTGGAGAGTCTGGGTTCCAAGACTTCCAAGAGACAGCTCCCTAGTACACGTTCTCTCTTTGTCTCCTGGAAATATGTATTTTTTCTCTCATTCCAACATTTATTTCTGTTAGAATACGAACCACATAAAGAAAAGAAGTCACACACATTTATTGTAATAATGTCCCCATGGGCATCTGTGTCGATGGTCTTGCAGTGTCTGAAATAAATTGTAAAGACAGTTTTCACCCCCAGTTCCACCACCAAGCCATAATCATTTTCAGTGTTTTTCTGACACTCGCTTTTTATCTTCTTACATATATTTAACAATTTAGTTGTAATAATAATGTGACTACTCAGAATGAATGAAATTTGCAGAGTTTTTGCTTTTGGTTTTTTCCAAACATTTTTCTTAAAAAACCACTAGTTGATTTGGCGGTGTTGGGTCTTAATGGTGACACACATCCCACGGGCCATCTGGCTGGGGCGCATGAGGGACCTTCGTCCCCAACCAGGAGGGGGCCCCCCACCCGGGGCCTTGCACAGCAGATCGATAGCCACTGGACCACCAGGAAATCTTCATACTTTTTATTTTTGTTTTACAGGAAAGAAAAAAGATGGTCAAGGAAGCCCAGAGAGAGAAAAGAAAAAACAAAATTCCTAAACACGTGAAAAAAAGAAAGGAGAAGGCAGCCAAGATGAAAAGGGGCAAATAGAACCAGAACCGTATCATGTACAGTAATTTTCCATCAGTTACGTTTCACACCTGCGCACTGAGCTGCCTCTGGAGGACGGGTTATTGATTTTAACCAAATGGTTTTTACTGCAGTGTCCCTGAGGACCAGTTTTCATGTTTTCATGTAATTATGTAAACAGCTCTGAGCTCTGTTGTCTAGGTCCATTCCCTAGCTCTGTGTAGTATTGATAGAGGATTTATTTAAGCCACTATTTTAATGAACTTTATACAATTTTATTTTTGTATATTTTTATCTTTTGCAATGTTGCTTTTAAAGCATTGTAATTATTTAAACATATTGAGCATTCCCGCCCTTTGTGTAAGTGTAACGGCACTTTGGACAAACTTAGGCAAGTTGTTTTTGCTTTGTTTGTACCAAAGACACCTGGGATTATTGGACTATAAGGCCATAGTTTCTACGAAAGGGAGATTTACTGATACAGAGAATTCAGTTGGCTGTTGATATCATCGTTCATTGCAGCTTCATTCTATGTGTGCTGATAATTATTTATAGTGTACTTACTCTTCATCTTTACTATTCTTCTCTGAGCTGGTACCTCCCAGTTCATAAGCCATTTCACATTCAAATATGTGGCCTATTCATTCATTCATTCATTCATCAATAGTTGGGTGTTTTAGGTATGGGAGAGACAACAGTAAGTCAAAGGCAAGTTCCATGGATAATCCTAGTTTTCCTTAAGTTGAAGCTTGCACTGGCTTGGATCCGTGGATTACTGAGGGACGAGCAGGGTCAGCTGCGTAAAGCAGCCAGAAGTTACTGCCTTCAGGTAGTTTGCATTTTCACAGGAAGACAGTGTATCAGCCTAGTAAGTTCCATGGAAGAACTAGCACTGCTTGGGGCGGTGGAGGGATGCGTTTAGAAGAGGCCATATTTGGGCAAATACTTGAAGGCTGTGAGTTGTGTGCCTGTCGGGAGAGAATAATGGTCCAGGCAAAGCAGACAGCAAGTGCAAAGGCCCTGAAGCAGAAGTGTGCCTGAAATGTTCCAGACACCAAAAGCTAGGGCATCGTAACCACTTGGGGGGTGGGGTTGGGTCTGGGAGATGGGACATAGTGGCTTAGATCGGGTGGTGGTAGGCGCCTGGGAGGTTTTGAGCAGAGGAATGATGTGATCTGACTTGTTTTTAAAGAATTGCAATCACTCTGACTTCCATGGAGAATTGACCAGGAGGCAAGGGGTAAGGGCCGGCTGGGTATTTATTGTGACCTGTGTGAGAGATGATGGTGGCTTGGTGTAGGATGGTAGCAGTGGACATGGAGAGAAGCCTTTGGATTCTAAGTATAGGAGCTACAGGATGTGTCATGAGAAATGCTGATTTTAACTGTGGAATCAAAAGAATTTGTGTAGATGAACGTAGTTTCCCCTAAACTGGAGCTTGCCCCTGCTTGTTTGAGAATCAGTGGGTTATTGAGGGAGGGGCAGGGTCAGCAGAGGTCTTAAAATTTTAAGCAGACAGCTTAAATTTTGTATTCATGATAGCGTCCCTTCCCGACTTGAAAAAAGTTCAAATACGAAATTTCAGGAAAACACAGTTGTGTTTCCTCTGAAATACTCTACAGTGAACACAACGGAGGAGAAAACAGACAGGTGGCTGAGCAATGCATTGCCCTTTTGAGGGGGTCACCTTCAGGACCCTCTGGCTTTGGCCTGGGGCTGGGGCCTCCTCCCCAGCCAGTGTGCTTAATCCAGGTGCTCAAGCTCCTCGGTGCCATCTCTGCTGAATCGAGTGTAGTCGCTGGGTTTAGAATCAGTTTCCCTGGGCAAAGCCAGTGTTGCCTGGCTGGCCAGTCCTCATCCCAGGCTGCCAAGAGGAAGTGGCTTGTGGTGCGCCCAGACGGGACCTGCAGGGGAATTCTGGCTCAAAGCGCCTTCTTCCTGACAACGTGCTGACGTGGCCCTTTCCCTGTCTGGATTCTGGGCTGTAGTTGTGGCTGTGTGGGAACCACCGATAGCCTTCTTGCGGGACGGGTCTGATGCCACTTCCCTTGTTTGACTCTCGCCAGCTGATCTGGAAGAAGGAGCCCTGTCTTAGGTAAACGTCCCTTTCTGGCTCCAGTTGCAATAGAATTTGCGCACCTGATGGGTTTGGTGTCCCTGAATTTCTGGTGAGCTTTGGGGGTCTCTTGGCCCAAAGGCTGGGACATCATTTTGTCCACTTTAGACGTACCTGGTTTTCTGTCCTATTTTGTTGATTTTCTAATCCCTTAAAAAAGTGCAGGCGTTTCTTCTCTCAAAGTTGACTGTGAGGGATCTGGGTGGTTTCATGGAAGCGCGGAGTCACAGTGGTCTCCTCTGTGGCTGGAGTCCTTATTTTTCCTTTGATGAAGCAGTTCAGGGACAGCCTCTCTCCCCGACCCGGGAGCACAGCCTTTGAGCCTGGTCTCAGAGTGAAGAGGTAGGTGGGCGCCACGGCCGACATCCAGTTTTCTTCAACTTTTGCTTCTCTTTTACAATGACAGACTCAAGGTTGGGGAGTTTTGTAGTTTGGTACCAAGAGTGGTTGGAGAAGATCTGTCCTTTTTGTGAGTTTCTGTTGAGTTCAGTGCAAGCAGCTTGCTGTTTCTTGGTTGTGGACCCATCCTGTTTTGTGGCTGTGATTTCATTAACCTCTCGACTCAGAAAGTGAAGAGCTGAGAAAGTTCTTCTAGAAGCTGGTAAAATTCAGTCGAAGGGCATCTTGAGTGTCATGGGCTCTGAAGGTTGGCATTTCTAAAAGTCCTTTTTGTTTTCAAGAGCTTAACAGATCTTCTAACATTTGGTTGTGTGTACACATACGATATTCAGGGCTTGACTTGGACTTCAGGGGCTTGCTTTTTGATGGTGTGAAGGTCGCGTGAATCAGCAGCTACAGCAGATCCTCGCTGTATAATTTCCTGTGAAGATTTCCTATGACCGTGTCAGATAAGGTTTTCAACCACTGGTGGTCATAAAACAGGAGCGCTCCATGTTTTCTGTCCCTTGAATCGGACTATGTCATTACATGCCCTGCATTTTGGTTGGAGTTTTTAACTTCCGTATGCTTTGGGTTTGGGTTGCCTTGGACATAAGGGCATTTATCGGTGTGCCGGGGGCGGTTATAATGTTGGGTCTGAAAGCATCTAAGCTGGTTTCCAAAGGAGAAGACAGCTCTCCTACACCCATGCTCTCCAGAGATCTTAGTCCCAGCGGAAGTGCTGTGGGAAGCTCTGGGCTTGAATTTGAAGAAGGAAGACTTGTGGACTTTGTGACTTTGGTTTCCAGCTTTCCTTCACTTTCTGTATCACTCTACTTCCTGCTGTGACGGCTGGCAGGCGCGGCCGCCGGGAGGGGGCCCTTGTACCGCCTGGAGAGCCACACAATACCCTTTTGCCTTTTTTTCCAGACTAGCAAGGGTGTCATCTGTGTGAGCACAGTTGTCTCCAGCTCTCTCAGCGCTTTCTGCATTTCTTATCACCGGGTAGTAATTTCAAGGCCAAGCAACTTCATCATCTCGGGGTAAAATTTGACCCTTTACACATCTGCCACATCGCTCTCCTGTGGTCGTGAACCCATCGTGGCAAGGTGGCAGGTCCCTGGGCCCGGGTGCCTCAGCTGGAGTGGGGCGGGCAGGGGCAGGTGGTGAAAGCTGTCCAGGAGCAGGCGCCCCTGTGGCTCACGTCTGTGGTACAGCGGGGGGCGTGAGTGGCTGTCTCGGGGAGCAGAGGCTATCGAAGGCTAGACGGTCAGGGGACCTAGGCCGGCATTTTGGAAGGACTGTCCTGGGTTAGGACAGGCTTGGTTGTCTGTGAGAGACATGTCTGAGTCTCCATCAGGCTGGGGTGTGGGCCGGCCACTGATGGGGGGTGAGTGGTGTCTGATGACATCACTACCCTCAGGACAGCCAGTGTTTAAATGGGGCAAGGAGAGGGGGTCCCCCAAAGGGGCAGTTGAGGATACAAGGCGCTTTGCTGGCGTCAGACGCCGCACGGGTCCCACACGGCCCTGAGAGAGCGCATCACGGTGATGAAGGGTTGGGAGCCTGGCCGCGTGAAGCAGGCACATGCCACCAGTGCGGGGAGCTCAGCACAGTGCCTGCTTCACGGGGCTCCTGTGAAGGATGCTGAGGGGAGCTCGGGGGAGCTTGGCCAGGGCTGGGTCAGGCCAGGGAAAGTGAACACAGCCACTGACTCTTCGGTGTTCCCGCGGCGGTGTGAAAAGAGGTTCACAGAATCACCTAGAAGGTACCTTGCCTCTCCCCAGAAAGGCTGAACTTCAACCCACGAAGCCTCTCGCTGTGGTTGGCAGGTTACAGGAAACATGAGCTCACAGGAGCAGGATGCACGATGCTGGGAGGATGTGGTCAATGGAATCAAAAAAAGGGCAGCAGGGAGGGAAGGAGCCAGACGTCTAATAAAAAGGAAAAGAGGTCTAAGAGACTTGTCAGTGCTGTGACTTCAGCTGGACCCTGGTTAGATGAAACCAGTGGTAAAAATATGGGCTGTTTGGGGTTTCTTTTCAGACAAACAGGGAAAACTTCAGCATGGAGGAGGTGTCAAGTGATAGTAAGGGATCATTCGTTTCACCAGATGTGATAGTGGTATTTGTGCTTGAAATGGTTCCCTCAGAGCCTGGACTAAAGTCTCACTGGGTGAGATGAATAGGATGCCTGTGATTCAAAATTCTCCATCCTTCCTGAGTCCCCAAAGGACAGCGGTGGATGAAGGAAGAATAGCAGGCCAACAGTTGCTGAGACAGAGTACTAATGGGTGTCTTGGGATTCATTACACTCTTTTCTCTCTTACAGTTTCTGTAAGAAAAGAGCTGGGTTTTTTCTGAATCAAAGTTGCTATTAAGTACTTAAAACAGGGCCTGCCACATACTTGTACTGTATTATACAAGTGTCTGCATTTTTATTTTGTTTGCTCTTTTTAAGTAACTTTTTTTTTTTGCCTAGTCTTTAATTGTTTAATCATCTGGGCCAAAGAGGAAGGCCTCGGGAGGACTGTTAGTGCCTTCTGGTACCAGCCCAGCTCGATGTCCCCTGACATGCCTTTGGTTCTGAGATTCCGGTTCCCTGGTGGAGGCAGTGTCAGAACATGTGTGCTGAGCTGCCCTGAGTCTCGGTTCTGCCCAGCCTGCCCGTCCCCTTTGCAGTGACCTGTCCTGGCCACTCCTGGCGTGCGGTCTGCCCCCTCAGCTGAGGCCTCTGCAGTCCTGGTGACCTTTGCGTTGTTTTTCTGAAGCTCCTCTAACTGACAGGCTGGCCCCGTGTTACTGCACTTCGCAGACACCGAGACTGTTTTACTAACTGAAGGGCTGTGGCAGCCCCGTGCGGCCCCTCTGACTGCCGTCCCTGGCTTGGCTCACTCGCGCCCCTGGTCATGTGGTGGTGGTTCTTGCCGTCTTTCAGACCCTCTGCCGGCAAAAAGGTTACAGCTCGCTGACAGCTCGGGTGATGGGTAGCATTTTTTAGCAATAGCACTTGAGTGTGAGCATCACTCTTATATGCACTGGGAAACCACACACTCCGTGTAACGTGTTTTCCCGCGACGGTCGCCCCGTGTTGCGGCCGGGAGCCGAGCACACAGTGCGTCCGAGCTCTGCCTGCGCGTGTATGTCTGAGATTGCCTTGCACAGGTCGTGTGTCTCTCCCTTGGCTCCCAGCTCCTCCTAGAATAAGCTCCACGGGGCAGGGGTGTTTACCTTTGTTCAGCTTTGTGTCCCAGCACCTAGAATTGTGTCTAAAATATCGTAAATGCTCAATAAACACTTAAGTGAATGATACACTGTGTTTCTTAAAGATGGGGCTGTGACATCAGTTGCACCCCTCTCCCCCCACCCCCCCGACGCAATGACTAGGAGCTGATGTGGGTAGACTCGTGCCCTCCAGCCCTCTGTTTGGTGAGCGGGTCTCGCCACTTTAAGGTGACCGGCCTGAGCGAGGTCAGGGACAGGGCGGCCCCTGCAGCCTTCTGTCCCCAGAGCCTTGGCATCACACAGCTCCCCAGCCAGGGGAATGGGTGCATCTTAACCTGGGCTGTTGCTGTGACTGCCCACGCGAAACCGTTTGACAGCAGTGCTCGCCAGAGCACTTGGGCAACCGTCGATCAGCTGATGCGTCATTCAGAAATCCCACGCCACCGTAACATGGGGGAGCAGGAGGCCTGGTCACTTCACTTCTCTTCCCAAGCATGAAAGTGGAGTGAAGTCACTCAGTCGTGTCCGACTCTTTGCGACCCCATGGACTGTAACCCACCAGGCTCCTCCATCCATGGAATTTTCCAGGCAAGAGGACTGGAGTGGGTTGCCATTTCCTTCTCCAGGGGATCTTCCCAACCCAGGGATTGAACTCAGGTCTCCCGCATCGCAGGCAGACGCTTTACTGTCTGAGACACCAGGGAAGCTTGAAGATGTACTGATCACAAGAGGTGGTTCTGGTGGTGTCCTGTGAGAATCATTCCAGATACAGATGTATTTTTGTGGGGTGGGGTGTTAGCGCCACTTCCTACTTCCCCATCTTGACCTCCTCCTCAAGGGATGGTCCTAAGCTTGAACATGGCCTCCACTTCTTTGATGACTTCCCACAGTGAAACACACGGCATACCCTAGCCCCAGGGGTGGGCGTGAATGTCAGGAGGCACTTGGTCTTGCCCAGCCTGGTTTCTTTCACTGAATGATACCAACATCAGCAGTGACATTGGAAGGCTGCCCCCTGCCACCCAGCCTATGAGCATGGTCCAGGCTTGCTGGGGTGGGGAGGGGACGCTGGAATGGATAACCCACCTTGCTTCACAGGAGTTCTCATCACACAAGCTGGTCATCAAGTTTCTTCTTTACAATTCTGTTATTTTAAAAACCGTAGCCTAAGTGGATGACTCTTAATGAAGGGAGAAGTGAAAAATGTATTTTTAGAAAAAGGGTCTCAGGAAGGCTTGAGGAAGAAGGAATGAAGCACAAAGAAAGTACGTGTGAGGACAAAGAATTAACAGCCATCAATTGTTAAAATAACTGTCTCTTATGAATCCTGGATATTGCTAAACAAAATGCTGTCGTTTTATCAGGATGACCAAATGCGCCTCGGATTTCATGCTCAAAGACATCTCATGTTTTTTTCATGGATACGGCACATTTTATACCGTCTACTTGATTTCTGGCTTTATATAAAATTGATAAAGCAACTGACAAAAAAAGTGCAGCAGATCAGTAAGTTAGAACAGGTCCTTCAGAGGCCAAGGGACCAGGTTGCAATGACATCTCTTTAAGAGTTTGTGTATAAAAACCGCCATGAATGGGCTTAAGGCGTCAGTTACCATACAGGCCAGCTTTGCTTTTCACTTGTTTCATAATCCCATAAGGCAGGTTTTTTGGGGTTTTCCCGTGCACCATGTTTTGTGATGGGGATTCTGTTCATTGTCCTGCAATAACTTTTGCTCCTCTGGAGGGAGGTGTGCACCTACGTTCTCATCATGAACGTCCTGCAGAAACCTGCTGTGGGCTGTTGACTGCATAGGAAGCAGAAGGCTGGTCAAGTTCACGTCTTTCCATTCCCCTTAAGGATTCAGAGCTTTTCTCATAGCTCAGTCGGTAAAGAATCTGGCAGCAGTGCAGGAGGCCTTGGTTCAATCCTTGGGTCAGGAAGATCCTCTGGACAAGGAAGTGGCAACCCACTCCAGTATCCTTGCCTGGAAAATCCCAGGGACAGAAGAGCTTGATGGGTTGCAGTCCACGGGGCCACAAAGAGTTGGGCATGACTGAGGCACTAACACTGAAGAAGGATTAAACTAATGGATCTGATGAGGGTGCATGCTTGATGGTTGATGTTTAAACTAGTCCTTTGAAAGAGCTGCTCAATAACTTTTCCTGAAAGTCTTTTCAATCAGGAGTTGTTTGTTTCACTTTAAAATTGGACACATACTTATAGAAAAGAACGTCAACTACCCAAAGACTTCTCGAGTCTTAGACTAAAAATTAATAAATAAAGCAACTAGAAAACTTAGACTAAAAATTAATAAAAATAAAGCAACTCCGATAAAAATTAATTTTAAAATATGATGACCCAAACACAGGCACGTAGTATTCAGTATTAAAATCACATTGTAAATGAAGAGCCTTGGGCTGGGAGTCTGAGCTGTGGTTAACTGAGAGGCCCACTTCGCCTTTCTGGGCCTCAGTCTCCTCATCTGTGCGGTGAAGCCCCTGATGGTGCCTGTGCTGTGCTTCCCACGTGTGACCACTGGGTGCTTGCCTTGGTGCCAGTCTGGATCACACCAGATTTTTAAGACTTAGTACGAAAAGAAGAATATAAAGGTAACTTAGTAATTTTGGATATTGATTACTATATCAGTGTAATAATACTCTGCGTATATTGGGTGAAATACAGTAAATTGGAATTAATTTCACCTTTGTTTACTTTTTTGTGGGGTAGATAATTTTAAATGGTGTATGTGACTGTGTGATGTGTAGGACAGAGCAAGGGATGAGCGAAAGAAGGAATGAGCAAAATTTTCCCCAGAATCTATCTCAACCAATCGTCTATAAGACAGTTCTAAAGTTTCATGTTCAAATGTGTGTGTGTATATATATATATATATATAATTTGTGAAAGTAAAATTGCCATTCCAGTTGGCTTAAATACCGATCATATGTATAGTGTATGAGGGGAAATAGGGCTCTTAAAAAATGTTAAACAAGTAAAAGGCGACATTAAAAACTTGTTCCCACCCCTCCACCCCAGTATTTTGTGACCTTCTCGGTTTGCTCCTCAGACTTTTCTACCAAAGGGATTCACTGAGGGACCTCCCTGGTGGACCAGAGGTTAAGACCTCACCTTCCAGTGCAGGGGGTGAAGATTCAATCCCCAGTGGAGGAGCTAACATCCCGCATATCTCCGGATCCAAAAAGGTAAAAAAAAAGTAATATTGCAAAAAATTCAATAAATAATTTTAAAATGGTCCACCGTTAAAAGAGGGGAAAAAAAGAGGTTTCACTGAAACAGAAGAACACAGCCCAAAGCGGCCTTCCTCTCCACCTCCAGACGGGACTGTTTTTCCAGATCTCTTGTTTTAGCTTAAAAGACAAAATCCATGTGAGTTTTGCATTCATAATAAATTTCTGTTAACGTTTGGGAAAAGTCTTCAATTACTGTCAAGTAACATCAGTGCTCTGGGAAGTGGTGCCTCTCGTTTAACCCGAGGTTCCCTTGGTCCACATCAGGACCATCATAATTGTATCTGAGGACGATTGCTAGGACATCCCTGGTGGTACAGTGGATAAGAACCTCCCTGCGAGGGACACGAGCTCGATCCCTGGTGTGGGAAGGTCCCACCTGCCCCAGAGCGACTATGCCCGTGTGCCCAACTGCTGATCCCGTGCTCCAGAGCCTAGGAGCCCCAACTGCTGAGCCCATGAGCCTGTGCGCCACAAGAGATACCACCACACTGAGGAGCCCACACTCTACAGCTCGAGAGGCTCCTGCTCCCTGCAACCAGAAAACCCAGGCAACAGTGAAGACCCAGCGCAACCAAAAGCAAAGCACAGTTTAAAAAATTCGTTGCTAGTAAGGCTAGTGTAGGAGGACTGTTGCTTGTAGAGAAACAGTGTCCATCTTCTTGCGGTAAGAATTAAATGAGATTCAATGCAGACAAGTCATTTTGCACGCAGTGTCTCTAAAAATTAAGTATTAGCTAGTTGCTAATAGGTAGTGTTCCAAATAAAGTGAAGGAAAGAAGCTGAAGGATTTGCTGAAGGACTTCTCCAAGAGGATCTGACTACCCGGCTGGCTCACAGCAAGTTATAACATTGTATCAGCACTGCCATAGACCCAACGGGATCACCCATTTCATTTACAGTTTTGTTCATGTTTAGGCAAGTGTTCGTAAGAGCCTACATGTTCTGAGAAAGTCCCAGAAAAGAAACCCTGAAATTTAATCTGGGAACCTCCTTTTTATTTATAATTTATAGCCTCTGAAGAATTGTTAAATGGTCTTTAGTAAACAGCATGTTCAATACTATCAATAAAAAGAACAAAGCCATTTGGAGGAAGAGAGAAGTGAAATAACAAAAGCCTATAGGCTGATACGGGCTTCCCAGGCAGCTCAGCGGTAAAGACTTCACCTGCCAATGCAGGAGCCACAGGAACGCGGGTTTGACCCCTGGGTCAGGAAGATCCTCTGGACAAGGAAGTGGCAACCCACTCCAGTATTCTTGCCTGGGAAATCCTATGCACAGAGGAGCCTGGTGGGGGTCCATGGAGTCGCAAAGAGTGGGACACGAATGAGCAACTGAGCACGCATGCATAGGCTGATATACCTGCTGCCTGGCTGGATTTCCCTGTGTTGGGCTTGGGAAAGTCATGTGACATGAGTCCTTGTCTCATCTCCTTAATAAGGGTGGTTGCTAAGGCCTCTTCCAGTTGCAAGTGCTGAACTTGCAAGTCAGACTCTGATTTCAAATTCCACCTCCCTATTTGCTAGTTGAATGGGCAAACCAAACTGTCTGAACTTGCTCCTTCATCTGAAAGGAAGATAGTACTTAATAATTGGTTTCCTCTCAGAATTCTAAGAAATGCTAAGGCAGGTTCCCTGGCTGTGTCTGTATCTTGCTCTGTTTCCCTATTCCAGAATGAATGTTTTATTTCACAAGCAGGATAATTGGGAACTTAAAAGATGACTCTAGAGCGAGTGGTCCAAGTCCATGGACAGCCTTGGGAGCAGAGAGGAGAAAATGGCCTTCACCACCAACACGTTGCTTCCAGAAGAGAGTCTTAAGAGCAGACGGGGGGGGGTGGGACTTGGCTGGCGGTCCAGTGGTTAAGACTCTGAGCTTCTGCTGCAGGGGGCACAGGTTTGATCCCTGGTCAGAGAAGTAAGATCCTGCCCGCCGCGCAGCGGCCAGAGGGGGAAAATCTAGCTATAAGCAATTTACTGGAAAAAGAGCCGATGAGGGGTTTTATTTCATCTGAAGATAAATTCACACCAAACTGTATGTAGTGAATTTCTGGGGCGCGAACCTCAACGAGGTGGAGGGCAGGGAGTGTCGGAGGGGTGGGGTGGGGTGGGGAGGGGAGCGAGGAGATGCTTAGAAAGGGGAGGGTGGAGGAGCCCGACGGCCAAACTTCCTGACTTGGCAGTTCTGCTGGGCCGGCCCCGCCCCGGCTTAAAACGGTGGGAGGAGTCGGCGTCATCCTTGGAGGAAACCGCTCCCAGCTTTGGGGCCTGGGATCTCGGGCGTGCTGCTTGGGGGCTCAGGCAGAGCTGGTCTGGGGAGCTGGCACCCACACCTAGCACACGAGCCGGAGAAGCTGGCCTTCCCAGTCAGATGAAGGGGTGAGCGCTCCCCCCAGGAAGACGGCCAGGGCCGAGGCCACCCCTCCCCTGGGGGACCTGAGCACCACCGGGCAAGAGATCCGTGGGTTGGTTTGCAGAGAGGTTGCTTTCTGGTTTTGCTCTCTGGCTGGCTTCTGTTGGGTTGATTGGTTCGTTTTAGGCACAGGCAGCCTACGGAGCACCTAGTTACTCAACTTGTTATTGTTTAGTCCCTAAGTCGTGCCCAACTCTTTGTGACCCCATGGACTGCAGCCCCCCAGACTCCTCTGTCCTTGGGAGTTCCCAGGCAAGAATCCTGGAGTGGGTTGCCATTTCCTCCTCCAAGGGATCTTCCTCCAAGGGATCTTCCTCCAAGGGATCTTCCCGCTCAGGGCATGTAACCCAAGTTTCCTGCATTGCAGGGGGATTCTTTACCACTGAGCCACCAGGGAAGCCCTAGTTACCCAGCTTAGTGGAAAGCAAAAAGCTGGGGCCCTTGCTTTCCCTGGGAAGCCCCCCTCTGTTAGGCCCTTCCCCGCCCCTCCCGCAGGAACTTCACTGCTGCTTCCCCAGTTTCTGACCAAGTCTGCTTCATGTCTGCTGGGTTTTAGGCTGCGCCTGCCAGCCTAAAGAAAGCGGCCTCAACAGAAAAGCAGTGAGCAGCCCTGGCCCTTAGCTGGATCCACTCTCCCAGCATCTGAATACCCTTGATCTTGGGGGCGTGGCTTTGAGGCCCCAGGATGGTGCAGAGAGGGCTGGAGTCTGAGCCTGGGGCACAGAGAGCGCGTTTTCTGGGGACAGCTCACCAGAATGAGGCACAGTTTCTCAAGGTGTCAGAAGGAAATCTGGCTCTCTTGACTGGAGCAGGCTTAGCAGGAGTTCCCGGAAAAAAAAAAAGTAGGGGGGAACTCTTCAAAGATCTTAACGATGGGAAAACATTTCTGTGACAAAGAAAGGGCAAGGCCCTATGAGAAGGCAAATGCAGAAAAGATCCCTGAAAGGTTGCATTTGCAGTTTGAAATTTCAGCTGTTTCTGTCTTCAAGCACCAGGAAGGCCCCGTCCAACCTCAGCAGGCGCTCCTGGTCCACCTGCCTCGGGCTGGGCTCCTGCCAGCCAGTATCAGCCGCCTGGCAGGCGCAGGAATCTGTTTTCCAGACCATGTGGATTGAGGGGAGAGCAATCCAAGGAGGCAAATTAGGGGTGCTTTGGATGCAGCTGTTGAAGGCTGGGTGTGTGTGGGGGGGCTGTCCACGCCTTAAGGCAGTGTGAGCCCTGCCTGCACGTGATGGAAACCCAGGTGTCCCCAGAAAATAAAGGACAATGAAGTAGGTCACCCAGGCTTCCCAGGTGGTGCCAGTGGTAAAGAACCTGCTTGCCAATGCAAGAGATATAAAAGATGTGGGTTTGATCCCTGGGTCGGGAAGATCCCCTGGAGCAGAAAATGGCAGCCCACTCCAGGATTCTTGCCTGGAGAATCCCATGGACAGAGGAGCCTGGTGGGCTACAGTCCATGGCGTCGCACAGAGTCAGATATAACTGAGTGACTGACACACCTGAGACCCCAGTGCTGCCATTTGCCGCATCTTTTAAGGATCCCAGGCTAGAAGTCAGGCTGTGCTCAGCTTCCCTCTTTGGTGACATTCAGCCCTTTCACGTCAGCCAAGTTGCTTGCCACTGGTCCACCTTTTCCAGCTTCCAAAGTTTCATTTTGTCTCTTCTCTCATTCTCCCTGGTCCTGTGCCAGTTTTGTTTCTTTGGTTTTTAGCATTTCAGGAGGAATGAAATGAGCTAAGTGTGCTCATCATGGGTCTTTATTCAGAACTGCATCTCAGACTCTAACAGACCTGTCTGCTTAAGGAAGGATACACAGACACAGCAGAGGGGCCTGGACATCTCTGACTTTGTTGGTGTGAGCGCCTAGGAGAAAACGAAGGAAAAATGTTACATTTGGATGAATGTGTAATTCTTTTATTGCTGTGTTATTCTAAGAGTCTTTTCAAAGCCTGCCAAGGAAAGTCAAGTTCAGTGCAGTTCAGTCGCTCAAAGGAAAGTCAAGGAGAGATAGAAATAACATGGACAGATCTCAGATCTCTCTCTCTCTTATTGATGAAGCTTTAAAGATCTTCACTTATGATAACAAAGACAAAAACACGAGAAGACAGGCTTGCTTGGTGGGCAGAGGACTGGCAGAATTTTATTATTCACATTGTTTAGAATTGCCAGCACCTGGCGATAATAAAGAGCAGTTTTTGTTGTTTGGTTGATCAGTCACATCCGACTCTTTGCAGCCCTTTGGACTGTAGCTTGCCAGGCTTCTCTGTCCGTGGGATTTCCCAGGCAAGAATACTGGGATGGGTTGCCATTCCCATGACTGCAGCCTGCCAGGCTCCTCCATCCATAGAATTCTCCAGGCAAGAATAGTGGTGTGGGTTGCCATTTCCTTCTCCCAGGGATCTTTCTGAGCCAGGGATTGAACCTGTGTCCCTTCCATCTCCTGTGTTGACAGGCGGATTCTTTACCAGAGAAGCCCCAATAAAAAGCAGAGGGAGTTTTAATTGGCTTACTACTGTCTTTAAAATCATTGCAGACAGATCTGTCCCTTACTGTCTGCACCTGAGCTGTCGTCTCCCTCTCCTAAGACAGCGCTGCTTGGAGGTTCTGGTTGAGGATCCTGGGAAAAGAAACCTGTTGTGATGATGTGGAGATTTCAGACTTCAGGCAGAAAATGGCAAGTTTCTGGGCTTTCAGAAATTTTAAAACTTCAGGAACTGTAAAAATTATTGGTGGTTCTTCATATTATTTCATCTCTGTAAAATCCTGCAGGTGGAAAGTGTGTTTCCTCGTGTTCACCTTCATTTAGTCCTGCATTTGATGCCTGTTTATGGAGACCCAATTGTGTGCCAGCTTTGTGCTGAGACTTGAGGGGGGCAAAGCTATTGGAGGGCCTAGCTGGAGAGAGTGGCATCTTTTTAAAAAACGCACTGGAGGCACAATGTGGCACATGAAGGTTTTCTCCACTACAAGGTTTAGAAGAGAGCCAGGGAAGAATGGTATTGATTTCGCCCGCGGGCACAGGTTGCCTTCAGCTGGAGAGGGCATTGAGCGAGCCAAGCGCTCCGGGCAGAGATGGGTTGTCCCTGTGGGAAATGAGATCATTCTGGACAGCTACTCAGGACAAGTGTCGGGGCTGAGGTGCGTCAAAAGAATTTAAAGTAGACTTTTAAGGCAAGTGATCTTCAAAATCAGGCCCAGGGCAGGGGGCTACCCTACCCTCTCACTACTCGATGGAGATCCCAACACAGCCTTTCTTGGATCCTCTGAATCTCCAATTAAAAAAAAAAATTCTGAGGTCCATTGACATACATACATTACCAGGTGTAAAACAGATGGCTAGTGGGGCACTGCTGTAGAGCACAGGGGGCTCCGCTTGGGGCTCTGGGACGACCTAGCAGGCTGGGATGGGGGAGGAGAGATGTATACACATACACACAGCCGATTCACATTGTCGTTCAGCAGAAACAGTTAAACTGTAAAGCAATTATGCTCCAATTAAAATATAAATAAAATTTTAAAACGCTCCCAGGTCTATTAACCAGGTTTAGAAACCACTGGTTTAGGCAGTATAGTCCCCCCGAGAAGGCAATGGCAACCCACTCCAGTACTCTTGCCTGGAAAATCCCATGGACGGAGGACCCTGGTGGGCTGCAGTCCATGGGGTCACTAAGAGTCAGACACGACTGAGCGACTTCACTTTCATTTTTCACTTTCATGCATTGCAGAAGGAAATGGCAACCCACTCCAGTGTTCTTGCCTGGAGAATCCCAGGGACGGCGGAGCCTGGTGGGCTGCCGTCTATGGGGTCGCACAGAGTTGGACACGACTGAAGCGACTTAGCAGCAGCAGTTTCCCATAAGGAATTTACGTGGTCAGAAAACATAATCGGATTGTCATCTGAGAAATATCCCTTTGACGCACACGTGGAATTCGGACTGGGCAAGAGACTGGAGGCAAAGGAGCCGCTTTGGAGGCTGACGAGGAAGTGGGCCGTGCGGAACCAGTGGGGCTCAATGCAGAGGGTCCCGCTTGACAGCACGTGGAGATGCGGCTGCAGAGACAGACAGGGGTGGAGCATCTCGCTGACTCCCAGGACTCCGGCCCTGGTGGCAGGTAGCAGGGGAGACAGCAGTTCAAGCCATCAAGATGGAAAAGGAGGGCGGGATCAGGTTTGGGGGCACAGAATGAGATGCTTTGGGGGATTAATGAGTTTGCACGTGTGTGAAGAGATGTGAAGATCCGGGAGTTGCCACTTGGGGATGGGGGCAGGTGTGGGGCTTGACATTATAGGAAAAACTGTGGTGTCTGACAGAGCGTGAGGAGTCGAGACTGGAAGAGAAACTGCCTTCAACCTTGAAGGCAGGTAGGACAGTGAGCGGGCCTGCAGGAGCAGTCAGCAGGGCTGGAGGAAGACTCCAGCTGCTTCCGCCAAACAGACGACGAGTGAGTTCAGTCACGTCTGACCCCATGGGCTGTAGCCCACCAGGCTCCTCCGTCCATGGCAAATACTGGAGTGGGTTGCCATGCCCTCCTCCAGGGATCGAACCCGAGTTTCCTGCATTGCAGGCAAATTCTTTACCACCTGAGCCACCTGAGAAGTAAAGAGATGGAGGGCAGCCTGAAAGAAGGGGGTGGTCCTCCCCGGGGCCGCCCCCCACTGCAGGCAACCTGGGAGCAGGGAGCCACAGATGCCCAGAGGAGAAGCGTGGGAGCAGAGCTTTGGGTCTAACACAATTACTTTTAATCTCCTTGCACATTCAGTTAGGACTCAGCAGCTTTTTCTCCCAGAGACAAAAGCTGGCGAGTGCTTGGGGCCTGGGTGGAGCGTCCGCAGCCCTTTGCTGAGTGAGAAGCTGCTCCAAGGCTTCGGTGTCCTGGCTTTGAAGGAGCTGGGCTCTCCAGCTTCTGGGAAGAGGCCAGCCCTGAGCTGGGCAAGGCTGTGTACGTGTCTTGCGATTCTGGCAGCACCTCCCAGCGCTCAGAAATCACTGCGCAGGCGAGCACGCGCAGTCGCCTCAGTCGTGTCCTACTCTGCAACCCCATGGACGGTAGCCCGCCAGGCGCTTCTGTCCGTGGGGATTCTCCAGGCAAGAAAATTGCCGTGGGTTGCTATGCCCCACTCCAGGGAATCTCCTCAACCCAGGGGTCGAACCAGTGTCTCTTAAGTCTCCTGCATTGGCAGGTGGGTCTTTTACCGCTTACAGCCACCTGGGAAGCCTCCAGAAATCACTCTAGACACTGCAAAAGAGAGAAACGACATTTAAAAGGGGAACATACATTTTTACCCTTATCCTGTGCTCTCCTTTTTTTGTGTTTTCAGTTTAAATGAGACTTTATGGTTAGTAAAGGAGGGTAATCAAGGCCCCCTTTTATGAGACAAAATAAATTTTATGAACTTTTTTTTCCAACCACCAATATATGGTGGGTTTTATTCTTAATCATATATCAGGTTGGCCAACGAGTTCATTTAGGTTTTTCTGTACGTATGTTTGGAAAAACCCAAACAAACTTGTTGGCCAATCCAATATGTGTATTTCTATTGAAGTATAATTGCTGTGAAATATTATGTAAGTTACACGTGTACACTGTAGTGATTCACATTTTTTTTTAGTGATTCACAGTTTTAATAGGCCAATCTGTGGCTCAGATGGTAAAAAAATCTGCTCGCAATGAGGGAGACCTGGGTTCGATCCCTGGGTCAGGAAGATCCCCAGGAGGAGGAAATGGCAACCCACTCCGGTATTCTTGCTTGGGGAATCCCATGGACAGAGAAGCTTGGCGGGCTGCAGTTCATGGGGTCGCAAAGAGTCAGACACAACTGAAGGACTAACACTTTCACTTTCTTTAACCTCATTTATAGTTATTATAAAATATTGGCTATGTGGCTTCCCTGGTGGCTCAGTGGTATAGAATCCACCTTCCAATGCAGGAGATACAGGTTCGATCCCTGATTCAGGAAAATCCCCTGGAAGAGGAAATGGCAACCCACTCGAGTATTATTGCCTGGAAAATCCCATGGACAGTGGAGACTGGCAGGCTACGGTCCCTGGGGGTCACAAAAGAACTGGACACGGAGTGACTAAACAACAGCAATATTCCCCGTGTTATATGACCTGTCCCTGTAGCTTGTTTTGGACGTAGTGGTTTGTCCCTGTCAATCCGCTAGCCCTGCTTTGCTCCTCCCCCTCCCTCTCCCCACCAGTAACCATAGCTCTCTAGTTCTCTAGGTCAGTGAGCCTGCTAAAGATTTAGTGGTTTTGATCAGAAGAATTGAGGCCTCATTAGGGACACAGATGAATGAATCTCTTCAGCATTCCCTGTAAAATAGGGAAAAGCAATCCTCTGTGGTTTATGGAGCTGTTTTTTGGACAGATTTTCGATAGATAAGCAGGAGCTAGGAGGACACAGGCTTCCCCGGTAGCTCAACTGGAAAAGCATCCACCTGCAATGAGAAGACCCCAGTTCGATTTCTGGGTTGGGAAGATCCCCTGGAGAAGAGATAGGCTACCCAGTCCAGTACTCATCAGCTTCGCTGGTGGCTCAGCTAGTAAAGAATCCACCTGTAATGTGGGAGACCTGGGTTCGATCCCTGGGTCCAGAAGAGCCCCTGGAGAAGGGCATGGCAGTCCACTCCAGTATCCTTGCCAGGAAATCCCATGGACAGAGGAGCCTGGAGGGCCCCAAAGAGTCGGACACGACTGAGCACACAGCAGAGGCCGACATGCACTCATTTACTCATTCAGCAGGTATTTATTGGCTGCCTACTCTGTACAAAACAGCGTGTATGGAACTCCACCCTGCCCACAGGGACACGGAGAGCTGGGGAGGCAAGACGAGACACGCACACCAAGTTTAAAAACACTGCCCAGAACAAGGCCTGGGCCGCGGCTCCCCAGATGAAAGGCAGGAGGCAGGAGCTTCCGTCCTCAGGCCTGGTCTGCGAGGCTGGGGAGGAGGCAGCCTTGCAGGGCGCTGGCCGGCTGCTCGTGGCCAGGTGTCTGCCTCCTCTGCTCTAGGATGGGGGGGGACTGCGTCTCCCTAACAGTTGCTGACGGCAAGCAGTTCGGTGTGCCTGGTTTTTCTTCCATGTCCCCTCCACCCCAGTGATTTCTGCCCCCGAGAGCCCTGCTCCCCACGACACCCCTCCGCGTGCTGCACCTTTACCCCATCCTCACTGGCTGTGTCTCCCCACGAGGACGTGGTGGGGACTTTGTAAATATTTGTCGAACGGGGAAATAAAGAGCATCGTGGTGAGAGAGTGGAGCGTGATCTGAGTGGGGGCTGGGAAGAGCCCGGAATGCTCAGAGGAGAGGGAGTCAGCCCACTAGGCTAGGGCTGTGAGTGGAGAACGGGAAGGCAAATGGGGCGCCCGTTGGGGCACGTCGGAGGTGGGACATTGTCCTGCTGGTCCCAGGCACTGGGCCTGACTGACCGAGGGGGCTGAGACCAAGCTGGGGCTCCGTGCGGGGTGGACCACCCGGGGCGCCGGGAGCGGTGAGCACTGTGGAGGGAGACCCGGAGAGGCAGGGTGCCGGCCGCTCCCGGCAGACGGTCTACAGAGGCGATGATACACGGTTGAGAGAGGTGTGTTTCTCTGTTCCCATAAAGAGCACGTTAGCCGCTGAAGGGACAATGGCAAAATTTACAATCCAGCAGGTTTTATTCAGGCTGTATCAGCATGACCTGAAAGCCTGACCTTTGGCCCCCAAGGACCCCTCTCCAGTCAACCAGGCCTGCCCTCCTAGGAAATCTCTCCGGAGGCCGGATGGACGAGATGGCATCAGACTCGGAAGCGCCTGAGCCCTTATCTTTGGTGTTTACTCTGACTCCCAGGGAAGACTCTGGGCACAGAGGTCGCTCTGAAGGGAGCCTGTGTGTGTGTGTGTGTGTGAGTGTGAGACAGAGACTGTCCTGCTTCTCCAGATCTTATCTGCAGCTGCACACAGCCTAGTTGCTGCTGATCCTAATCTCCAGTAAGAGAGTCTCCCGAGCCCAGTGAACCTGGGCTTGAACAGACCACAGCTTCAGACTCGTGAGAACCGCGGGGCAGGCAGTTTCAACAAACCTCTTGGCCTGCAGGTAAAGAGTAAATGGTAAATGTAACTATTCAAAGACGGCTCCTGGGTGCCAGCTTTTAATTTTCTTTTTTCCAGGATGAATTAATTTGGAAATAATGATTATATATGTTGGCAAACAGAAGCAGAATGAAAAAATGCCCAGTAAAGGAACAAAAGATCAGGGGCTCTCCTGGTGGTGCCGGTGACTAAGCCTCCAAGCTCCCGATGCAGGAGTCCTGAGTTTGACCCCTGGTTAGGGAACTGGATCCCACGTGCTGCAACTAAGACCTAGCATAGCCAAATCAATAAGTAAATATTCGTTAATAGAGGAAGAAAATTTAGTTATTTTGTTGGGGACGGGGGAGATGGGGAGGCGCTGGGAATTTGGAGAGAGAAAGGGTGGCAGGAGACAGAAGGGAGGAGAGGATAAAAGAAACATGGCAGGTGGGTGACAATGCGTGGGACAGAAAAGCAAAGATTTGACTTCAGTGACATTTTGACCTTTTCACAGTTGCACTAGAACTTATTTTAAATGTGTATTAAATGTGTACAGAAAACATTCACTTTGTAGCTGGACATGCTGCCCAGTTTTCATATTGAGTATTAGGCAAACTTGGACTCAGTGTGGGCCAGAACTGTGCATTTCTACAGTGTTATTCATGACACGAGATGGTTGGATGACATCACCAACTCGATGGACATGAATCTGAGCAAACTCTGATGGTGAAAGCTGGCGTGCTGCAGTCCATGGGGTTGGCAAGGAGTCAGGCACGACTGAACGACTGAACAACATTCAGGACATCCCCAAAGTGGAAAAACCCAGCTGTCCATCAGCAGGTAAACAAAACAAGTATATCCATAGCATGGAATATTTTTCAGCAATAAAAGGAAATGAAATTCTGACACGTGCTACCGCATGGATGAACCTGGATGTTTTGCTGAGTGAAAGAAGCCAATCAAAATAACCACGTGTTGTATGATCCCATTTACACAAAATGTCCAGAGCTGACAGATCCATAGAGACAGAAAGCAGGTTAATGGTTACCAAGGACTCAGGGGAAGGGACCCAGGAGTGACTGCTAACAGAGAAGGGGTTTCCCTTTGGATGAAAATATTCCAGAATCAGACTGTGGTGAAGGTTACACAACTCTCCGTTTATACTACACACCCCTGAATTGTACACTTTAAAATGGTGAATTTTATGATATGTAATTACACCTCAACTAAAAAGACAACAGAATTTTGCAATTCTGCAGCTTCACTTCTCAGTTTCGGCCCTACTTTTTGTTTTGTTGCTATGTAAATCTTTTCCCCCTGGAAACAGTATCAGTCACATGTTTCGAAATTCAAAAGACATAAAAGAATATCTTACTCCCCTTCAATCCACCCCCAGCTACTCAGTTCCCCTTTCCAAAAGTAAACTTAAAAAGGATTTATTTCCAGGAATTCCCTGGCGGTCCAGCGGTCGGGAGGATCCCATGCTTCCAATGCAGGGGGCGTGAGTGTGATCCCTGGTCGAGGAACTCAGATCCTACATGCTGAGGTACAACCAAAAATTAATAAATAAATGAATAAAGTGGCACCTTTTTTTATTTTTTAAGGGCAGGATTACCAGTTTCTTGTGTGACTTTCTCAGGTTTTGTATACACAGGCAAATATATATGTGAACCTTCCCCCTCCCCACTTTAAACAGATAATGATATTCTGCGGTTCTGTGCCTGGCTTCTTTCACTAGACAGCGCATCTGGTTGAACTCTTTCCCACCTTAGGGGGAAATAGCTGAGCTCCTTCTGAACTGCCAGAGGTGCCTGGGCACCGTCAAGGGAGAACGGCAGTGGGGAGGAGCAGCAGGCAGGGCTCAAGCAGAGACGGGGAAATTAAACGTTACCAAACACTGATGGGGGGCTGGTCAGTGGAAACGCTGTCAGACCCGCTGTGTCCACTAACTGGCATTTCTCAACGAGGCTTCTCCCCTCCCCCAGACACTGGGGGTCGCAGGCCCTGTTCTTCTTGGTGATAACACTGAAAAGGAACGGCTTTTAGGTCTTTGAGAAAATTTGCCCTGCGTTGTAATAGAAACACCTGCATCTCAGAAGGACAGGGGAAAGATTTACAGTTGCAAGCTTTGCTCTTTCGTTTTGATGTTTTCAGTAAATTCTCCAAGAAAGAGAGGTCATGAGCCTATCAATAAGGGGTTGGCTGGGTAAATGGTAAATTTCTTTGGGCAGCTTTGAGCTTTTCTAGAGAATAGCACAGGGGTGGGTGGGGGCGGTGGGGTCTTTTCAGGCATGGGGCCTGAGGCTGCCATAGCCGGCTAGAGTCTGGGCAGGTCACTGAGGGGGCTGAGTGGAGTCTTTCCTGTGGAGAGTTCTTGCAGGTCTCACGTCAGTGGCGTTGGGTACCGTCACACTGTTGTACAAACACCACCAACACCTCCAGAACTTTCTCATCTTCCCAAATGAATCTCTGTCCCCATCAGACACTAAATTCCCATTCCTTCCTCTCCACCGTCTCTGACAACCATCCTTCAGCGTTCTGTCTCTATGAATTTGACCACTCTAGACTCCTCATTTAGGTGGAATCATATAGTATTTGTCCTTTTGTAACTAGTGTGTTTCATTTGGCATAATTGCCTCCAGATTCATCCATTTTGTAGAATATGGCAGGTTTTCATTTCATTTTATTTTTCTATTTTTTTGGCTGTGCCGTGTGGCATGCTGAATCTTAGTTCCCTGACCAGGGATCAAACCTGAGCCTCCTGCTCTGGAAGCATGGAAACCGAACCATGGGACCACCAAGAAGTCCCAAGTTTCCTCTCTTAAGGCTGGCTAATTCCGCATTGTGTGTATAGACATTCTGTTATCCATTCATCCACTGATGAACCCTTGGCTTACTTCCACCTTCTGGCTTTTGTGAGTAGTGCTGCTGTGAACATAGGTTTGAGACCCTGATTTCAGTTGGTTTGTTTATTTTGCATTTTCAGGGCTGGGCACCTGTTATCTCCTCAATACATGCTTGCTTAAAATCTTTTTTGAGGGAGTTCTCTGGCGGCCCAGTGGTTAGGGCTCTGCACATCCACGGGAGGGCTCTGGGTTCAATCCCTGATCCCTAGTTGAGGAACTAAGATCCTACAAGCCATGCAGTTCAGCCAAAAAAAAAAAAAATCTCTTCCTGGGATGAAATGATGCAGAGTGAGGGCTGTGAGAGTGTCCCCTCTGGCCTCCCAATTCTATTTTAGTGTGCTTTCCTTTTATCAATTTAATTTTCACATTAAAAAGGTAGAATGAATATGGTCAATTTGGTTACCTCTGACTGTAGTCTAAACGGCGCTGGGGAAGAAGCGCTGACACCCCCCTCCCCGCCCCCCTCCCCCAAGACCCTTGCCATCTAAGACCTCCCTGGCCTGCAAGAGTTCCAAAAACTCCCTGGAGCAAGCCGCTGAGTAGGTTCAGGCAATCTGGCGGGGCGGGGCGGAGCAATATGGGGAGGGTGTCAGAATCAGGCACAGATGCAACAAGGCCCCAGGCTTCCAGACTGATTTCAGACACAAGGCTTTTCGTTGGAAGAACCAGTGAGAGTGGGCAGGACTCAGCAAGAAGAGCCAGACTGAGGCTGGAGCCGTGAGTCGGGGGTTGGGCCCAAGGGGAGCAGACCTAAGAGCCCAGTTAGTGGGTCCAGGAGGTCAGGTTTGAGTGAAATCAGCCAGCTAGCCTGACTGCTCGGGTTTGAGCAAGTGGGCTTAGAGCCAGAGTTAGGTGTGAACAGCCTCCACGTTATGATTTTAGGACAATAGGAAC
Organism: Capricornis sumatraensis; assembly: GCF_032405125.1. Lineage (NCBI taxonomy): Eukaryota > Metazoa > Chordata > Mammalia > Artiodactyla > Bovidae > Capricornis > Capricornis sumatraensis. Next base: position 51,239,284 of record NC_091090.1, on the reverse strand, counting down.
CAAAGATAGGCAGGCCACTGCAGCAAGCGTGATAAATTCAAAAAATCATGTTTCATGGGATAAAAACAGAAAAGCACAGACCATACAGGAAAGAGTAAAAAAAATGAGTTAAAATGAGTTAAAACTTAAAAAGAAGGAACTTACCTGGCAGTCCAGTGGTTAAGACTCTGCACTTCCAATGAAGAGTTCGATCCCTGGTCAGGGAACTAAGATCCTAAATACCATACAGCAAGGCAAAAAAAAAATAAGGCTAGAAGAGAGCTTAAACAAAGCAGGGACTCAAACAGATATCTGTGTACCATGTTCACAGAGGATTATTCATATTAGGCAGAAGCTGGGGACACCCCAAGTGTCCAGGGACAGGTAAATGGGTAAAGAAAACGTGCTGTGTGTTCCCAGTGAGTATAATAGTATTCAGCCTTGGAAAGGGAGGAACGGAGAGTTACGGTTTAATGTGTAGACAGAGCTCCAGTTCTGCACACTGAGAAGAGTTCTGGGATGGATGTGTAACAGTTATACAACAAGGAGAGCCTTACTTTCCTTCCAGTGTACACTTACAAATGATTAGAATGGTAAATTCTCTATTATATGTATTTTACCACAATTTGAAAAACAGGAAGGAAGGAAATTTTGACATATGCCTCAACACAGGTGAACCGTAGAGACTTTATGCTGAATGAAATATGCCAGTCACAGAAGGACAAATGCTGTTTGATTCCACTCATGCGAGGTCGCAGAGTAACCATATTCGTGGAGATAGAAAAATAGATAGTGCTTGCCGGGGGACTGGGGACAGGAGGAGGGGGACTTCGTGTTCAGCGGGTGCAGGGCTTCAGTTTTGGAAGATGGAAAGCGTCTAGGAATGGATAGTTCTGAGAGTTGATGTTGCATAACACTGAATATACTGATGCCATTGAAACCTACATTAAAAATGGTTAAAGGGGTCAATTTTATGTATGTATATTTACTACAATGAAAAAAAGAAAGGATAACATAAACAAAGGGCAAAGATAAGCTGCAGACCAGGAGAAGAGATTGGTTAAGTTTTTCTTTTTTTAGTTAAAATATGTATTCTTTATTTGTTTATCCTAGCTGGGCCAGGTCTTAGTTGCAGCGCTTGCGATCTTCCCATTGTTGGGACACGTGGAATGTAGTTCCCCGACCAGGGATGGAACCTGGGTCCCCTGCATTGGGAGTGCAGAGTCTTGGTCACTGGACCAGCAGGGAAGTCCATGGGTTAAGTTTTTGTATCTGTGTTCATTTAGTACCCTGACTGGAAACGTGAAGTTTCTGGATCAGAGAAGAGACGGGTGATCTGCTGACATTGTCAGTCTTACTGCCAACTCCCAGCAGGCCACACGCCAAAGGCAGATGAGCCTGGGAGGGGCTGGTACCACCGGGAGGAGCTGGAGATCCAGGGCTCTCAGAGCTGAAGATGCCGATGCTCACCAGTCCCTCCCTCCCACTCTGGACACAGAGGGAGAGACCTTTGCTCTCTGACCTAAAGCATTCCACTCTAGGGAGAGGAGAGGACGCTCTTTGGGATTTTACAACCACTTGGAATGTAAACAAATGGCTCTGGGCTTATCACCTTTAGAAAATGAAGAGAAAATGAGTCTGGGGAGAAGGGAGCCTTTTCTACCCTCATAACATGTTGCTCAGAAAGGTCCAGACACTGCAGGGAACCCTGAGAAATCCAGGGAGCATTGTCTTCCAACAATATCGGCAGTATATAGAATCGAAGAGGATCCCTGTGCAGAATATTGAGGGGCTTCCCAGGGGGCTCAGTGGTAAAGAACCCGCCTGTCAATGCAGGAGATGAGGGTTTGATCCCTGGGCCAGGAAGATCCCCTGGAGAAGGAAATGGCAACCCACTCCAGTATTCTTGCCTAGGAAATCCCACGGATAGAGGAACCTGGCCGGCTACAGTCTACGGGGTCACAAAAGAGTTGGCCACAACTCAGCAACTGGGCGCACATATACACAGGAGGAATATTGAAGTAAGTCCTGCAAAAAAACAAGGAGAAGGGAAGCAATCCTATTTAAAAATGGATAAAAGGATGTAAATATGCAGTTCCAAGAAGAAGAATCCCCAATAGCCAATAAGCTTATGAAGACGTTGTTTGTATTACTAGCAATCAGGAAAATGCAAATTAAAATGGGCACCAACCACATGCTGATATCTTCCCCCAAATTAAAGAAAAACACAAGTAAAGTGTTGTGTGGTCAAGCCGTAGGAATCTGTGGAAAGAGTGAAAATGTGCTTCCACTCATATGAAAGGTCGAGACCAGGCATATCTACAGGGATGGAAAGCAGGTCAGTGGTTGCCTAGGCCTGGGGAGATGGAGAGGAGGGAGGTATTGGGGGGACAGCTAAAAGAAACCGGATTTCTTTCTGGGGTAATGAAAATATTTCACAGGTGTTTTTTATTGTTGTTGTTGTTGTTCGGCTGTGCTATGAGACTTGTGGGATCTTAGTTCCCTGACCAAGGATCGAACCTGTGACCCCCTGCAGTGGAAGCTCAGAGTCCTAACCACTTGACTGCCAGAGAAATCCCCCAAATATTTTCAATTGACTATGATGATGGATGCACAGTTCTGTGAATAAACTCAAAGCCATTAAATTGCACACGTTAAATGGATGATTTGTATGGTCTCTGAATATATATGTCAATGAGGCTGTTTTTAAAGAGGGAGGAAGATTCCATTTTCTTCCAACTAGATGAGCAGAAACTGTAAAGTCTGACTATTCAAAATGCTGGTAAAGATGTGGAGAAATAGGAGGCCTCCCCTCTGCCGGTAGAAGCATAAGCTGGTTCACTTTGGAAAGAAAGTTATGCCGTTCTGTGTCCCAGCAACTCTGCTGCTAGGTAATGAATCTAGGCCTTGCGCACAAGGCGACTTCACAAGTATCTTCATGGCATCCTCATTTCCAAGAGTGAAAATTGTGATTGGCCTCAGTGCTCTAGGCCAGGAGAGTGGGTAAATAATTGTTTTTAATTCATGCAGTGGAATACTGTACAACAGATTAAAGTGACTGAACCAGCGTTACACAGGTCAACATGGACATGTCTCATAAACACAAGGTTCGGTGAAATAAAGTTTTTTAAGAAACTGCATACAGTGGCATGCATTTATATAAAGCCAAGCAAAAGATAACATATTTTTATTATCACTAACCACTGAAGTCATAGTAAACTACCCAGGAGAATGACAGTGAGCAAAGTCAAGGTCATAGTTAGCTCTGGAAAAAAGAAGAGAAAAAGAATTGGGAACGGATATTCACGGAATACCAACTCTACCCGGACATTGGTTTCTTTTGAAAACATTTCATGTCGATATTTGATAAAGCTAGTATCTACATATTAGCAAAATCATCTGCACTTTTCAGTACATTTGAAATATCTCTCAATATTAAAGAAAAAGGTGAGTGAAGTTTTACGTTGTCAGGGTGTAGGCATTTGTGGACAGAGTGAAAGTTTGCTGTCTAGCGGAAGACAGAGCTGGGGAGGGTGCCCCCTAACCCTCCAAGCCAGCCCCTTCATCCAGCTGGGGAGGGGGCAGGGAGCGTGTTGGGCGCAATATAGCTCCATCTCCACCATCCTCCCCTCCCCAAGGCCGGTGTTGAGGGGCAGGTTGGGGAGAGGCAGGGGGCGGGGAGAGGGGCTAGTGGGCAGCAGTAGTGTGTTAGCAGACCCACGTTTGTCCCTATTCTTGCTTTCGGGCCAGTATAGCCTAGGCAGGGTTCCTCCCATGGTGACTGTCTCCTGTTCCTGGAGGCTGGGGCTTGAAGTTTTAGGTCTGGGAAGGTCCTAGACTCAGCAGTACTGCTGCTGCTGCTAAGAAACTGTGCCCTAGAGCCTCAGCTGTCCCTTACTTTATAGCGTGACCGACTGGAAGGCTTCAAACTGAGTCTGCTCCGATGGCTCGGGCATTCCATGGATGTCGAGAAGTCACTGCTGGTTATCAGCATTGCCTTGACAACCACTGGGCACATGAATAACTTGGCAGAGGTGAAGGGTCATGTCAGACACTGATAAACGTACATAGTAAAGTTTCCTGTGTGCGTGGACTCTGTTCTTGACATGCGTGGATAGTTGGTTTGAAAGGTAGTTTCTTTTCACTCAAATGACCTCCTACTAATTTTATTCCCTTTTTCAGTCCATTGCGTTGCTTAGCAGACAGTTTTACCCAGTAGCACTCTTCGAAGGAGCATGTCTTTTAACTCTAAGTACAATCGGAGATAAAACCACCTCCCTAGTGTGTGTAGGCTTTAAACAACCACAGCATCACCATCTCCCTCCAGTACTGTGCTAACATGAACATGGTTTGCAAATCAGACTCTAAAGAGACAGAATAATTAAACTCAGAATTATTAAAAAGTGAAAGTGAAAGTCAATCAGTCATGTCCAACTCTTTGCAATCCCATGGACTATACAGTCCTGAAATTCTCCAGGCCAGAATACTGGAGTGGGTAGCCGCTCCCTTCTCCAGGGGATCTTCCCAACCCAGGGGTCAAACCCCGGTCTCCTGCATTGCAGGCAGATTCTTTACCAGCTGAGCCACAAGGGAAGCCTCAGAATAATTAAAGGCTCAGATAATTAAGCTCCCCGAAAGGTGTTGAGGGCAGCAATGGATGGGCTCCATGTCTGATTTTTCGAGATATGCAGTGTCCACGAGTGGTTTTCTCAGCTGGCTCTCTGATATTCAACGTGTGGTCTCTGGACCACCAGCAGCAGTTAAGAGTTTACAAGAAGTCCAGAGGCTCAGCCCCCACCCAGGCCTACTGGATCAGAGTCTGCATTTTAATACGATCTCTGGGTGATTTTTCTGAGTGTTAAGTTCTGAGAAACACCCCATCATATAACCTGAGGAGCCTGCCTTCTGAAAAGACACTGGTATTGTAAGAAATAAAGCTTTCAGAGGAGGATACTCCTGGGAGAGTGTAGGAAGCAAAGCTATTCTATTTCTTAAGGGGTTTTTGGTCTGCTCTTTTTTCTTTCTTTTGCTGTAACCATTTAGAAAGTCTTTATTGAATTTGTCACAATATTGCTTCTGCTCTTTATATTCTGATTTTTTGGCCATGAGGCACGTGGGAATCTTAGCTCCCTGACCAAATATTGAACACACACCCACTGCACAGGAAGGCGAAGTCCTGAGCACTGGGCAACCCGGCAAGTCCCAGAGCTGTCCTAAAAGCCGTGCAAACCAAGGTGCTCCGGGCTCTCCTCAAGCTTTGGGTGCTATTTGTGTATTTTGTACAAAGTTGTTATTCCCTTTCCCCTCCATTGAGGTTATGAAAAAACGTTAGTCACTCAGTCATGTCCGACTCTTTGCAACCCCATGGACTGTGGCCCGCCAGGCTCCTCTGTTCATGGGATTTCCCAGTCGTGAATACTGGAGTGGGTTGCCGTTTCCTCCTTCAGCAGATCTTCCTGACCCTGGAATCGAACTCGGGTCTTCTGCGTGGCAGGCAGATTCTTTGTCGTCTGAGCCACCAGGGAAGCCCCTGAGAATATGAAATCGATTCCCAAAAAATAGCAAGACAAAGGGTGAGAGAGGAAGGATTAAACATCATGTGAAAGTCTCAGGTCCTTTGTTTTTATAATTTTACTTGTTTACTTTTGGCTGAGCTGGATCTTTATTGCCGTGCCCAAGCTTTCCCTGGTTGCGGTGCTCAGGCGCCAGGGCACACAGGCTTCAGTAGATGTGGCACATGGGCTTAGTTGCCCCGCGGCACGTGGGCTATCTCTGGACCTGAGATCAAACCTGTGTCTCCCACATGGGCCGGCAAATTCTTAACCACTGAACCACCGGGGCAGCCCCCGAGTTCTTACTGAAGCATCTTCTTACGGGATGTCCATCATGATCCTCACTGTGCCTCAGCTTCCCCGACTTTGAGAATAGCCCAGTCATTTCCCAGGGCCTTCCTGGGACTCATAAGCCAGTGTTTCAGGCCTTTGTGGTCCCCGATGAGAGGCGTGGCCCCAGCTGGAAGCATCACTGGGGCCTTTGCGGCCGGCGCCTCGCTCAGCAGCCTCCTTCTTCTCTGGCCTGAACTGCCCACTTTTATCTCTGTCCCTGGCTTGTCTGGGAAAAGACCAGCAGGACACGAGGGTGGGGCAAGGGGGATAAAGCCGCTTCCGGCACGGATGAGTCAGAAGAAGCCTCATCTGTGGCTGGCAGAGCCACGCTACTCACAGACCCAAGGGTGAAAGGGGCAGGAATTTTTCCCTGCTCTTCTGTGATGAGAGGGGCCCCCGGCCTCTGGGCCCCAGCCCCGGGGCACGGTCGGGCAGCAGGTCAGTCTTCACACGCCTGACATCACACAGCGATGGAGGTGAACGAACGGCCATGACCCGCAAAGTGGGTTTTAGACACAGGCATGCAATGAAAGGTCTGTACCTCAGGGGCTTTCACAGAATCTCCTGGAAGAAGTGATTGCAAACGGGCAGCTCCCAGAGCAAAAGACATCGCAGGTGCATCTGGCTTCAGAGAATTTGGTACACGCAATCTAAGCATCTCAGATTAGTGAGGGGCAGGCGGTGTGATGCCTGATGTCATTCAAGAGACTTTGCTTTACAGCAGGACTCACCTATGGCTCTTTTTTCAATTGTCGAAAACATGCAATAACTTAAACCGTCTTAACCATTTTTAAGCGTACGTTTCAGCGGCATGTAGTCCCTTCACATTGCTGCCGCCATCCCCACCATCCATCTCCAGAGTCTTTCTATCTTCCCAACTGAATGTTGGGGGCTTCCCAGATGGCTCAGTGGTAAAGAATCTGCCTGTAATGCAGGAGACCCGGGTTCGATCCCTGGGTCTGGAAGATTCCCTTGGAGAGGGAAATGGCAACCCACTCCAGTATTCTTGCTGGGAAAATCCCATGGACAGAGGAGCCTGGCAGGCTACAGCCCAGGGGGTCGCAAACAGTCAGACACGTCTTAGTAATTGAACAAACTGAACCTCTGTCCCCATTAATCACTAACTCCATCACTCTCTCCCCCAGCTTCCAGCAACCTCCCTTCTTTCTTCCTATGAATCTGATGATGCTAGAAAACTCATATATGTGGAATCATACAGTATTTGTCCTTCTGTGACCAGCTTATTTCTCGGAGTATAATATCTTCAGGCTTTAGCTGTGTTGTAACGTGTCAGAATTTTGTTCCTCTTTAAGCCCAGATAATATTATACGCCTTTATGTGAATAGACCGCATCTTGCTTATCACCCGTTGGTGGACACGTGGGTTGATCTACCTTTTGACTCTTGAGAATAATGCTGCTGGAAACACGAGTGGGCTTCCCTGGTGGCTCAATGGTGAAGAACTCACCTGCCTGTGCAGGAGAGGCAGATTTGATTCTTGGGTCAAAAAGATCCCTTAGAGAAGGAAATGGCAAACCACTCCACTATTCTTGCCTGGAGAATCCCATGGACAGAGGAGCCTGGTGGGCTACAGTCCACGGGGTCCCAAAAGAGTCGGACACGACTTAATGACTAAACCACAACAAAGGAACAAGAGTGTCCAAATAACTGAGACCCTGCTTTCAGCTCTTTGGGGTAATACTCAACAGTGGAATTGTTGTATCATCTGGAATTTCTGTGTTAAAATTTTTGGTTGAAATCATATCACTTTGGTTTCAATTTATCCACTTCCTTGTACTCAGTCGCTCAGTCATGTCCAGCTCTTTGTGATCCCATGGGCTGTAGCCCACCAGGCTCCTCCGTCCATAGGATTTTCCAGGCAAGAATGCTGGAGTGGGTTGCCATTTCCTTCTCTAAGAGATCTTCCCAACCCAGGGATTGAACCCGGATCTCCGGCATTGTAGGCAGACGCTTTACCATCTGAGCCACCAGGGAAGCCCCTGTCTTTGGAAACTCTGGCATTTAAAAGAGGCAGAGTAAAACTCAAGATTAATTTCGAAAGCATCAAAAACAGTAAAGCGTGTAGATTTAGTAAGGCCTTACTTGCTTTTTGTTATATTAGGTGCAAAGTTGAAGTGTTGCTTTTTCAATCCATGTTCCCCAGGTACAGCACTGAAAACAAGTAGTCAAAACCCCAGCCTGGAGTCCTGTGGGATCCTGGCCCAGGGGCTCAGGTCAGGTGGTTGGAGCACACCACAGACTGTGACGGGAGCACCCAGACTGGTGGCACTGTAGAACGGGCTTGCCGCCAGGCCTACGTGGTGTTATCCCACGTGGATGTGGGTCAAGAATGAGAAAACTGCTTTTGATTTATCTGCTAGGTAGCTTTTGAGGGGAGGGAAAATGACTTTACATAAAAACTCTAAAGAGAAGTTCACCAAAACTGATATTGGCCATTACATTATCTATTTTTTTAAAGATCTTTCTTGATGCAGACCATTTTTAAGATCATTACTGAATCCGTTACAATACCGCTTTTGTTGTTTACATTCTGGTTTCTTGGCCCTGAGACATGTGGGCCATCTTAGCTCCCAGGCCCGGCATTGAACCCGAACCCCCTGCATTGGAAGGCAAAGTCTTAACCCCTGGACCACCAGAGAATTTCCTAAATTATCTCTTGGTAGAGGGATTGATATGTTTCATAGCTTCTTCATATTTTAGAATTCTGTAATGAACAGCACTAATTTTATAATCTGAAAAAGAGGCTGTTTTTAAGCATAAAAGGAAATATACAAAAAAGGCAGAATGGTGAGACTACTATTGCTTCATTCAAAAAGATAATGGAAAATAGAATATTGGCAGGCTTAACATTCAGAAATGACCCTGGAGAGCCAGGATCACACGCCACGTTTAACCCTGTCACAAACTGGGGACGGTCCTCGGCATTTTCTGTAATCCATCATACACTCGAGGAAGAAAGGGTCTGAAAGAGATGCTGTGATAGTGTGCCGGCCCTGCACACACCATCTCAGGAAGGGACAATGACTTGCTCAGACTCACTCAGGATCTATTTTTTTCCTACAGTGTGAGCTGTCCTTCTATCTTGAAAGTTTTGAAAGCCTCATGTAGGAAGTAGCACATGAGGGCAGATAAATGTTGAGTTATAATTCTTAGCTGTGACATTTTAATTCATCAAAAGAGAAAGATTTAATGCCTCTGATGGGAGCATGACACATTCTAAAACAAAGGAAGTCACTAAGACCTGAAATAGATGTTGGAGGTTTGGTTGGTTTGGCTGGGAGGAAGCTAATCTTCTAAAAGACACGCATGGCTGCTCTGAAATTCAACCTCCATGAGTATTTGTGGGTAGGCAGGGAGAGAGGTGGAAATTGCGTTTGGGGTATATATTCTTGTTTTTAATAAAATTTCTTTTTTATTTTCCTGTGCTCCTGAATTGAAATGTTCCTTCCTCAAATAAAAGATGCTGTTTATCTATGGCCACACCTCATGGCCTGTGGGATCTTACGTCCCCAACTAGGGATCAAACTCATGGTCCCTGCAGGGGAAGCACAGAGACTTAACCACTGGAACACCAGGAAAGCTTCTAATGCAGTTTCTTTACATGGGCCTCATGAGAAGGGGGCCTGATTGTCTGAAATCTCTAGACGAGAGAAGTGAAGTGTTGATTCTGCAAGCTGCGGCTTGTGTCGGCAGGTGAATGAATGTGCTGCCGCAGGTGGGGGACAGAAGCTTGCTGCGTCCCACACCCAGTCCTGATCTGCAAGAAAAAACCCTACCCAGAAGCTGGAAGGGGTCCAGAAGACATGGACCAACCCACAGCTGCTCCCTAGAGAGAGGTGTGCCTGCGCCCTTCTCAGGCTCACCGAGTCTTAAGATTAATGAGGGGTTGCTTGCCCAGGAGGCCGTTCACGGAGGCAGGCTTGGTCCTGACCAGCAGTGTGCCAGGCCGTCAGGACACACACACGGGGCACTGTGAAATCCCCTAAATCACCTTTGCTGACAGAATTTTGTCTTTTCGGGCCAAAGGAACTCAGGAGCAAACACTCCCAGGGAGATCGTCCTTTCTTCATCACATCTTCAGAATAAATTGGGTATGTGTGTGCCCAGTTGTGTCTGACTCTGTGACCCCATGCACTGTAGCCCACTAGGCTCCTCTGTCCATGGGATTCTCCAGGCAAGAATCCTGGAGTGGGTTGCCGTTTCCTCCTCCAAGGGATCTTCCCGACTCAGGGATCAGACCTGCCTCTCCTGCTTTAACAGGCAGATGCTTTACCACTACTGCCATCTGGGAAGCCCCTCAAAGTAAATTAAGGTGAATGTTTTCGCTAATCTGGCCAATCTCAAGGTCCCTTTTGACTTTACCTCACTTGGGAAGAACTGCCTTCCCTCAGTTGTAATTCAGGGTTATGCACATTGCCGGTGGTTCTGAAGCTTGGCGATAGGTAAGAATAACCCGAGGAGCCTTTTAAACTGCTGGATAATGGGCGTCAGCCCAGACCAGTTAAATCAGAACCTCTAGGGTGTGAGGCCCGTGTGTTGGTAGAAGAAATGCCCGACTGAGCTCAGCCCAATTTGCCGACCTTCAGAATCATGAGCAAATAAAATGGTGGCAGTTTTAAGCTTCAAGATGATTTGTTACACGGCCACAGATAGTGTTACCAAAAAAGTGTATGTTCTGGGGTCCGGCTGCTCGCCCCCCAGAAAGCCAATAAACAGGCCAGGTTAGTGGAAAGGAGAGTTTGTTTTCAGGTGCCGGCACCTGGGGGAGGGAGGCGGACATCTGTCCGAAGGTCAGCTCCTCCCGCCCACTCTGGCAACCAGAGGGGCAAGAGCTCTCACAGATGGAAGGAGGGGCCACGTGCAGGAACAGACGGTCGGCTCTGCCAGTCAGCTTCAGATTGGTCAGCGGTGGTCTGACCAGGGTCATCTTGTTGTTTTAGGTACAGTTCATCTTCGGTTCCAGGGTCCACGGGTTCCCATTTCTTTGAGGCCAGTTCTCAGAACTGTGGCAGCTTGTGTCATGGATATGGTCTGGTCACCATGTAGCCAGCTGCTTCCACCTGGGGTTTTAGTATCTAAAAGACAGCTCACAGGTTATGGTTCTGAGTATTACCCATAGCCCTTGAGAAAGAACTGAAGGTCCTTGAGGATGCTTAACGGCTACATTATTACTATTTGATCTCCTTTGACTGTTTACCTTTGTTTCTGCATTTTGCATTTCTTTGATTAAACTTATTCTTCGGCTAAAGTTTTCCACAGACAGAAGGCAAGCAAAGGACATGGAGGGGTGGGGGCAAGACCGTAGGGTCCTGCTCCGTTTCAATTAACTGAGATAAACTGTATCTCAGCTGAGAAAAACTGAAAGTTGCTCAGTCGTGTCCGGCTCTTTGCAACCCCAAGGACTATACAGTCCATGGAATTCTCCAGGCCAGATGCTGGAGTGGGTAGCCTTTCCCTTCTCCAGGGCGTTTTCCCAACTCAGGGATCGAACCCAGGTCTCCCACATCGCACGTGGATTCTTTACCAGCTGAGCCACCAGGGAAGCTCAAGAATACTCGAGTTGGTAGCCTCTCCCTTCTCCAGGGGATCTTCCCAACCCAGGAATCGAACTGGGGTCTCCTGCATTGCAGGCGGATTCTTTACCCACTGAGCTATCAGGGAAGCCCATCTCAGCTGAGAACCCCTTTGTTAAACTTCACTGCAGGGTTTTGCTCTTGCTCTAGGAATGTAGGATATAGTTTCTGCTCTATTATGAGTGGGGTGGGTGGAAGCTGATTTGAAATTGGGTATGAGGTATCTAGGTATCTCTTTTAGAGACAAATTTTTGGTTTTGTTTTTTTTTAAGGTGTTGTGCCGGGTCTTCGTTGCTGTTTTCAGGGGACCCGGTTTCCCCCTTTGTGTTGGGGGATGATAATAGCAAGACTGGAGGCAGAGAGAGCAGCAGCATCCATTGCCCTGTCATGATTTCCTGATGGAGCGGCACTCGACAGCCGTGCATCTCTAGTTGTGGGGGGGATCCTCCCGGCAGTGGCTTCTCTTGTTGCAGAGCACGGCCTCCATGGCGTGGGGTCAGTAGTTGCAACACACAGGCTTAGTTGCTGCGCGGCCTGTGGGATCTTCCGGATCAGGCACCTTAACCGCTGGACCACGAGGGAAGTCTGCCACGTTTTGATCAGAGGGAAATGGGAAGTGAGAGGCGAGCCCCCCCGCCCCGTGTGGCCCCCATCAACACGGGGCTGCTCTGTGCAGTCTCAGCTCTGTGCCACCTTGAGCAGCAGAGGTCCCAGAAGGTGTCAGGAGAGGGAGTGTTGATAGATTCCAAGGTGGGGAGGCGGTCAGGAGTGCGAAGAAGATTGCCAGCAGCAGCTCCTGGGAGACGGGGAGCCGTCCCCCCGCAGGGGCCTGGACTCTGCGGCCTAAACACTGCCCGTCCTGCACACTGCTTTACCAAGGGGGGCACGTCCTGCCTGCCACCCACTCTGCTGGTGCAATTTCTCCCCCTGGACCCAGGACACCAGCCGCCCACAGCAGGGCCCAGGGGCTTTCAGCTCCACCTCGGACTGGCCCTCTTCTGCCTGGCTTACTTGTGACAAACTGAGAATTTTTAAGTTGGGGTTGGGGGAGTGGCAAGAGAGACTCTTGTTTTAAATGATTAATTAATTAATTTATTAATTTGGCGGTGCCGGGTCTTAGTTGTGGCCCACGGGATCTTGGGTCTTCGTTGCAGCCTGCAGGATGTTTGGTTGCAGCTGGTGAACTCTTAGTTGCGGCATGTGGAATCTAGTTCCCTGACCAGGGATCGAACCCAGGTCCCCTGTATTGAGAGCAGGGAGTCTTAGCCACTGGGCCACCAGGGGAAGTCCTGAGAGACTCTTATTGTGATACTACTGGTTCTCTGAAGAGTATCCCCACGTATTAAGAGTCTCCATTCAGTTCCTCTTGGGACCGCTCATTCTAACTCAATTGTCTTTTACAATCCAATAACTCAACTTACGTTGTGTATGTTAAGATGAAGATGAATTACCTGTTATTACATATGATGATAAAATATAGAAACCCCTGGCGCTAACTTGTATTTTCAGTCTCATCTGCCATGAATTCACCCTCACCTTCATAGCAAGATAGATCTACAGAGTTGTCCCAAACCCACTGCTCCTTATTGTGTTTGGGGTTCCCTTGCCCACGCTCTTTGCTCTTCCTGGAGTGTTTGCTTGACTTTTGTAAGCCATGAAAATGCCTATTCATTCTTCAGTATTGGGTTTTGATTTTTCCAACCCCATGAAGACCATCACCGTCCTTCAACCCCTACTCACTTCTTTCTGTGCCTTTATCAGACTTTATTTTAATGGCCTTCTTAAATGCCAGTCTCCCATGCTATCTTATGAGTGCCTTGAATACAGGATTTATCCTTTATTGTTTATATTTGTTTTTCCAACACAGGACTGTCCTTTGTTCATGTGAGTGTGGTCAACATTTCTGCAATTTTACATTGAAAGACAAAAAAAAAAATTTAATGAGGGGAATTTCTGAACTTATTTTACTCCAACAGGTTAATGTTCTTCTCCTAGGGTTGTTTCCATCTTAGTTATTGGTTAGAATGAAAATTACACCCTTTTGGGGACACTCCCAGAAAAGCTAGTAAATGTTCTCAAAGTCTTTGTTTATCTATAGGATGGCATAATGCCATAAATGAATAATTACACATGTGAAGTATATAATATGCTGTGTAATTAAAGACGTGATGCTAATAGAATCTACCTCCCTACAAGAGCTGCCTCTTAGCAAGTCGTCTTTGGGGCCTGTTGTGCAACGTTTCTGCGGAGTACATTCCAAGTAGAACAGAGGAACCATAAGAAAGGAAAATCGAGACTTCCCGGGTGGTCCAGTGGTTAAGACTCTACGCTTCCACTTCCGGGGGCATGGTTTTGATCCCTGGTCAGGACACTAAGATCCTGCATGCTGTGCAGAGTGGCCAGATAAACGAGTCAAACAAAATAAAGCAAAATCAAGCAAAGCAGCCATCATAAGAAACCTAACCAAACATCACTCATGCAGAAGTATGTGTATTTATTTTCATACACATGCGAAAGGCTCTCTTTTTGTTTTTCATTTGTGCTTTTCAGGAGGACCTTTTTCATTTAGGAGGTTTAAATATTCAAGGACATGTTCTATTTGCAGGCAGCTCACTCTTAAATTCAATCGTACAGATCCCTGAAAATCAGCTTCCTGATCCAATCGGAGGTTTAGCATCATCCAAATAAAATCACAGAGATATTCCAAGAGGCTGGAAGTACATAAGGACTATACATGCTCTCTTTTAAACATGTCTCTCTTTGAAAACTGAATATAAACTTCTTCAGCGTCTGGCATGTCGTTTTCTTTCCTCCTCCCCATCCCCTCTTCACACTTATTTGCCCATCTTACAGGGAGCTGGAATTCTCTGTATTTCACAAACACATTTTGAGCATCCACAGTGTGCCGAGCACTGCCTTGTACATGACCTCGATACTCATGCTTTTCTAGCGATGGGCCAGACCAGTGTCGGGGGGCAAGGGGCAGTCGAGGGTGCAGGCGGTGCTGTCCTGGTGTGTGCTCAGTTGCTCAGTCCTGTCCGACTCTTTGCAACCTCACGGACTCTAAGCCGGCAGGCTCCTCTGTCCCAGGCAAGAATACTGAAGTGGGTTGCCATTTCCTATGTACAGATGGTGAATCCCCGACACCTGAGGAGGAGGGTTTGAAATCAGATCCCTGTGCAGAGGGAGCACAACTCTCTGAAGCTTTTTCTCTCCCGTGTTTTTTTTTTTTAATATATATTTATTTATTTTTGACTGTGCTGGGTCTTCGTTGCTGCGAGCAGGCTTTCTCTGGTTGTGGTGAATCCAGGTTACTCTATTTTGTGATACACGGGCTTCTCATTGTGGTGACTTTTTTTTTTTGCAGAATCCGGGTTCTACTTTATTTACAAAATAAAGGAAACCCTGCCAACTCTTTCTTTTAAAAAATGTGTTGGTATCAAATATATTTACCAGAAAATTTGCCATGCTAACCATTTTAAGCATACTGGTCAGTGGCGGTAAGTACATTCTCAGTGTTGAACAAGGATCACCACTGTTTTCAAAACTCTTTCACCACCCAGAGCAGAAACTCTGTAAGCATCAGGGGTAGAGTGCTACCTGAACAGTAGTAGTCACTTAAGGCTGTGTGGACAAGGCTGTGTGTAAACCAGAGCTTCAGAGATGGACAGGATTTCCACAAACAGGGAAGAGGGGAGAGGCAGCCTGGTAGGTGTATAAATGGTGTCATGAGGGATTATTGTTCAGTCGCTAAGTCATGTCCGACCCTTTGAGGCCTCAGGGACTGCAGCACACCAGGCTTCCCTGTCCTTCACCGTCTTCTGGAGTTTGCTCAAGTCCATTGAGTCAATGATGCCATGCAGCTATCTCATCCTCCAAGACATGGTGGAAGTGAGTTTAATGCCTTTGTGAACCAAGAAGAATCCATCTTGGTATAACTCACCCATCTGGGAGAGAAGAGAGGACCCAGCTACAGAGCAAGGATGGGGCTGAGTTGAAAGGGCCTTGAAGCAAAAGGAATTGTCTCGATTCACTGATGTCCCTGGACCTACGAACTCACCTTACATAGCTTCCCAGGTGGCACTAGTGGTAAACAGCCCAACTGCCAGTGCAGGAGATGTAAGAGACGCGGGTTCCATCCCTGGTCGGGAAGATCCCCTGGAGGAGGAAATGACAGGCCCCTCCAGGATTCTTGCCTGGAGAATCCCACGGACAGAGGAGCCTGGTGGGCTATAGCCCACAGGGTCACAAAGAGTCAGACACAGCTGAAGAGACCTAGCACGCATGCGCGTACACAGCTTTGGTAAGCACTGCCTTTCCAGTTTCCAGAGGACGGATTGTTCTCCAGTTAGAGGTGGAATGTGGTCCCCAGAGATGCATCAGCTGGAGCAGGTGCCTGGAACAACGGCACAGCCCTTCGTCTCCAGCTTTTATTCTGTGGCCTCCACCCTGGTCAAGGCCCTCATCACCGCACACCTGGAACGACTGCTTTAGGCTCTCATCTGACCTCCCTGCCTCCAGCCTCACCTCTGTGCCACCCCATGGGCAGCGCCACGCTCTGATGAGCCTGAAGCGGTATCACCCACAGGGCGTTCCTTTGCACCAGTGTCCGAGTGCTGGAGCGGGAGGTCTCTCCCGGGGCTCAAGGCCCTCCGTGGTCTGTCCTACAGAGAGTGTCCCAGAACTCCCCGCCATAGCCGCAAACAGAGCAACTGCATTTGCCTCACTCATTCGGTTTTTCAGCCGCTTTCTCACCGTTCATTACACCTCAGATGTAGCCAGAGTGGTGGCTGAATTGTGCCCCTTCTAAATCCATAAAGTCTTTTTAAAAAATAAACGTTACTCAGTCGTGTTCAACTCTTTGCGACCCCATGGACTGTAGCCCGCCAGGCTCCTCTGTCCATGGGATTCTCCAGGCAAGAATACTGGAGGGGTTTGCCATGCTCTCCTCCAGGGCATCTTCCCAACTCAGGGATTGAACCCGGGTCTCCCACATTGCAGGCAGATTCTTTACTGTCTGAGCCATCAGGGAAGCCTCTAATGTTAGATCCATGAATCAAGGTACATTAAAAAATATATAGATATATTATTAAAATATAAATATTTTTAAAATATTTATTCATGTATTTATTTGGCTGCATTGGGTCTTAGCTGTGGCAAGTGGGATCTTTCAGTTGCTGCATGTGGGATCTGGTTCCCTGACTAGGGATTGAACCCAGGCCCCTGCATTGGGAGTGCAGATTCTTAGCCTCTGGACCACCAAGGAAGTCCCTAGAACTCACACTTTCTGTGGGAAGGACCACAGGAGCCACCTGCTAGGACTCCCAGGTTTTAGAAACGCAAAAACAAAGGCCTGGAGGATTTAATGACCCCTAAGATCATTCCCAGGGATCAGATTTGACCTCTGGGTTCGGAAGATCCCCTGCAGGAGGACATGGTAACCCACTCCAATATTCTTTCCTGGGAAATCCCATGGACAGAGAAGCCTGGCAGGCTATAGTCCATGGGGTAGAGAAAGAGCTGGACAAGACCGAGTGACTGAACACACGCGTACTCGCACACACACGACTTAGCAACTAAACAAGAAGACCATTCCCAAGGTAAATGCTCATACCAACAGAAGAATTCAAACCTCCAGGTTTATCCTCATTCTATCTCAGCGCTGCTGAAACGCAGGGATCACCAGGCCCTCCCCTGGTTACATGGGTTCTCTTCTGTTCAGTCATTTTATTAATAAGGAATCAAAAATCAGAACAAAGTGTAACCTTGGAGGTCAGTGGATCTAACCTCATCTTATAGATGAGAAAACCAAGGACCAGCGTTGTCTGGAAGGGTTCTGCCTGCGATCAGCGTTTCCTGTACCTGAAGTCACACAACCTGTGGCCTTTTGTGTCTGACTTTTTATGAAACGTCAGTCACATCGTCTCCTTCAGTCCCTATTTCGCCCGCAGGGACGCACACGCTCCTTCCCACGGCCTCAGAGCTCCTCCCAGCTGCCCCCCAGGCTCATTCTGTCCCCTGCTCACGGCGCTTCTGTCGTTTGCATCGAGTTTTAGATTCCACTTCTGCTATCACATGGTACTTCTCTTTCTCGAAGTTCCCTTAGTTCAGTGATCTCTAGGTCCATCCACGTTGCTGCCTGTCCTCTGTGCTATTGCTTAAACAAACCAGATAATTTTTTTTGTTTTAAATTTATTTTTATCATATAGTACACACAACTTAGTTTATCTTAGTTTAACTTAGCTTTTTAAAGTATAGCTGATTTACAATGATTCAGGTATACAGCAAAGTGATTCAATTACGCCTACAAATATATATTCATTTTCAGCTTCATTTCCATTAGAGGTGTTTATTGCAAGCTTGAGCGTAGTTCCCTGTGCTATAGAGCAGCTCCTTGCTGTTGATCTGTTTTACACAGTAACGTGTATCTGTTAATACCAGGTTCCTAATTTATCCTTCCTCCCTCAGCCCTGCCTGAACTCGTCGGGAACCGTAAATCTGTTTTCTGTGTCTGTGGATCTTTTTGTTCTGTATATAAGTTCATTTGCATCATTTTTTTAGACTCCACATATTAGGGATATTTGTTTTTGTCTGACTTATTTCGTTTGGTATGATCATCTCTAAGACCATCGCAAAAAGCATGATTTCATCCTTTTTTAAGGCTGTTATTCCATTGTGTATAGGTACTACATCTTTTTATCCATTCATCTGTCTAGGGGCATTTGGGTTGTCTCCATATCTTGACTGTTGTAAACAGAGCTGCAATAAACATAGGGGTGCATTTTTTTAAAATTGTAGTTCAGTCTGGATAGATGCCCAGGAGTGGGATTGCTGGAGCATATGCTGATTTTGATTTTTTAAGGAACCTCCGGGCTGCTGTCCTCAATGGCTACCCCAGTTTGCATTCCCACCAACCAGCAACGGGCGATTTTTAACGCCTCAGCATACACCCAAACCTAGCTGACCGCCCTCACTGAGCACACCAGTCCTTCGGCATCCTGATTACAGCCGGCCTTGCTCCAGGTTGGCAGTGGTCTGCCCTCTGAGAGGGGCAGCTCCGCTCAGGAGGCCTTTGGACCAGAGCTTGCTCTGAGACCTTCACGGCTTCTGGGTTAAGAGCCCGGGTCCGGGTGCTCCCAGAGTCCTGGTGGAGCTGCGGCTGGCTCCCCTGTGGGGCTCCAGGGGGCCGTGACTCACCACCACGTAATTCCAGCCCCAGCTTCTCTGGGAGCCTGGAAGTAGGGAAGGCCTGAAAGGCTGAAGCAGACGAGGGGAAAGCAGCGCGCCCAGGGTGGGGCCCCGTGGGGAGGTGCCCGGCGTGACTCAGCCCCGGCTGTCTGTCTGCAGGGACAGCCACGCCTTGTGCCCAGGTTCCGAATGCCAGGTGGGGACTGTGCCTGTGCCAGTCTCCCTCGATCAAGTTGGAACAGGTGTCCTGAGAAAAGCGTTCCCATTAAAGTGAATGGAGTCAAAACAGGCTGACCTCTCCGGAAACATAATTTACTTTCTTTTCTAAATGTTTCCTAAGTGCTTGGGAGACCCAGGTTCAATCCCTGGGTGGGGAAGAGTCCCTGGAGAAGGAAATGGCACCCCACTCCAGTACTCTTGCCTGGAAAATTCCATGGATGGAGGAGCCTGGTAGGCTACAGTCCGTGGGGTCGCAAAGAGTCGGACACGACCGAGCGACTTCACTTGCAGAGAACCCTGAGAGTGTAGGAGAGAGAAAAAGCAGCAGACCCTGACATCAAGGAGGCTGGGAGCTAGAACGACGGGGAGGTTGTATCTGATCCATCCTGGCAACCTAAAGAAACAGAGCTGAGTGCAGAGAGGAGTGGAGTGGGTGTGAAGCCTCACAAGTTCCTGCATTGTGATCAGGATCTCCCCATTGTGTGTGTACTCATGGGCGCAGCTGCTACTGACTTAAGAAAAGTTCTGGAAGGGAAAGACTTGATATACAATTAATTTTCAAGACCTGAGGGATGGCTGCTATTAAAAAAAACAACAAACCTCCAAACCTTGAAAGCAAGTGGGACCAGCACGTGGACAGATTGGAACCCTCTTGCCCTGGTGGTGGGAGTGTAAAATGATTCAGCCCCTGGGAAAATACTGTGGCAGTTCCTCAAAAAATTAAGCACAGATTTACCATGTGACCCAGCAATTCTGCTGCTGGATATATACTCCAAAACAAAGCAGGATCTTAAAGAGATGTTTGTACACCCATGATCATAGCAGCATTATTCACAGTAGCCAAAAAGTAGATGTACCCCATGTATTAATAGGTGAATGGATAGACCACATGTAGTCTGTACACGCAGTGGAATATTTCGTGTGTACTCTGTTGCTCAGTTGTGTCTGACTCTTTGAGACCCCCATGGACTGTAGCCTGCCAGGCTCCTCTGTCCGTGGAATTTCCCAGGCAAGAATCCTGGAGTGGTTGCCATTTCCTTGTCCAGGGGATCTTCCCGACCCAGGGATCAAACCGATGTCTCCTGCACTGGGAGGCAGATTCTTTACTGCTTAGCCACCTGGGAAGGCACCATGGAATATTATTTGCCTTAAAAAGGGAGAATATTCTGACACGTGCCACAACATAGGTGGGCCTTGAAGACATTCTTCCAAGTGAAATAAGCCAGTCACTAAAAGACAAATACTTCATGATTCCATTTGTATGAAGTACTCAGGGTAGTCAAATTCAAAGAGACAGAAAGTAAAAGGGCTGGGGGAGGGGAAATAGGGAGTTAGTGTTTGATGGGGACAGAGTTTCAGTTTGAGAAGATGAAAAATTCTGGAGATGATGGTGATGATGGCTGCATTACAACGTGAGTGTGCTTAACGCCACTGAACTGTACGCCTAAGAATGGGTACAATGGGCAATTTTATGATATGTGTATTTTACCATAATTAATCTACACACACACACCTTGGGGACATACCTTCAGGATTTGAATCCCTGTTTCCTGGTTTGCCAGAAATATGAGCTTGGTCAGGTTACTCAACGAGCGTGAGGTTTTTGCCATCTGTGAAATGGGCTGTTTCAAGGTCTGAGTGAGACACTCAGGCAGGGCACTTGGCACAGAGCTTGGCAGACACTAGAGGCTCAGTAGCAGTGGCTATTGTATTGTTGAGGCTTCGGGCATTGTGGCTGAAGGTCAGCGAGAAGCTAGCCATAGGCAGTCTTGTTTAACGTGTCCTTTTGAACTTGGTCGCCCAAATGAAACAATAAATTCCCACCACATCTATGTACACCTGTGACTACACGCACCATGAAGACCCACGTGGAGAACAGACGAGCCAGTATCTCTAGTGAGCACGTTTGTTGCATGTATTCCAAGTCTGTCTTCTCTGCTGATGTATCAGAGTCTTGCTTTACCCTCAGGTACACATGTGTAAGGCAGAGCTGTCTTGCGATTATGGACATCATCGGACATTTGTTTTCTAGGAGGAACAGCTAGAGTCGTGTCGGACGTGTTAAGGTGCTGTCCGCATAAGTCTCAGAGCGAGGCCTGCAAGAAGGAGCCAGGTGTGCAGTTAGGGTGGCCACAAGGGCAGAACCCCACCCAGCCCCTAGCCCCCAGAATCACACTCCTGGACCCCTAAGGCCTTTGTGTGTGCCCTGGTGCTGGGGGAGTGTCTGGGAAGTGCATCTGCTGGAGGCCCGAGAAAGTCAGGCAAGGAGAAGAGCAGGGAGGATGCTGAGGAGATGCGCCCTGTGGGCCTGAGGTCTGAGACACTACTCGGGGTGAAGTATGAAAATGTGCACGTATGATTTTGCAATTCCAGTGACTATTTCCGGAACAGTGGTTCTTACCTGAGCTCGGGGGGCGTGTTATGTGGGGACTCTCTCCTTCTGCTCTGTACCTCCAGGGGACATGCAGCCAAGTCTGAAGGCATTTCCGTTTATCACAATGGGTGTCAGTGGTGAGGGTGACAGGGTGTTGGGGGTATAGGGGAGGGTGAGGTGCCCCTGGCATCTAGTGGGTAGACCAGCTTGTTGTTGTTCAGTCACTAAGTCATGTCTGACTCTTTGCAACCCCATGGGCTGCACCATGCCAGGCTCCCCTGTCCTTCACTATCTCCCAGAGTTTGCTAAAATTCATGTCCATTGATGATGAGATGAGAAGTGAAGTCTCTCAGTCATGTCTGACTCTTTGCAAACTCATGGACTGTAGCCTACCAGGCTCCTCCATCCATGGAATTTTCCAGGCAAGAGTACTGGAGTAGGTTGCCATTTCCTTCTCCAGGGGATCTTCCCGACCCAGGGATTGAACCCAGGGCTCCTGCATTGAGGGCAGATGCTTTACCCTCTGAGCCAGCAGGGAAGCCCAAGGGAAAGGCCTCGCTGGGATTCGAACCCAGGATCTCCTGTTTCCGAGACAGGCACTTAAACCTACGAAGCCATGAAGCCCCCGTTGAGTTGGTGATTCTATCCAGCCACTTCATGTTCTGTCATCCCCTTCTCCTCCTGCCCTCAGTCTTTCCCAGCATTAGGGTCTTTTCCAATGGGTCAGCTCTTCGCATCAGGTGACCAAAGGATTGGGGCTTCAGCGTCAATCCTTCCTGTGAGTATTCCTGGTTGACTAAGATGCTGCTGAAAACCATACAATGCTGAGGATTCTCCACGCTACGTTGTCAACAGGGCCCAGGTTGGGAAATCCTGCTCTACAACAGCCAGAAGGGATTAAAAGAAATCACTTCCTAGCTGAGAGGAGGAAAGAAAAGAGCTATTAAAATTGGATGATTAAAGGGAATTCCCTGGCAGACCAGCTGTTAGGACTCTGAGCTTTCATTGCTGTGGGCCTGGCTTCCATCCCTGGTGGGGAAACTAAGGTCCTGTAAGTCATGAGGTACAGGCAAAAAAAGGAGAAGAAAAATTGAATGGTTATAGAGGAGGCCCAGAGACAAAGAATGCCTTTTGGATACAAGTTGGTGTTTTTAAACTTTCTCACCTTTTTCTTAACACACAAACATATACACACTGCTGGCCAGAGGCTATGTATTACATTGACTTATCTTCTATTCTGCAATAGAGGTATTAACATTTAAAACTGCATTTAGTTCGGAGGGGAAATTTTCTTTATAAACTATTCAGGGCTTCTTTATTTAGACTTTCATTGTATTAGTCAGAACTTGTTTCTTATCTTGCTCAACCTTCAAAAGAAATTTGTCCAAACATGAAAGCCTTTTAAGCTTCACAGTGAGTTATACCTGGGAAACTGCTTTATAAGCCACAGATAAAAGTGTGAAAAAGGTTTGGAAAAAGATGTGCTAAAATATCCATGGAAATTATGACGGAATATGAGGCTCCCCCGTGGGGTGGGATCCGAAGACATGTCTTCACACGTCCCCCCAAACACCACCTTCAACAGAACAAATAGCAAGACAGAGGCAGGTTCTGAGTCTGACTGCCTGGGGGTCTCTGCTGTCGTCAGGAGACAAGCTGGGTGACCCTGGGCAAGTTACTGAACTTTTCTGTGGTTTTCTCATCAAAAAATGCGGATAACAATAAAATGTGCCTCGGGACTTCCTTGGAAGTCCAGTGGATAGGACACCACACGTTCACTGCAGGACTCGGAGAAATAAGACTCTGTATGCTGCATGGGGTGTCAAAACAAAAAGCAACCCCCCCCCCAAGCCAAACAAACAAAAAAACGCCAATAGAATGTGTCTCACAGGGCTGTTGGGTAGATTAAGCGAGACAGCTACCACAGCAATGCACTGAGCCCAGTGCCACGGCCAGCGCAAGGCCGCTACAAGAGTTAGCTGCTACAGATGGGATCTGAAGGCAGGACAATGAGACTTTCTAAAGGCTGGAGGACAGAAGAGATTTACTTTTAAATATAATCAGTTTTTGCTGTCTCTCTGGTTCAAAACAATCATTAAATTGTTTTGTTTTTTTTTTTTCCTAACTCTTCATTTTATTTTTTAAAATGTTATTTATTTATTTGGCTGTACTGGGTCTTCACTGCTTTGTGTGGGCTTCCTCTGGGTGTGGCGAGCGGGAGCTCCTCTCTACTTGGGTGCTCGGGCTTCTCATTGCAGGGGCTCCTCTTATTTCAGAGGACGGGCTCTGGAGCATGGGTTCTGTAGTTGGGGCATGCAGGCTGAGTCGCTCCGAGGCAGGAGGAATCTTCCCAGACCAGGGATCGAACCCATGGCCTCTGCACTGGCAGGTAGATTCTTAACCACTGGACCACCAGTTATTTTACTCGATTTTATTGACATATAGTTGATTTACAATGTTGTGTAAGTTTCAGGTGTACAGCGTAGTCATTCAGTTATATATATATATTCTTTTTCAGATGCTTCTCTCTTAAAAGCTATTACAGAATACTGAGTCTATTACAGGATACTGGCTGGCTATCTGTTGATATTGTAGTGTGTATATGCTTAAGTTGTTTTAAAACTATCAAAAGGTAATTAATTTTCTTTCTCGCTCTCAGAAAATAATAAGCCATTGTGACAGTGGCAACAATGAATGCTTACAAAATTAGAAAAGGGCATTTAGATAACTTACTGCAAAAGGAAGTTAAAGAACAGGTGTTGTGTTTATGCAAATTCCAGATGTTCAGTAAACATTTACTGGCAAATAAAGCTAGGAGGTACTTCTTGGAAGAGGAGAAGAAATATGATAAGGGAAGGCTGGGTAGTAAAAATGAGAGAAGTCACTGTGTAGGTGAGATGCTGACTTACAAAGTACTGCAGGAGTTTTAACGTGCTCCAGCAAGGATGCCGAGGGAATGGTTTTTACCCCTGGCTGCACACTGGGGGCATTTTAAAGAATCCTAAATCCCAGACTGATAAAATCAGACTCTTGGGGCTCGAACCTGGGAATCTGTATTCTGGAGTCCCTATCAATTCCAACGTGCAGCCACGGCTGAGAGACAATGTTCTAGATGAATTCTTCTCAAACTTGAATGACATGAGAGTTACCTGTAGATTTTAATTAAAACTTTCATTAAAACTGGTTCAGTGGGATGTGTGTAAGGGGAGGGAGCAGAGGGAGGAAGCAGGAGGCTACAATGCCCCATTTTTAAGAAATTCCCAGGAGAGGTCCATTGTGCAGTTCTGGGGGTCCCATTTGGAGCGCAAGTCTCAGAGGCTTTGAAAATGACTCCATGTAAACACAAGTATGTTATCATTCTAAAGTACTACCGTTCTTCTTTGAGAGGAAATTCATTCCTTCAACAAACGTGTGAAAACCTCACATAGCTTTGTGCTTTTGGAGGGCTGCGAAGATGAATAAGTAGCTCCCTTCCTGTGAGTTGTTTACCTCTCATCTTATAACAAGGAAATAGCAACCTACTCCAGTGTTCTTGCCTGGAGAATCCCAGGGACGGGCAAGCCAGGTGGGCTGCCGACTATGGGGTCACACAGAGTTGGACATGACTGACGCGGCTTAGCAGCAAAAGCAGCATCTTATAACAGATGGCATTTAAGTTAAGCAGAAAAGAGAACTTCCTGACTGTGTGGTGTTCTGATGGCAGTGAAATGGGGTGGATATTGAGGGATATTCGGGTTGGAGGATATTAGGAGCAGGAGCTTCATTTCAGAAAAGTACCAAATGAAGAATATCTGTCCGAAGCAATAGCAGAGGTTGGAACATTCAGGAAGGAGGTGGAGGCAATAGACAGGTGAGGAGACTGAGTATTTAGGGTCTTTTAAAAGGAGTCTGTAGATGGTGGTGAAGATTTGGAGGTATCTGAAGCAAGAGACCTTGCATTTGAGGTTTCATTTGGAAACCTCCATTGGCCCCTTTGATTCATGGGGCTTAGCAGGTAAACCAAACACAGATGCTCAACAGTAGGATTTCTCTAAAATCTCATCCATGTGTCATTTGCAACTTCTGACTTTCAAACCACGTGCTATTTGCATCTGATTTACAAATGCCGAGGCCAACTTAGTCACGTGCCAGTGCCCAGGAAAGCTAGAGCGTGAATCTCTCTAAGCAATCGTCCCCTCACATCCCCACATATTTAACACTGTCCGAAAAATGATGGCTACCCAGCATGAAGAAGGCTTAATTCAGGGACTTGCCTGGTGGTCCAGCAGTTAAGACTTGGCCTTCCAAGGCAGGGGGTTTAATCCCACCCATGGTCTGGAAGCTGAGATCCCACATGCCTGGCAGCCAAAACACTAAAACATGAAACAGACGCTGTATTGTGACGAATTCAATAAAGGCTTTAAAAATGGTCCACATTTTTAAAAAAGCTTAAAAAGGCAATATTTGTACTTGATAAAACATTTAGGAAACATTGAAAAATATAAGGGAGAAATAAAAAGCACCGCAGCCCCTTTCTACCAAGATAGGTCCTGTGAATATGTTGATAAATTTCTTCCCTGCCATGTTTATTCCCGATGTGGGATTATGCAGCCTAGACGGCTTGGCTAGCCTACTTGTTCACTTATTGTTCTTGTTAAATAATATAGAAGGGGGAAATTGTTTTCCTTAGTCATCTTCTCTGATGCTGGGAAAGACTGAGGGCAGAAGGAGAAGAGGGCATCAGAGGATGAGATGGCTGGACGGCATCACCAATGCAATGGAGCTGGGGCAAACTTTTGGAGATGGTGGGGGACAGGGATGCCTGCTGCAATCCATTTGGGGTCACAAAGAGTTGGACCCAATTGGGCAACTGAACAAGTCTTCTCAAATACGTTCAGGAAAATATCTCTCCTTGGGTATGAACTCCGACTGGTGGGCCATATTCTCCACGATAACATCCTCGGTTTCTTCCCTACAGAGCACAGCATCTGGTAACTTAATGGTCCTGTTCTCCAGAGCCCTGAGCCCGGATTACTGTTAGACTCAGTCAAGAGTGATTCTGTCTGTGATAGGAATTATTTAAGGTTGGTAGACTTTGTTCATTCCCACTCTCGAAACATCTTTGGGTCTATGGAGATCCCAGGCTTAGGGGGTAGCTCCTATTGCTCCAAAAGGGCCACCTGGGCGTTTGCAAAATAAGGTAACATTTGCTTGACTGACTGTATCATCCACCCTCGGGACCTTTTCATACTAAATGCTCATTATTTCTTAGGCTCGCCCTTCCTTTCTCACCTGTCCCTTAATACTAAGCCTCATTAGCCAAGTCTATCAGCAAGCCTTTATTGCCCGTTGTCAGCTCTGGAATTTTAAGAATGGCCATGAGCAGGTCCCTGAAGCTTCCCTGGGAGGTGACTGAGACTAGAGATTCAGGGTTCATGGAGCCCACAAGTAGGGGTTCTCATCCGTGGTGACAGGTTGGAGTCACCAGCTTTTGCGCTGAGGCTGAGCCTCAGACCAGGTGAATCAACATCTGTGACGATGGGATTCTGGCCTGTAGCCTTTGAAGCTCCCCGGAGTGAATCCAGTGGGCACCCAGGCTGGAGAACAAGAGCCGTAGAGAACTGATTTTCATCTAACTGGCTGCACCTGGGGATATTATTAAAACATTTCAATGCCTAGGCCCCACCCCAGAATGAATGAGTCAGAATCCATGGAAAAGGAGTCCAGGAAACTATGTTTTCCCAGCTCCTTCAGATGAGGTGGGAACCATTTCCATCGGCGATCTAGCGAATGAGGAAAATCTAGATTTGCAAGCCATGCATGACTGTAAGGTGATGAGTTTGCTCCAGGAGGCCACGTGGGGGAATGGACACAGCCCTGGGCTGGGTGGGAAGGACCCCAGAGGCCATGACTCACACCTTGCTGTGTGATGTTGGACAAGTTCCAGAACCTCTCCGGTCAGGAGCCCAGATGGGCCTCCCTGATTTCTACCCAGCCTTGTGTTTTCAGACTTTCTTTATTCTTTAATTGGTGTCCGATTGGTTTTCATTTGGAATCAGCATATAGCATGATGATCAATTTCTATATGGTTCTTAGTATAAGTATTGATACATTTTAAGGCAATGTAATTATAATTCTTCCAGTTATCCTATTGACTTTCCAGCTGAAAGTTCGGCAACAAATTGTTCTTTAAAAGAGGCTCTCAGGACTGCCCTGGTGGTCCAGTGGTTAGGAATCCTCCTTACGGGGCAGAGGACTTGGCTTCAGTCCCTGGTCGGGAACTAAGATCCCACATGTCGCAGAGCAACTCAACCCGAGCACACCACAACGAGAGTCCGTGGGCCCCAAGGAAAGATCCACGTGACGCAAGGAAGATCCTGCCTGCCAAACCTGAGACCCAACGCAACCAAACACAGACACACAGACACACAGACACACACACACACACACACACACACACAGGAAACGAAAACGAGGCTCGCAAAGGACCTTGAGGGCGTTCTACTGAGTGCAATAAGTCAGACAAATATTGTATCATCTCGCTTATCTGTGGGATCTTAAAAAACAAACTTAGAGAAACAGACTAGCGTGGTGGTTACCGGGGACTGAGGAGCGGGGGAAATGGGGAGCTTTTACTCTGAGGGTACAAACCCCAGGTATAAGATGAATACATTCTGGGAATCTAATGTACAGCATGGTGACTGCAGTTACCAATCCTGTATTATAGGTTTATTGACAACAGAGATGGGATCCCCCCTGGGCAGGCAGTGGGGAGTCCTGCTGTGGAATTCAGACACATTTAACTTGAAAATCTCACGCTTTTTCATGCAGTGATGCAAAGACATTTAGTGCAGAGTGTGAAAAAGTGACAAAAAGCCTTTAAGAGGTTTTTTTTTCCCTAAATGGGAATGACTTGTCCCTTCTGCCAGTTCTTGGAGTTGGAGAAAGCAAGGTAGAGGGAGGACACTGGAAGAGAAGGCTTGGGAACTAATGGTTCTTACGGTCCTGCCGCTGGGGGTGTTGGGGGGGTGGGGATTAGGAGAGGGGTGGCAGCCAAACCTGAAGGCCCAGTGTGCAGGGACCTGAACTGCCCCCGCCCCCCACCTTGTTGGCACGTGGTTTGCCTTCTTCCTCCAGGAGTGCCGATGGAGAAGAAGAGGGGCAGTTCCTTCTGAGCGAGAACATGGTGTGGAGGCAGCTGTGCTCCGCCAGGTCACCCCGCTGAACCACCAGGCGCTCAGCCCCAGAGACACACCCGCTGCTGAGCCACCCTCTTAGGTGACCCATGACCTTGATTAATGGCCACTATTCTGTATTCATTGTTTACCAGCAGGTGAATAAGGCCTTTAATCACACCAGAGAAGAAAACAATTAGGAAAGTACAGGCTAGATGACTGTGTCACCTGCAGAGCCTAGCCATTTATCCGGCTGATCAGTTTGGGCTCCACAGAAAGTGTAGCTCCATTTTAAGAAGGCAGGCGATGTTCCCGCTTCTCCTCCTGGGGAAGCTCCAAACACTTGCCTCATGAGGACATACTCTACTTTTGATTGTTGGTTTCTAACCACCGGTCACCTTCTTTAGAGAAAATGTATATAGTTTTGAAATTGCTTATTATTTTATTCAGATTCAATTGCCAATGAAATAGCCTTGACATTTCTACGTAGGCATTTTCAGTCAATTTTCGAGTATAATATATACATACATTGTGCGTGCACGCTAAGTCACTCAGTTGTGTCTGACTCTTCGTGACCCCATGGACCGTAGACCGCCAGGCACCTCGGTCCAAGGGATTCTCCAGGCAAGAATACTGGAGTGGGTTTTCAAGCCCTTCTCCAGGGGATCTTCCCAATTTGGGGATCAAACCTGCATCTCTTAAGTCTCTTGCATTTGCAAGCAGGTTCTTTACCACTAGCGCCACCTGGGAACCCCCCATACAAACGTCAATACACACAAATCATGAGTATACAGGTGTATGCATTCTTATACCCAGGTACACACTGTCTCCAGGTTGAGAAATGGAACCTTACCTTCACCTCAGAAAGCCCCTAGTTACTTCCCACCCAAGGTAAGCACTACCACCACTCTAACACCAAACCACTGTGCTCTGCTGTGCTCAGCCACTTGGTCGTGTCCGACTCTCTGCAACCCCATGGACTGTAGCCCGCCAGGCTCCGCTGTCCTTGGAATTCTCCAGGCAAGAATACTGGAGTGGGTTGCCATGCCCTCCTCCAGGGCATCTTCCCAACCCAGAGATCGAACTGGGGTCTCCTGTACTACAGGAGGATTTTTTTTTACTATCTGAGCTACCAGAGAAGCCCACCAAACCACTAGTACGGTCTAATTTTGAACTTTCCCATTTTCACAGTTAACCAGTTTAAACTGGTCCAATGGATAGAGCTTCCTTGGTAATATTTTTATGTCTGCTGTTCTTAGTCGCTCATTTGTGTCCGACCCTTCCCACTGCATGGACTGTAGCCCACCAGGCTCCTCTGTCCATGGAATTCTCCAGGCAAGAATACTGGAGTCGGTTGCCATGCCCTCCTCCAGGCGATCTTCCCAATCCAGGAATCGAACCCAGGTCTCCCACATTATAGGCGGATTCTTTATCATCTGAGCCACCAAGGAAGCCCCTCCCCCCATTTTTTAATGTCAGGGATCATAATTCTAAACATGCTGTTTTGCTTTAGCATTTCCCACTGGCCTGACGCAAAGCCACGGAACTCACAGGATAAAGCATCTTTCCCACAGGTGAGGTCAGTCTTTTTATTTAATCCTTTTGTCACGGAGGAAGCAAGATGTGCTGTGAACGTTTCCAGGCAGCTAGTGCCTTTCACGGATTATTTGTGGGTCAAATTCAAGCCAAATATGTTTGCAAATTTTTTGCACTTGCAGGCTATGCATGCGAGTCTGCACCCAAATGCACTGGTATGGAGTGTGCACACAAATGCCCTTTTTCCTGTTTTGACTTCTTGTTTTCCTTTTTCTGTCCTCAGAAGACCACCGTCTCCACTCTGCTCGCCTAGCACACAGACCCTCCTCAACAAATCCTGCTCTCCAGGATTCATCAGCTGCACACACTGCCTTGTGGTTTTACCATTTATCACACAAAAGGCATAACTTTTATCATACCTACGTTATCACACATAACTTCAGAGGATACCTTTTTCACTTGTGCTTTTGAAATAAAGACCAGGAAATCCAGACCTGGAAGAGGTAAAACAGAGAGTAAAACCAACCATTAGCATGTGTGACCAGCCTGAGGGTCAGGCCTGAGTTTCCCATGAATGAGGGGATCTGTGGTTATACATTTGTTTGCTGAAGGCACAGGCGCCATTAACTGTGAGTTTGAATGAGTTTATTAACTCATTCATTAATTCGTTCGTTCATTTCCTGAGCCCTTTAATGTGCCAGGCTTTGTGTTAGAGGCTGGATTTTCCAAGGAGAACCTCTGTGCTTTACACCCAGGGAGCCCTGGCAATAGATAATGCATCTGACCACGGATCAGAAGATTTCAGGTTCAGCCTCTGGCTGGCTCAAAACCCTGGAGGCTCAGCGGTAAAGCATCTGCCTGCAATGCAAGGAGAGGCAGGAAATGTGGGTTCGATCTCTGAGTCGGGAAGATCCCCTGGAGGAGGGCACAGCAACCCACTCCAGCGTTCTTGCCTGGGTAATCCCACGGACAGAGAAGCCTGGTGGGTTACACTCCACGGGGTTGCAAAGAGTCGGACATAACACCGCACACACGTGTGCACAGACTGACATACGATCTACGTCAGGAAATTAGCTGTAGAAGAAACTCTTGATTTCCTAAAATAGAATATTGGTGCTTTTAATGATGCCCTGTATACTATAGCACTCTAAATGCCTTTTCGGATGAAGATAAGAGTATTGTGCATGTTTCTCTATAATAAATCAGGACAAATTCTGTATTGGTTAGCTTGTCATAAATCCAGTTCATTATTACTTTATGAATTAAACCCAATCTCTTTGCTGGTTAATTAACATCAACGTGTTGTAGTCCTCCAGGGCTTGCCTCCCTGGAGGTAACAGCTAGCTCACATTTAGCTGACCTCTGTCCTTTCAGCTCTGCAGCAAGAGTGAGAATCACCCACTGACATCTACATATTGCTGTGAGATTTGCTGGCGGTCCAGTGGTTAAGGGTCTATCCTTCCGATGGAGAGGTTGTGAGTTCAATTCCTGGGTAGGGTACTAAGATCCCACATGCTTATGGCTCAATCAAAACAAAGACAAGGTTCTGGTTTAAAAAAAAAAACAAGCAGAATCTTATGTCAGAAGAATATCTAGACCTCTTCAAGGAAGTATTCAGTAAGTGTATGAAAACATATTGAATAGTCTTTTCGCGTTGTGCAATAAGTTGTCAGTTGTGTGTGTCAAATGCTTTCCTGCAGGTTCGTGGCCACAAAGAAGAGGGAGTAAGAGGTTCACCCATGGCACAGGGTGGAGGGTGATTCTCTTCTTCCGGTGGCACATAGCCTGTTAGCAGACTGTTGGCTCATTTCCAGCTGACGGAACTCATACCTGTCAGCTCGGGTTCCTCTGAGACCTGGACTGCAGAGAGGAAGGAGGCAGGTCAAATTAACTCGCTCAATGGGATTTAAGTTTATCCAACGGAACCCACTACTGGAAATCCCTTTATCACCTGCAGTAATTATACTGTGTCATCTGTGGGCTGAGATACCACCCTAGCCCCCATTTTGTATCCTTGTTGAATACGGAAGAGACATCAGTATCAGAGCTCTGCCCCAAATTAACACTCCTTCCCACAGAGAGTTCTAGACCCAGAAGGGACGAGTGCCCCTTTAACAAGGTGCCTTCACCCTGCCCGCTCTCAGCTCAGGGTCAGCAAACTCAGATCAGTGCTTTCTAGTCTCTGGGATGTGGATGCCTGAGGAGGAGAAGGCTTTTGTCGTGGGTTTTCCAGTGTTATCCATAGCTGTGTAAATCTCTACATGTTGTTGAATTGCTCGGTCATGTCCAACTCTTTGTGACCCCAGGGACTGTAGCCCACCAGATTTTGCTGTCCATGGGATTTCCTGGCAAGCATACTGCAATGGGTTGCCATTTCCTTCTCCAGGGGATCTTCGCAACCCAGGGATTGAACCTAGGTCTCCTGAGTCTCCTACATTGGCAGGCGGATTCTTTACCACTGAGCCACTAGGGAAGCCCATATCTGTCTGTACTATTTTTCAAAAGTAGGAAGATGTGATTGGGATTCAGAAAACATCAGTTGGGTTCAAAACCTTGTTATATGCATGGCAGTGTTTCTCATTATGTACTTCCTCCGTCGGTTGCTAAAAGAAGCATGATTTTGCTTATATGCAGATTTGCAATTTTTAATAATAAAGTGGTCCTCATAATTTAAAAGTTTGGGGGTCACTGTTTGAGGGTGTTAGCAGTCTATGTTTAGCTCGTGGATGACTTCCTTCAAGCTGCATAAAACATTGAGATGTCGTCATTGCAAAGCTGCTGTCACTGGGATCTTTGAGTCCTTTTCTGTAAAAGTCAAAAATATTATTTTTTTGTGGCACTCTAGCTCAGTAGTTGAAGCATGTGGGCTTAGCTGCACCACAGCATGTGGGATCTTAGTTCCATGACCAGGGATTGAACCCACATCCCCTGCATGGCAAGGGTGATTCTTAACCATTGAACCATGAGGAAAGTCCCCATTGCATTATTCTTGACTGCATCCTTTCCCAACTCCTTCTGTCTAGCTGGGAAAACACAATTTAAGCACATAAGAGATTAGAAGTTAAGAAAATGCAGAGAGAAAACATGTGGTATTTGATCAATTTATCAAAGGCTTTGAGCTCAGAGGAAAGAGTGGGAAGAGGAGAGGGAGACAGAAAGAGGTGAGACAGAGCGCCACCCAGGAGTCCGGACATTAGGGCAGGTTTCATAGACTCTGCTAATTACCGCTGGAGTGACCGAGATCTGCTTACCTGACCCCGGTGAGCCCCTGTTCTGCCGTCAATAAAATCAGGATTATAATGCCTCCCTCACAGTGTTATTGTGAAGATGGTTTACGACAATGTGCTCTAAATGCTTTGTACTACACCTGGGACATGGCATGTGCAAGCTAAATGGTGGCTATTCTTTGTTTTATTGGATTGTCATCCCATCAGCATTGAAAGGATGACATTTATTTATGCTTCCCCAGAACCCAGCACAATGCCTGACTCATAATAGGTACTAAAAGAAAATGTTTGCTGAATGAAAGGATGGAAAGATCGTAGGATGAATTGTATTAATGAGCCATGTGAGCTGGGAGGGTCTCATGAGAAGCAAGACTTACGGTGACTCCAGCAGAATGCAGAGAAGGTGGGTGAGTGTTGCCCTGGGGGATGGGCAGGAATTGAAGCACAGAAGCAGAAAAGTGCAGGGTGGGTAGAGGGTAGGTTGGGGTACGGTTGTGCAGGTCTCTGGATGCTAAGGCTGGGAGTGTGGGTCTTGTCTGCTGCCAGCAGGGAGTCAGTGTGATGTTGAGATGGTGAATCAGGTGAGGAGGGAAACTTTCAGAAGGTTAGTCTGGAGCAGGAAAATGATATCCACACCACGTGTCCATCCCGCGCAGATGGAGCCCCTGACCAGTATAGTCAGTCAGTCAGCTTAGCCGCTCAGTCGTGTCCAGTTCTTTGCAACCCTGTGGACTGCAGAACGCCAGGCCTCCCTGTCCATCACCAACTCCCGGAGCTTATTCAAACTCTTGTCCATTGAGTTGGTGATGCCATCCAACCATCTCATCCTCTATCGTCCCCTTCTCCTCCTGCCTTCAGTCTTTCCCAGCATCAGGGTCTTCTTCAATGAGTCAGTTCTTCACATTAGGTGGCCAAAGTATTGGAGTTTCAGCTTTGGCAACAGTCCCTCCAATGAATATTCAGGACTGATTTCCTTTAGGATGGACTTGTTGGAATTCCTTGCAGTCCAAGGGACTCTCAAGAGTCTTCTCCAACACCACAGTTCAAAAACATCAATTCTTCAGTGCTCAGCTTTCTTTATAGTCCAACTCTCACATCCACATGACTAATGGAAAAACCATAGCTTAGACTAGATGGACCTTTGCTAGCGAAGTAATGTCTCTGCTTTTTAATATGCTGTCCAAGCTGGTCATAGCTTTTCTTCCAAGGAGCAAGGATCTTTTAATTTCATGGCTGCAATCACCATCTGCAGTGATTCTAGAACCCCCCCAAAATAAAGTCTCTCACTGTTTCCATTGTTTCCCCATCTATCTACCATGAAGTGATTGGACCAGATGCCATGATCTTAGTAACAACTATGGAAATAGAGAGAGAGTTTAATAGCATAATAAAAGAGATAATGGGGCTTCCCTGGTAGTCCAGTGGTAAAGAACCCGCTTGCCAATGCAGGAAACACGGGTTCAATCCCTGGGTCTAGAAGATCCCCTGGAGAAGGAAATGGCAACCCCCTCCAGTATTCTTGCCTGGGAAATCCCATGGACAGAGGAGCCTGGTGTCAGATATGACTTAGCAACTAAACAAGAACAAAGGAAATAATAGAGATTAAGGAGAGCCTGTCTCTGTCTTATCTTGTCTCTATGAAGTCTTCATGTGGTCATTTAAACCATTGGCCAACATGCATACTGATGATTCTGAGATGTACAAGATGCATTTTAAAAACCATGGCAGGTGAATGTTTAGCTACAGAGGCAACACACTGAAATTGGAGGTTCGGATCCCTGAGGAACGAGGCATCAACAGAGTCAAGGAAGAGAGGTGATTTGAGGTCCAGGCTGGGCTTTTTCCTCTCGGAGACTTGGGAAGATAAACCAGTGGTTCGATTAGGGAGGGTAGTGGAAATGGGTTACTCCAAGAGAGGGAGAACTGAACCAAGCAGCTGAATTGCCGACAAGAGAGACTCGGGTGCAAGGAGAGAGGTGGTTGCGGAGCAGGGGGAGCCCGCTGGAGTGGGGACACGGGGCTGACGGACAGAGGGATGGAGAGGAGCAGGAAGGCGGGTGGGAGGAGCCAGGTGCGGCCCCGCCTCCTTCTGCCGTCGCCTGGGCTGGCCTGGCCCCTCCTCACTCACCGTCCCCTGAGCAGGAGGAAGCGGGTGGAGCGTGGAGGTGGCGCTGGAGCGGGCTGCCTGCCTGTTTCGTTTTCAGGAAAAGAGGTCTGTGCGTCTGTGGAGGACGTTATTCTTCCAGATGAAGGAACCATTTCTGGAAAGGAATACAGGTGAAAGAGAGAAAGAAAGAAGGAGAGAAAAGAAAGAAAAGGGCCTTCCTTTCCCCTATTCTTAAGGGACCCATTCATTCATGGACCATATTTATTAAATTGAAAAAGCCCCACTTTCATTTTCTTCCTATAACCGCCATGTTTACTGACTGCTGATTTTATTGCCACAAAACTCTCTGCCAGCCATAATATACTTGTTTTCCTACACTGGGGAAATGCAAGAAGGATGTTTACGTTGAACCCACCTCCCCTGCAAGTTTTTTTTTTTTTTTTTAAATTTTATTTATTTATTTATTTTTACTTTTGGCTCATTAGAAAAGACCCTGATGCTGGGAAAGATCGAAGGCAGGAGGAGAAGGGGACGATAGAGGATGAGATGGTTGGATGGCATCACCGACTCAATGGAAGTCAGTTTGAGCAAGCTCTGGGAGTTGGTGATGGACAGGGAGGCCTGGCGTGCTGCAGTCCATGGGGTCGCAAAGAGTCAGACACGACTGAGCGACTGAACTGAACTGATCTGGGCTGTGCTGGGCCCTTGTTGCTGCGCGGGCTTTTCTCTAGTTACAGCGAGCAGGGCCTACTCTTGTCGAGGAGCCCCGGCTCCAGGGCCTGTGGCCTCAGTAGTTGTGGCTCCCGAGCGCTAGAGCACAGGCTCCGTAGTTGTGCCCCATGGGCGGATTTGCTCGAGGCATGCGGGATCTTCCCGGGTCAAACCTGTGTCAGATGGATTCTTTACCACAGAGCCAACCGGGAAGCCTTCCTGCCAGTTTTGTGTTCGAAAAACGACAGAACATCCTGATAACTGAAGGTTTCATAAAATGTACAAAGAACCTGAGTGGCTTTCGACCTCTTGACCACAGTTCCACAAACAGCAGACAGTGCAGCAAGACTTCCAACAATCAGAGGGAAAATTATTTCTGTTCAAGATTTCTATCCCAGCCAAATTATCAGCTAAGTACGTGCAGTAGTGGGAAAAGAATGCTTTGGGACACACAAATTCTCAAAAAATTTATCTCCCAGGCACTTCTCAGTAAAGTAGGTGGAAGATGTGTGTGATCAAAATGAGGGAGTGAACCAGGAGAGGGAAAGGCACGGGGATCCAGAACACAGGGTCCAGCCAACACTCAACAGGCAACGGGGACCCTTAGGGGGAGGATGGAACTTCCCCCCAACAGTGGAGGAGCAGGTCTGGAGAGCAGCAGACCCAGATTAGAGCAAGTCAGAAAATTCCAGGAAGGATTTCTCCCTTTCTTTCTCTTGTTATCTCCTTTTTAAAAAATATTTTGAGGCTGCTATATCTTTTTGAAAAAAAAATTGTAATACTTTTATTGAGGTTTCCGTTCAGTTCAGTTCGGTCGCTCAGTCGTGTCCGACTCTTTGCGACCCCATGAATCGCAGCACGCCAGGCCTCCCTGTCCATCACCAACTCCCAGAGTTCACTCAAACTCACGTCCATCGAGTCCGTGATGCCATCCAGCCATCTCATCCTCGGTCGTCCCCTTGTCCTCCTGCCCCCAATCCCTCCCAGCATCAGAGTCTTTTCCAATGAGTCAACTCTTTGCATGAGGTGGCCAAAGTAATTGACACAAAACATTATATTAGTTTCAGGCATGTAACATAATGATTCAATGTTTACATATACTCTGAAATGATCACTGCACATAGTAGGTCTAGTTAACATCTGTCACCATACATAGTTACAAAAACAATTTTTTTCTTGTGATGAGGACTTTTGATTTACTTTTTTTATCAACTTTCTTTTTTTAAGTGAAGTATAGTTGATTTATAGTATTAGTTTCAGGCATATAGCAACGCCACAATTCAGTTAGATATATGTGTTTTTCAGATTCTTTTTCATTATAGGTTCTTACAAGATAGTGAATATAGTTCCCTGTGCTATGCAGTGAATCCTGTTGCTTATCTGTTCTGTGTATAGTAGTGTGTTATCTGTTAATCCCATTGTTGTTGTTGTTCAGTTGCTAAGTGTCCAACTCTTTGCGACCCCAGTCCACCAGGCTTCCCTGTCATTCACGATCTCTTGGAACCTGCTCAAACCCAGGTTCACTGAACCGGTGATGTCATCCAACCGTCCCATCCTCTGTTACCCGCTTCATACTCCTAATTTGTTCCCCCTCCTTCCCCTTAAGTTTGTTTTCCATGTATGAGGACCATCTCTGTGTGAGAGGATGGGAGAATTCTGGAGATGGATGGCGGTGATGGTCAAACACCTTTGTGAATGTACTCACACACGTAACAACAGTTTAAAGGGTGAACTTTATGTTACTATATTTTAATACAATTTTTAAAATAAAAAACTGTAAGTGCTGCACAGATGAATTGAGGTATAATTATTTTTTGCATACTGATAAATATCAGACTTTTAAGACTCAAGTATTAAAGGACCTCACTTTTATTTTCAAAACCAGGTACAAAGGCTACATTTTTCTTTTAAAATTGCACATGTTTATTTAAAAGATCTTTGACTAGAAATGTATATTCTAACAAATAGATCTTCCAGTGATAACATCTATGTTTTAAGTTTTATGTCTTGTAATCATAATTTTAATGTAAAAAATCTTACCATTTTTAATGTAAAAAATTATAATTTTAATGTAAAAAAATCTGACCATATGACTTAAAAATAGCCTTTTTTACTTTACATTTTCCCTTCAGTCTATGCAAGCACTCTCATTTTCTTCAAATTTTTAAAAAATTTTAGATTTACACACAATTTTCTTAACATTTATTTTTAATGATAACTCTGATTGAAGTGTATTTAATATTAATGTAAGTGCCTCTTACAAGTCAAGTCCCTCTGTAGTTAAAAAGGAGGTTTTAAAACCCTCCTTTTGTGTCTTACATATTTTTTCAGGAATACATTAAATAGGAATACTGACTTTTAGAAATACAGTAATTCGGATTTTAAATTGAGAGATTATTTTTGCCTTATTCAGGAAAGAAAAACAAAAGCTTGTTCAGAGATGACAGATGACATCTCTTCTGAGGGCCAGGGTGGGAAAGGACTCCAGGTGCTTTGCTTGATTCCACCCGGAGCCAAATTGCTAAGTGGTTACAACTCCCAGGGGCCGTCAGACAGGTTTCACGGGAATGACGTGTAGCTCTCCACACCCACCTCTGCAAGACCGAACAGCTTCAGGGGTTGCTGAAACTGCCTCAGAACTGTACTATAACTTTTTCCTGAATGTGAAACGTTTCTGGCTGATGTCAGCAAGGTTTAAATGTTTCAGGTTAAATTCTGCAAATCAGTTAAAAAGAAAAGCACAAATTAAGTTAGACTGGATGTCAAGGGCATTGATTTATGGCAGCAGAAACACTCCTCGATAGTCTCCTCTCGATTTTGGATGACTTTTTGTTGAGCCCAGCTCTTGCTAAAGGGAAGCCAGGGCTAAGGAAGGATCGCTGGGAAGACCCTTCAAGCACTTCCCTGCATCCCGCAGGCAGGACTGTTTCCCTAACACGCCTTTGGGGATGGTCATAACCACCTTCCTTGGATTGCTCCCTGCTCCAGCCCTGCCTCACCCTCTGTTTCTCATCCGCAGGGAATGCAATTTGCCATTAATGTGAACCTTCTAGAACAGAGGTGTGTTGTATAGAAAGCTCGAGCAATTGCCCCTTACCACTTTTAAGAAGGCTTTTTAAAACAACAACAAAATAATACCCTTAAAAAAAAAAAAGCAATACTAACAA
The DNA here is from genome assembly GCF_032405125.1 of Capricornis sumatraensis. Classification (NCBI taxonomy): domain Eukaryota; kingdom Metazoa; phylum Chordata; class Mammalia; order Artiodactyla; family Bovidae; genus Capricornis; species Capricornis sumatraensis. The sequence continues at coordinate 51,200,144 of NC_091090.1, read as the reverse complement.
GACATTTTAAATCAAGTTGGAAAATGCTCATGACATAGTGCTAACTTAAGAAATTGGAAATAAATCTGTATGGGGAATCTGACATCAGTTTGGTAAAAAAAAGAAAAAAAAAATTGGAAAAACAACCTAGAAGGAAATCTACAAAAATTGTTTATCTTGATTGTTTTGGTCTGGATTGTATATTTTAGGTGAAATTTTCTTACCTGTTCCATGTTCCCTTCTACTTTTTCTGAGCATCCTACAGCAAACATACACACTGTTATAATTGAAGGATGGGGGAACGCCAATTTTAGACTTATCCTTCTAAGCAAGCCTCTTGCTTGATTTGCTAGCAAACTTTCCGCTCACTTCGAGGTCTGCCCTCACAGGCTGAGAGCTGGGCAAGAGGTGTAAATTCTCATGGGCTCTTTCCACTGTGTATAATCAGGGGTTAGAAGTGTTTCTTCCTGATGGTCTATAATCTTTCCAAGTCTGTGACAAAATTACACTATCATAACCTTAGATGTTAGGAGAGTCAGTCAAAGCTGAGGATGGATTTTTTTTTCCCCTCCCCTAGCTCCTGCTCTATTTAGATTCCCACTTTTGTGTTTTTGTAATACTACCAGTTGACTTCTGTTTCATATTCCCTCTCCTGCTGTAGCTGCTTTGGTTGTCAACATAATTGAAGACAGGAATTTTTAAAAATTTATTTTGTAATATTAATTTTTTAGTTTTAAAATTGTATTGAAGAGTGCTGATTTATAATGTTATGTTAATTTCTTCTATCCAGCCAAGTGACTCAGCTATACATATATATTGTTTTTCATATTCTTTTCCAGTATGGTTTGTCACAGGACATTGAATGTAGCTCCCTGTGTGTTTTACTATTATTATTTTAAGGACTTATTCTTTAAACTTCCTTGCATGGATACTTCTCTCTGAAGCAGGGAAACAAGGTGTATGTAATAAATTCTTCGTGACGATAGTGATAATGGTTGGAGGAACTTGCCTGTGAATGTCTACAGTTTGGAAAGATGGTCACTTCGGACAGCAGGTGACATTTGGTTTGCCCTGGACTCTACCCAAAGTTAGGTGTCGGAACATCTACGGCTTCATTTCCACTCTGACTTTACATTGTTTGTGTATGAATCTGTAGTTTCACTTTTCCTAAAAGATGGAGGCCATATTAAAAGCCAACAACAGTTCAACCAAACCAAAACGAAAATATGCCCTGTGACTTGAAGGTGTCAAGAAAGACAATCAACCAGCTCACCTATAGGAATATGGTTAAAAATGATGAGTAGTCTTTTCTGATGTAGCGTCTGCAAAGCATGCTGATTACTTTATTGTCACTGCCTTTCCAAACATTCTATGTCTAGTGTAGGAAAATAACAGTTGATAGTTTTTCGTTTCAAACTAGCACCAATCATTGCTCAGAAAGATATCCTTTCATGCCTGACTGGACAGGAATTTTGACCTTGTGGAAAGGGCATGAGACTGGAAACAGAATTCTGACATTTTACTTATTAAGTAACTCAAGGAGGCTTCTTAACCTCTCTGGGACTCACTCTTTCCTGTCACTAACTTGCAGTTTTCGGTTTCTAGGCTCTCGGGTTGAGGGAACACAGTGGGTAGGACCGTGATCCCAGCAGGCTACGGCCAGCCTGGCCCCACCACGACCCAGCCAGCTGCCTGGCTCTCCTCACAGGGTTTCTTTGACAGAGAGCTCTGAGGCTCTCAAAGTTTTGAAAGCACCTGGGATAAACGTTCTTCAAAGCAGATTTCGTTTCTGAAATCCTCTGTGGAATATACGTTTTGAATTCTTTCAGTAAAGGCTGAGTGTGGCTGTTGTTCAGTCGCTCAGTCATGGCCGACTCTTTGCCACCCCAGGGACTGCAGCAGGCCAGGCTCCTCTGTCCTCCACTGTCTCCTGGAGTTTGCTTAAATTCACGTCCACTGAAATGGTGATATTGAGCAGCTATTCATAATTTTCTTCATGGAGCTCTTAGCACATTATATATCCGTGTGGTGCTGGTGGCTTATTATCTGTATCTCGACTCTGTAGAACTTTGACTAAGTGTTCCAGTCCCGAGACTGTAGAACAGTAGTCCCTCACAAGCATAAGCTTAGAAAACTCCTTTGAGAGCACATTTTGAAGGCTAGCTTATTTCGCTCCTGTATCCTATTCAGTGGCTGTATGCTTGCCCAGGAAAATTACTGTGAGTTACTGTTTAGCTTGGTGGGTTAGAAGTCACTTGGCCAAGGGTGTAGGCATCTTCTGTGTAGCCATTCCTATGCATCTCGTCAGCCATGCCTCTGGCTTCCAGCCTCCCGATCTTGCAACCTGGGGCTCCTAATGAAAGAAGAAGATTAGGCAGGAAAGGACAGATGGGTCTCCAGTATCTATGCTATCCAGCTAAAGGGAGTCAAAAAAACCTGCTCAAAACACACAATTTATTAGATATCATCTGTCCCCAAACCAAGGGGCAACTCCTCAGTAGAGAAACAGAAAGTGTATTTGAGATGTTTCTCTCAGCTCTACAATTTCTGAAAAGTTAATCCTCCTCCTCTGGCAAAAACGAAAAACCACTATAAACAGAAAAATTCTTCTGTTCCCGGACCCTTGAACCAAGGAAAATAGAGTTCTGGGCTAATTTATATATTTCACAAACATTTTCCCATTTCTGAAATGGAATTTCTGTGAGTTTATGAAACTGCTTTCGTTTAAAGCTTCGAACAGTTTCAACAGCTTTAGGAGAGATTGATCTTATTTTTTATATTACTGAGAACACAGATTTATGATTTCTGGAGGATTATAACTTATTCATAAAAATGGAAAAATAAGATAGTTCAGTTCAGTCGCTCAGTTGTGTCTGACTCTTTGCGACCCCATGAATCACAGCACACCAGGCCTCCCTGTCCATCACCATCTCCCGGAGTTCACTCAGACTCATGTCCATCGAGTCAGTGATGCCATCCAGCTATCTCATCCTCTGTCGTCTCCTTCTCCTCCTGCCCCCAATCCCTCCCAGCATCAAAGTCTTTTCCAATGAGTCAACTCTTCGCATGAGGTGGCCAGAGTACTGGAGTTTCAGCTTCAGCATCAGTCCTTCGAAAGAAACACCAGGGCTGATCTCCTTCAGAATGGACTGGTTGGATCTCTTTGCAGTCCAATGTACTCTCAGGAGTCTTCTCCAACACCACAGTTCAAAAGTATCAATTCTTCGGCGCTCAGCTTTCCTCACAGTCCAACTCTCACATCCATACATGACCACAGGAAAAACCATAGCCTTGACTAGATGGACCTGTCGGCAAAGTAATGTCTCTGCTTTTGAATATGCTATCTAGGTTGGTCATAACTTTTCTTCCAAGGAGTAAGTGTCTTTTAATTTCATGGCTGCAGTCACCATCTGCAATGATTTTGGAGCCCCCAAAAATAAAGTCTGACACTGTTTCCACTGTTTCCCCATCTATTTCCCATGAGATGGGACCGGATGCCATGATCTTCGTTTTCTGAATGTTGAGCTTTAAGCCAATTTTTTCACTCTCCACTTTCATTTTCATCAAGAGGCTTTTTAGTTTCTCATATATATATGTATATATAATAAGATAGTTATATATATATATATATATATACACACACACAATTCCAATCCTAGTTTCTGTAGTTCCAATTTGTTAAAAAGTCCTACTTCCCTGGGAATTCCAGTGGTTAGGACTTGGTGCTTTCACTGCTGATATCGGTTTGATCCCTGCTCAGGGAACTAAGATCTCTCAAGCCTCATGGTGAGGTCAAAAAAGGGAAAAAGGATACTACTTCTGTGGCAGGCAGGAAGAACAGCTATTTTTAACTCACAAGTTGTAAATCTTTTCTGTGGTAAAGGATTATCATTTATCCCCAAAGAGATAGGAGACAGTTCCCGTGGGATTTTGAGCAAGTAAATGGTTCCACTTAATCTCACTGAAATCAAGGGGCTCTGTTTCATTTAAAAAATATGTTCAGGACAGGACTGATGCCTGTTTCCTAACTTCAAGGTCATTTTTAAGGTCGGCTACAGAAAAAGTGACTTGTCAGTGATGTGTCTCTAACAGTACAAGGGGACATATCTACAAGTGGAAGGGAAAAAATAGCTGACCTTACTCAGGTCAGCTAGTGAGGACTGTGCCAAACGTTGGATTCTAAACTTCAGCAACCTAGTTGTAAGAAAAAAAGGTACTTTTTAACCCCTTTCCTGTACCCCAGAAATTCTGAACACACCATGTAACAGCAGACCTAATATTGTACTGCAATTACTTGTCTTCCTCCTGCAGGTGAAATCCTACAGTGAGTGACCAGCAGTGAGCCTACAGTAGATGCTTTATAACCACTTTCTAAATGTGTGTGCGTCTTAGTCTCAGTCGTGTCCGACTCTTTACCACCCCATAGACTGTAACCCGCCAGGCTCCTCTGTCCATGGGATTCTCCAGGCAAGTGCAGGGGGTTCCCATTCCCTTCTCCAGGGGATCTTCCCTGGATCGAACCCACATCTCTAGTGTCTCCTGCTTCGGCGGGCGGATTCTTTACCACTGTGCCATGGGCTACCCAGTGTGAATTCTCAGAGGGACCCCCCTCTGCCCCCCACCCGCCCTGCCCCAAGCTGAGCAGAGCTTTCGCCATCCTGGGAGCTGGTTCATGGATGAGTGTTGTGGTTAAGGAGGCTTCTGTGATCTTCTTACTATACATTATTGGATGAAGAAATCCCTGAATTTTTAACATTGAAGTTTTACTATCATGTTTTTGAGGACAGTCTGTGTGTTTTCCACAGTCTAACACTGGTCCTTCCATATAAGAGGTTGTAACTACTTGATGAATAAAGAGGTACGTAGAGGTATTTTACACATTATGGACTGATACCCTGGAAAGGTTTCTCCCCTCCCACCCATGGGTGTCAGCCACTTATACTGATGCTGACTTCCAGCCACTGGTTTAGTTTCAGAAGCACTGTTCTTGTCTGTGTGTGTGTGTGTGTGTGTGCTCACTCAGCTGTGTCTCTTTTGCGACCCCATGGACTGTGGTCTGCCAGGCTTCACTGTTCATGGAATTTTCCAGGCAAGAATACTGGGGCAGGTTGCCATTTCCTTCTCCAGGGGGAGGTTCTTGTCTATATATCTGTGTTTGTGAAATCCTTTGAACACTATCACATTTGCCTTTATTAGAAGAGGAAACTGAAAAAATGTTGGGAATTACTGAGTGTGCTAACAGTGGTAGACTTTTATCTCATGATATCTTTAACTGCTTGGACTTAGGCTGGTGAACTCTGCAGTTCATGGTGGAGGAAAGGGATGTGCTGCCAAAGATTTGTGCCTAGAAACTGAGGGGAAATTTGGAGTTCTATAAAATGGGATCTTTAGAGAACTTCCATTCTCTTTACAACATGCAAATATACATACAAAGATAGTTTGATTTTTGTCTTTTCAGTTTATACATATACATACAAATAGTTTCAGTTTATACACATACATACAAATACAGTTTGACTTTTGTTCCAGTTTACACATATACATACAAATATAGTTTGATTTTTGTTCTTTCCAGTTGACAAACATTGGAGAAATATACTGTATAAGAAAATGAATTAACTGTCATTGTTTAGAGAGATGACAAGTATTTATTATAAAGATCTTTAAATGGTGTTTATTACAGAGTAATTGAACACTTTTTCCGAAGTATAAAAACAGCTTTTTATGGACGGTGTGACAGAGACCGCGTGTGGGTCAAACTCAGGCACTAACTGGGAGGGGCCCTCGATCAAGTTGCTGGAATGTTCTGCGTTACTCATCTGTAGCCAGTGGACAATCTCTGTCCAGGGCTCTTTGCTGCTCTCAGGGAGGCTGAAGCTCCCTGACTTGTGGGAAAAGCTGTTTCTAAAAGGATGGGTCCAGGGAGCTGGTGCCCAGGGGCGCATAAGACAGGGGTGGTCCCCGAGTTTTTTAATAAAATTTGGAAACGGTCTCAGGGTGGCAGTCTTTGCGATTTCTCGTTTAAAATGACTGTTCATCATCAGGCAGAATGAAAGAAACTGCAATTCATAGTTTCACGATGCCCTGTGGAAACCGTAGTGTTTTCTTCTTTATCTTCATGCCAAAGAAATTAGTTTTTTACGGTGAAGACTTCCCCGGCTAAGGACTCGTTTCACGCGTCGGAAAACGGACTTCTTCAGTATTCTGAATTACCAGACTAAAAGAAAATTTTTAAAAAGCCTCCAAACAAAACCTCATCATCTACGCGTTCTCTCCTCAATAGTTTCTAGAGGAGGCTTGGCCGGCACCGTTTCCAGGGATAATCAAAAGTAAATGTTTAATAAGTGTGCAATCGAATGACTTCTATTTTTCAGCTTATTTCCGCCCCAGGGACCGTAAAATCCTCAAAAAAGGTTGGGGGGGCCGTCTCCCTCCCCGTCACTCCAGCTTGGGGCGGCGTGCACGCCCTGCTCTCTGCCCGCCGCGCGCCCCAGGCGCTCGGGTCCCGGGCCCCCGCCCCGTCGAGTTACTCAGGTCCCGCGCGCAGGGCGGAGCCGCGGGCCGGCGGCGCAGGTGGGGAGGGGCGGCCGAGGCGCGTCGGTGACACCCCCGGGGGAGCGGGGAGGCGCGGCGGCCGCACCCCGCCCTGGGAAGAAACCGGCCAGGTGTGGCTTCGGCGCCCGGCGCCAGCGGGGAGGAGACTCGCGCCCCCGCCGACCAACACCACCACCCGCCCGCGGCCCGGCTCCTCTGCGCCCTCGCCGCGCTGCGAGCCGCAGCTCCCGCTCCCGGCCCGTCCCCGGCGCCCTACCCCCGCCCGCTTGCCGCGCTCGCGGCGGCCCGGCCGGCCCCAGTGGAGAGGCGCGACCTCGCGATCCTTCTGCGTCCCCAGCTCAGCCCCGGCGTGGGGCCTCTCCCGGGAGCCCCTCGCCCTCTCCGAGCCGGCCGGCCCTCGCGTCCGCCCCGGAGCTGAGCGGCGCTCCAAGTACCCGCCGACATGAGCTGCAACGGAGGCTCGCACCCGCGCATCAACACGCTGGGCCGCATGACCCGCGCCGAGTCCGGCCCCGACCTGCGCTATGAGATGACCTGCGGCGGGGTCGGCGGGGGCGGCGGCGGCGGCGGCGGCGGGGGCACCAGCAGGATGTACTACTCGCGGCGCTGCACGGTCACCGACCAGAACTCGGACGGCTACGGGTGGGTACCGGGCCGGCCAGGGCGCCCGGGGCGCAGGCCGGGGCCGCCACCCTCCCCTGGCACCCTGGGACCGGAAGGATCCCTGACTGACGGGGAAACTCAGGCCCCGAAATGGGACGGTCGGTCAGTCTGAGGTCCTGCGCGCATTCCCCGCGCGCGCTGGGGCCGGATCGGCGTGTCCCGTGCGCGCCGCGCCGACCAGGGTGGGCGCGTGCGCCCGGGGGAGGGAGCCGCTCCTACGCGCCCGCGGCCGGCCAGTGAAGGTGCCGGCGGGGCGCGGGGGTCCCGGCTGAGCCCGGAACTATCCCTTGCGCGGCGTCGCCTTAGTCTAGAGCCGCAGATGGGAGGTGAGGCGGCCGGGGCTGCGACCACCAAAGCCAACTTAGCTAACTGTAACCAAAAGTAAATCAGTACAGAAGCGGGGGCTCCGGCCTGCGGGCTGGCCGGGGTGGACTCGGCGGGCGCTACTGCTCATCGCCAACTCGTGGTCACCCCGAGACCCCGTCCGCAGCGGCGCCTGGGCAGCTCGGCCACCGGGGGAGGCTTTTGTGTAGAGGCTGCACGTCCCGGGTCGAGAAGGCTCCGCTTCGTCGGCTTCTTCTGCTACCTAGACTGAGTTGCCTGGCGGGGGCGGCAGCCTGTTCCCGCGCCTCCCGGCCCCCCAGCCTGGATCGGCCGCGCCGCAGCTCCGGCCGGAGAGCACACCTGTGGCCCCGCGCCTGCGCCCTTTGTTTCCTGGTTTTTCAAATGCACCCGAGAAACGACCTCGGATTTCGGGTGGCGGAGGGCGGGCGCAGACTCCTGCGATCTGAGCCGGGGCTCGCGGAGGAGCGGCGCCGGGTCCCACCCCCGCCGGCCCGCCACGCCGGGGGCGCCCTGGTCCAGGTGCCCCGGGGAGGGCGGTGGGAAGAGAGCCAGGTCTGCCTCCGAGTCAGCGGGGAAATCCAGCGAGGAGGGTCACTCGGGTGGGGGCGGAGAAAGATAACGAACCTACGTCTACCCAGTCCCTGGAGCTGGGGTCGCCCACCTGAATCGTGAGAATTTCTCGGCCCTCACCCCTCTTTCCGCCCCGCTGCAAGTCCTTGCCTTGTAGGGCTTTGGGGGAAAGAGGCCTGGGTTCCAGAAACTTTGCCGACCTTGCCTTGTGGCCTTAGGCTGGGGAGGAGCAAATTGAATCCAGTCCCGGGGGTTTTGTTTTGCCGGCAGTTTTGGAGGCGGGGACGGACTCGAGTTGCAACGTGTTTTCTGCTTCGATTTATTCATTTCTTTATCTTCCTGGAGCACCTTGAAATTTTATTTTCCCTTTCTGAGTGACCAATGAACCGTCTCAATCTTGGCGCTCTTCCTTTTCTTACTAATTTTCTTTAAAAAATTGGATGGCGCTCTTTAATGAACAAAATCCGCCTGGGGGTTTCCAGAAGAATGTGCCAGGCCACTAGGGAGGCTGGGAAGAAACTTTTGCTCATTTTCACTTTGGTTTTTAAGTTAGTTTGAAAACTTGCCCAACCATTTAAATCCGAAACTTTACTTCCACCTCCAAGTCGTCTAGTATTGGGAAAGCACATGCCATACATTTAAAGCCATTTAAACCCAAGTCAGAATTAGCAAGGCCACTTCTTTCCCGCATTTTATGAACCAAATTGTTTTTCTTTTTTTAAATGCTCCTGTTATCCTGTTTTAAATTGACAATACACATTATTATTAATGGAATATTTCACCCTCTTGGCTTCTCCTGGAAGTAAATTTGTAATTAATATCTTGCTTAATGAACCGAATAAAAAGACACCTGGTTTTTAAGAATTCTTAAATTCTTAAACGTTAAATTTGGGCAAGGTTCAATGTTTTCGCATAGTAGAGCATCATTTTTTTGTGTTTGGTTTTTCCAACTTGAAGGCTGTTTGTAAATCTGTTAAGTTTTACATTTCTGCGGGAAGGGAGAACTGACTCAAGTGAAAAATGACCTAACTTTGAGGGAGGTTGTTTTTCTGCTCTTTGGTGTGGAGCTGCCGGGCTGAGGGGTGGTGGGGGGCTGGGGCGGGGGCCTCAGCAGGCATGTGGCCCCGGGGTCTCTGTGGATCCAGGGACTGGAGTTTCCCCTGGCCTGGCCCTGCCTGGCGGGTGCCCCTTAGAGGCTGAGCATTATTAGCACACACACAAAAACCCGCAGAAGCCGAGGTCTGCATTTTACTAAAACAGCGACTGAGGGTCCCTGCACACGCCACACCTGTTGTCCAGGTTTGTTTTTTTTTTTTTTTTGTCTTGTGCGGAGGGAGTTTGCTAGTCCCTGGCAGGGACTTTGCAGAAGCAAGATGCCATCTCTCACTGCCAAATGAATGTTGAGGAAGGATTCAAAAAGCACTTTTCTGGCCAGAAGTTTTTCTAAGTTGAGGTGCTTTGTTTTTAAAGTAAAAAACAAAAGAAAAACAAAAAGAAGCCCCTAAAAAAACCAGCATGAGAGCGACCGGTTGCATCTAAACTCCTTTGTTTCTAAAGCTCCCACTTGATTGGCTGAATTGGATTGGTGATTTTTTTTGCGTGATCAATGTTTGCATGTAGCCCTTCCCTAAATACACAGATTTGAGTGTGAACAGAGCCCAGATCTTATTTTTCCTTCGGAAGTGGCTTTACAATCTCTTGCCTTGGTCGGTCCTTTTCTTAGAACAGTTGTCACTATTTAGGACCAGACCGTTCTCACTCTGACATTCCCTCCTTCCCTCGTTGTCTTTCGGCTTTGTTTCAGACTGCATGGAATCTGCAATGACTTTTATTTACCTTCTGCTGCTCTAGCTTAATATTTTCAAGTTTAGTACATACTACAGGCTTAATAATTGAAGAGGTTTATTTTCGAAAATTTAAACTTTGGATTTTTCCTGTGTAGGATGTTTACTGTTTTCAATGAAGGCGGAATTACTCTAGTCTTTTTCCTGTAGAAATCACAAATCTGTAGTGAAATTTGGTGGCCAAGTGACCAAGTCCTCCAATTAGATCTTCTGCTGATCAAAGTGTGGAATTTGTAGGGGGGTTACCAGCCGAATACAGTCACTAAGGGCTTCCCTTGTGGCTCAGCTGGTAAACTGAATGCCTGCAATGCAGGAGACCTGGGTTCGATCCCTGGGTTGGGAAGATCCCCTGGAGAAGGGAAAGGCTACCCACTCCAGTATTCTGGCCTGGAGCGTTCCATGGACTGTATAGTCCATGGGGCCGCAAAGAGCCGGACTCAAGAGCGACTTTCACTTCACTGTCACTAAGCCACAGAAATATGTGCATAAAATGGTAATGCTTTTCTCCAGAACTCACAGTTTCCAAACCAGGATGTGTGTGTGGTCCCTGTGCTGTGCTTAGTGGCTCAGTTCTGTCTAACTCTTTGTGACCCCATGGACTGTAGCCTGCCAGGCTCCTCTGTCCATGGAATTCTCCAGGGATCGGAGGCGGATTCTTTACCGTCTGAGCTACCAGGGAAGCCTCACTATTTGATATCTATTTTAAACTGCCTTTTAAAAGAAGCCTGTTTCTTAGCATGAAATTAAACAGGCATATTTGCATTTAATCTTAGAGTGGGAAGGGGATGCTGGTGAGGACATAAACCTCACTTTCTCACTTGAGAGACAGAGAGATTAAGACTTGCCCCGAATCCCAGAGTCGACGCAGGGCTCGTCCGTCTGCCCTCTGCCCTCTTGTACCATGCACTGAAGTGTATGAGACTGGACAGCCCTGTCCTTCCAGGATGAAGGTACATCGAGTGTGTGTATTCGTTCACTCAGCCAGTACATCCTGAGCATCTGCTGTGTGTTAGGTGGTGGGGAGATTCAAAGGTGGAAATACAAAGGCTTCTGGAAGGGACAGGATGCTCTTTAAGGGAAGGTAAGGACGTAAGTACCTCTGTTGCACAGGAGGGGCGCCCGTGACTCAGGCTTCATGAGGGACATGATAACATCTATAGTGGCGGCACTTGGAAGACTTTATTATTAAGGCAGTGGCTGAATTGGACTTTGGGGAATTTCAGCTGGTAAAGACAGGTGGGCAGAGAGTGCTCCAGCGGGAGGGAAGAACAGGAGGAAAAATGTGAGAGGTGGCAAACTGGAACACGTTCAAGGGCTAGAGAGTGGCGGTCTCCCTGTGGGGCATTTGCTGCAGGGGGGACATGGTAAAGAAGCAGAGAGGCAGGGCGGGCTGGGGCAGCGCCTGGGAGGCCTAGACTCCGTGGTGGGGGGATTTGGGTCGGCACAGGGGATCCACTGCAGGTTTCATCCAAGCCAGCCAGGGTCCTCGTTGAAGGAACAGGGAGATGAGACCGTCACAGAGAGCTCTAGGACTGTTTTCAGGGCTTGTACCGGTGAAGGAGGGAGGTGATGGAAGTTGGTCAAGTTTGGTGGCAGTGGGACAGGAGGTAGATGTGATGGAGTGGCAGCTTCAGCTCAGAATTGGATCAGAGAGGCAGGGGAGAATCTGAGAAAACAGGCTCAGGGGTGGGTGACTCACAGAATGGTCATTCTAAATGTTTTAATGGGAAATGATGGCAAAGTAAGATTCAGTGTTGCTTAATATAAGGCAGATGATACCACTTACATAGTGATTAAGTTTAAGTAATATATTTGATACAAATATCAGATCCGTGGTTAATAATAGTTATATCACCACAGGGCAAACACCCACAATGTGCCAGGTATATTGTTGTCTCAAGCCTCAGGACAAACTTCCCATTTCACAGATGGAAAACTGAGGTTAATGTAGTTAGATGACTTGGCCTAGGTCACACAGCTAGCTGGAAAGTTAAGCTGCCTTTGCATCCTATATACCACCATGGCTCAAGAAAAGATCAAACCTTAACATCTCTTCTCCTTGTAAACTCTTTATCCAATGAGTTTTCACTTCTTTTTAAATTGTTGCATTCCTAGGATGTATTTTATAACCGTTGTGTTCTTTCATTCACTCTCCTGTAGAGTTTCCATCTGCTGAGGAATGCAATTAAGCCCACTAATTGCTGGGCAGATCTACAGAACAGCTTCCAAAAGGAGTTAATTTTTTCTCTAAATATGGGCATAATTTCATTGTTGTTCAGGTGGCTGAAATGTCTTGGGAAAGACAAAAAGTGCTGATGCCTCCATGCTGACTTCTTGGGGTGGATCCCAGGAGAGCTTGGGTGTGTCTTGGGGAGTCTAACTCTCAGCCAACCAGTCTTTCCGGACTTCTCAGAGGTTCTAGAAGGAGTGGCTGAGTCCGGAGGCCTTGCTGCCTGGGGCCCTGCTCCCCACCCTTTGCTTTTCTCTGTTTCCCTCTTGCAATCCTGGGAAAATGGGCAGGTGTGGTTCTGATGCAGACACCACCGCCCTACAGACCCCAAGACTCTGAGAGACAGCATCTTGTAAAATGCCAGCATGGCCCCATCATCACGGGCACCTTAGCACCAACACCCTGGGCTGGGGAGGATCCAAGACCTTCAGAGACCCTAGGAATGCGAAATCCAGATTTCATGAAGATGATGACCCAGGAGTGGGAGGCTGTAGCCGACAGGTCGAAGTTTTTGCTTGGAATTCAGAGTCTTGACATGCAGACATTTTTCCCTTGCTTCATCTGGCACCTGGAAAAAAATTTTTTTGATTTGAGTTGGCTTCTTGGGTAGTGGCTCAGATGGTAAAAAAAAAAAAAATATGCCTGCAATGGAGGAGGCCCGGGTTGGATCCCTGGAAGGGGAGATCCCCAGGAGAAGGGCCTGGCAACCCCCTCCAGTATTCTTGCCACGAGATCCCATGGACAGAAGAGCCAGGTGGACTACAGCCCGTGGGGTGGTGAAGAGTCAGACATAGCTGAGAGGCTAACAACTTCAATTTTTTCACTTCTTGGTGGATAACTCGATAACTTCTACATGACTTTTTTTTTTTAAATAGACATCGGAAGGAATGTAAGTTTTTATATAGGGACAGAATTCAAAATAGAAATCCCTACTTTGGCTTTGAATTTTTAAGGGTCAAATATTCGTCCCCACTCAGTACAGGAAAAGAAAGCATATTTTTCTGATCCTTTCAAAAAATGTCTTTCATGCAGTTAAAATATATCACTCTCTTTGAAGTGTCTCAAATTTTATTTTAGATCTTAGAGATAATTTTAGGAATTAAAAATTACTTGGCGAAGTCTGAAATGCTCCACACTTAGTACTCAGTCATCATTTCTTTTTTTTGCTTCTCTCTCTACCCTCAATTTGCTGCAAGGTATCCTTAAAATTAGGCAAAGTTCAAGATTATAAATTGGGGCAAAAACCACAAAGTGAAAAATCAAAGGGAAATCTAAGAATCATTTCACAACAGCAGCCACTGCTCCCCTGTAAGAGCGACCCGGCAGGAGGATTTAGTTTCTGCGGGGCTTGCACCCTCTGGGGCTCCTCCTCGAAGCATCAGGCCAGCCCTGGGAGGTGGCTGTGTTCCTGCAGAAACCCCAGGCCCCTCCAGTCTAACTAACTTGCTCCAAGTCACAGGCTGTCCTGCCGGAAGTGGCCGAGCAGGGGGTGGCCCCCAAACTCTTCTGAAGTTAATGATCTGTAATCGGGGTGCCCGCCCCGCCCCTACCTTTCACCAACAAACTGTGAAAATAGTAAGCATGGAGAGGAAGTGGACCTTGATTAGAATGCTGACTCCGGAGATTCTGGGTGAGGACAAAATGAAGGATCAGAGGAAGGCTTCTTTCTAAAACTGGTAGAAAAAAACAAAACATTTTTTTGCCCACTATTCGGGTGAGGTAAATGCGCTACCTGATGGATCTTTGGAAATACCAGCCTTTGATTCGCCTTTGTTTTTCTTCCCCTTTCCTAAACCAAACAAACATGTGCTACAGATCTTCTGTGTGCACAGCCCTGTGTCGTCAGGTGTGTGTAGGAGTTGAAAGTGGCTGAGATGTGGGACTTTGCTCTCCAGGAGCAGGCCAGACAGGTGTGTAAACAACTCGTGCAGAATGGGGGCAGAGGTGTGCCAGGAAGCTCTATGCATGGAGGCTGAAGCCCTGGGTGTGTAACTTCTGATACATGATGTTTTCACTGACATGTGTTTAGTGAGTCTTAAAGGTAGGGTATTTTCCTTAGGTGAAGTAAGCAATTTTTTAAAAAACAAACTCCATGGATGCTTTACTTAAGCTCTTTTAAAGAAACTCAAACAAGATAATGTATGGAGCGTGTTTTGAACCTTGTAAGGAGCTAAGCAAATAGACTTTAAGTCCATGTTAATGAAAGTAAGTTTCAAGAGCATTACGTAATCACCATAATTTCCATCAAATATTTATTGAGTTTTTCCAAGGTCATTATTCCATGAATCTGAATACACATAAGACATCATTTCTGGCACACATCCAGAGTCCTGTGTTGGTGGAATGAATAAAAAGAGAGAGATAGAGACGAGCAAAGGAAGGAGGAAGAAACGAAGGAACCGGGTGGGAAAGAAAATACGCACACAAGAAATACGGAGTCGGGGGCACCAGTCAAGTATCTAATGAACAGCAAGAACGAGTGTAAAAGACTTTTATAAAACAAAGTATTAAAAAAAAAGTCTTAATCTTGTAATGTTGCACGCCCCTTTTCGAAATATTTTTCTCGTGTTTTTTTCTATGATCTTGGGAAAAGTGTTAAACTAATCACTTCACATTTAATTTTGGAATCTTTTTTTTTTTCTTTTTAAGAAATGACTGTTATTTGTAGGTAGTAAAACAGAAAGCTCTATAATACCGGTCATGCTTTCATGTGGCCCACTTGGATGAAAATCCTGACCATGTTTTCCATTTAGCCTCTGATGAAGGGAGCTTTATGTAAACCTGCTGCAACCCTTACTTGTTTAAACAAGTTTTAGGAAGGATTTTCAGAAAAAGTGTAGGCAGGTCCTTTGTTGTATGAATCATTTGTCTTTGTGAGTTTGAAGATAAAACAGGATTTCAGAGATGTTAAAGACTTTTAAGGACATGCATTATTTTTTTCAAGGCAAGCTATTAATTTTGATCAAAATTATTTTTTATTGATTTGACCCAGATGAGTTTTCTTTTTTCTTTTTTTGCATTGACATCCTTCATCCTCCAAGTGAGTTTTCTTTTTCCTTCCTTTTTTTTTTTTGCATTGACATCCTTCATCCTCCATGTCACTGAAATAAAACTTAAAAATTGAACTTTTGACGTCTTTAGTTCCATTCCTAACATGGTTTAAAATCTCTACACCCCTAACACCAGTTCGTACCGGTTCTGAAAATTTCTTTGAGGCTAAGGATTTGTAAAGTCCTTATGTGTTTGTTAAATAAATAAGTGATTTCTTCCTGTCTGATGGAATTTTGCATTTTCCCAAAATGCACTGTATGAAGAGGAAACTTTATTATCTTTAAACAGAATGTAGACTTTTGAATTATTTTCCATAGGAGTAGTACGTTTGTTGGCTTCATAAAATAAAGTTACAGAACAAATGAGCTAAGGAAATTTTAGATAGAATCTAGCCTAACAGATGAGTTAATTGGATCTAAAAAATTTCAGATATTAACTAAAAAAGATCTAAAATTATGTGAAAAAATGTTTTTGACTTAAAAAATTTTGAATGACAAAAAACCACCAGTGTCCCCTGAAGCAAGCTCTCTTGGCTCCTCTGCGTAAGGTCCAGCCTTGCGAATCATCTGGGTGTCTGATGAGTCAGCATCCTCTGAGCAGACACAGCCTCCTTGATTTTTAAGCCAGTTCTGTGTGAGTCTGTCACTGGGCGGAAACAGGACCGCTGAAATGTGAAGGTGGATTCTCTGTCCTCATCAGTAAACCTCAGGGGGCCTGGGTCTCCCTTCCTCCGGTCTCATTTTGATGATGTTTCCCAAGGATGTTCAGACTGAAGTGAGATTTTACAGACAACAGATGAGAGCTGTAAGTCTTGCTTTAAGGACCAGTCTTGAAAGGTTGTGTCTAAGAGAAAATTTGCTTCATCAGATCATACTTTCCTAAGACCAGTCACAGTACCAAGGGTTCTTCATTACACTGTGGTTACAGTTTAGCTTTTCATTTTTCTTTTTTATACTTTTAAAGAGATTAGATTTTTGTGCATGACAGCTGTTCATCTATTTCCTAACATGCCAAGGCACACACAGAGGGTTTTAGCGGCTGTCAAGGGTGTGTATAGTGAACATAAGCACATTTTTTAGTAAAACATGAAGAATTCTTTTTAGTATTATTAACAGACTGTGGAGTTACTTTTTTTTTTAAGTGCAAATTCATAATATTTTAAGCCAACATTTAATTGCTTTTCCTTTTTCCTGGATACAGTTCATTTCTAAGTGTCGTGTAACTAACTACTCTAGTAGTTGGGTAAAGAGAGCTGATGAGTTAATTTTGTTGTCAAAGGAATCTAGTGGCATAAAGTCACTTTAAAAAGACCTGTATAGGGACTTGCCTGGCCGTCCAGTGGTTAGGACTCTGTGCCTCCGCTGCAGGGGGCATGGTCTCGACCCGTGCCCGAGGCATGTGGGCCCCAAAAGATTTGCATATATACACTTAGAGACTTTCATTCGCAAGTTTGGCCTCTCTGCTGCTTTTTTACTTTTTTAATGTTTAATAGTTTAATTTTTTGTGATATGGAAAAACCCCAGGGAACATTTTGGCCAAGCCCTTCCCTCATCCAGAGTTCCCATCTGCATCTGCCTAGGAACCCCCTGTGCTAGTCTTTATAGTCACACACATTATTAAGTCATTTAAGAAACTCAGACTTTGCGCTGCTCTGAGAGCGCCCTCTCTGCGTGGGAGGGACTGGCATTCTTTGTGGGAATCACCCTCTGAACCCAGTCATGTATCAGAATGACCCAATGTTTCAGAAGAAAGGTCCTCTCATGCCTCTTCAACCAGGAAAACAAATGTAATTCACAGGACTCCCTAATTGCCTACCCATCCTCACTTCTCAATGACGCTTCTGTGCTTCTTAAAGTCTCTGTCTCCTGAAGGTCTGTCCTCCCTATTACAATAGGTGCCTTTTGGAAAGTGTTCTAAGTCAATTGGAATTTTGCACAGGTTTTGACAAGGGATAGAGTCCTGTTTATATCTCAGCAATCCCAGAGGTGTGCCAGGCCTCCTGCCTGATTCTGCGTGGGAGGTGGAGAAGGGCGGCATTCATGCGGGGAGGGTGGGGCGCCCTGGTTTTGTTGGGTGGGCGTTGCCCAGCCTGCCTGGAGCAGCCCCGGCCCCACCTGGCAGCGGTTCCCAGGGGAGCTGGTTTTTCACCCACGCACTCTCAGCCGGTGCTGGCATGTCGGGAGCCCAGCTGGCAGGGACGGACTGCCAACGGGTGGCAGCGAGAGAAAGTGCCTCTCGGATGTGAGATGAGGCAGAATCAGGAGCGGAGGGGATCATCCCACATTCTTGTAACCTTACCCCCTCTCTGCCTAGTACAGCCTGTGCTTTTCAAACTTTTTTTTTTTTAACAGTGAAATTCTTCCTTTAAAATGCACGGACACCCTTCCCGACACACACACACACATAAAAGAAAGTCTGGGATTGAGCCGGCGTCGGTTTTATCTGAAAGCTTGGGCTGGGCTGACTGGTGCCTCGAACGCTGGGAGGAGCTCAGGTTTCTTGTAGGACACTCTTAAAGTCTTTCCTAAACAGTAATAATTTAATGGGCTTTACATGTCTCTTAAGCTAAGCTGTAGTGGGCTGTGCTGTGGCATAAGGCACCTTGGCAAATTAAAAAAAAAAAAAAAGACTTGTTTCATTATAGATGACTCTTTATTTGTATCTGGAACAGACTGAATTTCTTTCTTTCTTTAAAATGTGGAATATCTAGGACTTCCTTTGTGGTCCAGTGGCTAAGACTGCACTCCCAGGGGGCGGAGGTTCGATGCCTGCCTGGGAATGCGGCAACTAGGAATTGACATGCGCAATTAAGACCTTACACAGCCAAACGAATAATAAATATTTTTTTAGTGTAGAGTATCTACAACATTCTCCTTAGACACCACCCTTGTTTTAAAGTTTCTGCCGCTTCTCTTCCAGTAAAGTGCTGCATTTGCAATACACCTGTGGCTGAGCAGTCATACAGGATAATATTCCACGATCATCTTGAAAGGAAAAAAGTGCCTTGTTTGTGCATTAAAGATACTTAAATTTGCCATCACTTTCTTCACTCCATTTTTTCTTGACCGTTATCGTCTTTTTCTGTAATTGCAGAAAATAGTTTTGCAGAATAAGCTTTTCTTTCTTCTCCTACAAGTGTCCTCGCAGACTGGTCAGGGAAGCCCTGCTGCTCTGGGCTGAAGGCCGCTTTTGCAGAGGGACTTTTGATGGCATTGACGTCGGATGAGTGACAGAGAAGGTGCTAGAAATGCATTTCCATGACTCATCCAGATTAGATCCCGTGCTGTGCTTAGTTGCTCAGTCGTGTCCATCTCTTTGCCACCCCATGGACTATAGCTCACCAGGCTCCTCTGTGCGTGGAATTCCCCAGGCAAGAACACTGGAGTGGACTGCCAGGGGGTCTGCCTGACCCAGGGATCAAGCCTGCATCTCCTGTGAAGCACACACAGGAAAGGGGGAGGGGGACACAGAGACTCAGCCAACGTGAGCAAAGGGGGAGGGGGACAAAGGGCCAGCCAACGTGAGCAAAGGGGGAGGGGGACACAGAGACCCAGCCAATGTGAGCAACTGGGACGGAGACACAGAGACTCAGCCAACGTGAGCAAAGGGGGAGGGGGACACAGAGACTCAGCCAACGTGAGCAAAGGGGGAGGGGGACACAGAGACCCAGCCAATGTGAGCAACTGGGAGGGAGACCGGGGTGGAGTGTTTTTGCATCTTTTCTGAAAGTTCACAATTTTTCAAAATTGAAAAAAATTTACCACCAGCCTTCTCTGTGTTTTTCCTTCAGTCAAACGGGAACGATGTCCAGGCACCAGAGCCAGAACACCATCCAGGAGCTCCTGCAGAACTGCTCCGACTGCCTGATGAGGGCGGAGCTCATTGTGCAGCCCGTAAGCTCGCTTCCCAACCCCCTAAGCCCCCTAGTGCCCACCGCAGCTGCTCCTGTTCCTGGGCTTGCTCCTACTGATGTAGACTCATAGACCTCTGCAATCTCATCCCTCTCCTTCTTCACATACTTAGCATGTAGCGATGCTTTGTCTCAGAACTTCCCCACCTACCTGCAGTGTTGATTGAACCATGGGAACTAGTTTGCACACTTTTTCCCCAACCAATGCTTACTCTGTGGACTGCCACCCTTTTGGGATTGTGATCACCTGTGGTTGTTCATGTGATTTGGTAACACTTCCTCTTCCTAGAGACGCACCCTGTCGTGTTTATGTCACTGGGTTGTCATGGATTGTGATGTACGCCATCAATTTAATGTCATTTTTTTAGGAAAATTTACCATCTTGTGAGAACAGTTCTACAGTAGAAACGTTACAAAGTATGGGAAAATGAGCAATTAAAAATTGAGGGGAGATAGTAACATTGGGGAAGGCCTCATGCTCCTGGATGTTACTGAGATAGCATCAGATCTCACTGAAATAGGTGTAGAAGTCGAGAGATGCGTGATTTTATCTGAGTACCCATCATTCAGCTCCCTCCAAAAGTGGCATTTCACTAAATATCACTCATCATCAAAACCAGTACAGTTATTAGCTCAATGCAACCAACTAGACAGCTTTCTTTTTAAGAACTGAAAAGTTATTTCCTACAAGATGCAGGGAAAACTCAGTTTGTGTGTTAAAAAAAAAAAAAAAGACCTTATCTGGCATGACGGTACAGGGCTCTTACCACAGCAGAATTCCAGTTAGATGAATGGCTTGTGTAAATAAGAAAGATAGGCATTTAACATTGAAGCAAGGGCGAGATTAGCAATCTTTGGACATGCTTTTAAAGGCCTCTCAAAATTTAAAAAACAGTCTACAATTTTGGTTTGTGACAGTGAAAGTCCCACCCCATGGACTGAATTCCCCAGGCAAGAAGAATGGGTAACCATTCCCTTCTCCAGAGGATTGAACCAGGTCTCCTGCATTACAGGCAGTTTCTTCAAATTAATAAGATAATTTTCATTTAAAGATTTTTTTGCAGTTACATGGAATGAGTGGGGAACTTATTTAAGTTTATAGCAGAAACTTTCGCTTCCAGTTAGCACACATGAAGCTTTTCTTTCCCGTATCGTGTGCTCCCTTCACGTGACTTCTTTCTTGCAGGAACTGAAGTATGGAGATGGAATCCAGCTGGCCCGGAGCAGAGAGCTGGACGAGTGTTTCGCCCAGGCCAACGATCAGATGGAAATTACCGATAGCTTGATCAGAGAGATGCGGCAGATGGGCCAGCCCTGTGATGCTTATCAGAAAAGGTATTGCAGGGACTTCCCTGTCGGTCCAGTGGCTAAGACTTCCCTACTCCCAATGCGGGGGGCCCGGGGTTCGATCCCTGGTCGGGGAACTAGATCCCACCTGCTGCAACTAAAGATCCCACACGTGACTAAAACATCCTGGATGCCACAACGAAGATATCGAGTCCCAGCTAAGACACAGCGAAGCCAAAGAGACATTTTTAAAAAAGAGAGAAAGGAAAAAGGTATTGTCTACAGAGCGAGCATGGTGCAGGCGGGCCTGCAGACCAGCAGGAGTTGTGCAGATGTGGTGTAGGGGTTACACTCAGTCCCCTGACCCTGGTCTTCCCTTGAGGGAAGCACAGACGTTTTCCGGGAAAGGCTCCCTTGCTTGATAATTTCGCCCCATTTTTGGGTCTCTAATACAAATCACCTAAACCCACTACCTTCATCTTTTGTGGAGTCACGAAGCTGCCGAGCAGTGTATTAAGCAGACCTGCCCAGGAGGGTGTGCTCCTTTTGAAGAGCTGAGTTTGCTGTGAGGTGTTCACCGTGCTTCCGCTTAGGGGGCAACAAAAGCCTTTGGCGCGGTCGTTGACTTTCGAGTCTGAGATTAAGTTGAGGACTTCTCTGGTGTCCCAGTGGCTAAGACTGGGTGCTCCCACTGCCGGCGGCCTGGGGTGCATCCCTCAGTGAACTAGAGCCCACATACCCCAACTAAGAGTTCACCCTGCAGTGAAGATAGAAGGTCCTGTGTGCTGCAGCTGAGACCCGCCGCAGCCAAGTGAATAAATATTTTTAAAAGAATGAATAAAATAGAGCCCAGCTAAGTTTACTACATACAGAAATGAGACTCATAGGGTTGAAGATGCCGTTTCATGCAGAGGTGTGTAGTCTGATTTTGTGCGATCATGGTATTCAGAGCATGGGATCCTAGGAGATCCCCGGGCTGGAACTCGTGAGAAAGTACAAGATGCTACCAGGTTGGGCAAAGGCAGTTACCCTTGCTGTGATGCTTCAGGTCTGGAGCAGCAGAATACTTAAGGTTTTGTCTGTGACTAAAGTAAAAAAAAAAGCCTATAAATAAAACATTTGTGGGCTTCTCTGGTGACTCAGCGGTAAAGAATCCACCTGCCAGTGTGGGAGATGAGGGTTTGAGCTGGAAAGATCCCACATGTCTCAGAGCAACTAAGCCTGTGCTGATGCTACCGAGCCTGTGCTCTGGATCCTGGGAGCTGCAGCTAGTGAAGCCCGCCCGGGGGCCCTAGAGCCTGTGAGAAGCCCCGACGTTGTCACGAAGAGTAGCCCTCACTCTCTGCAATGAGAGAAAAGCCTCTGCAGCAATGAAGACCCAGCGCAGACAAAATAAATAAAACTATAAAAGAAAAGAGAGGTCATAAAAAAAGAGCACGTGTGGTCCCTGTACTGACCCAAAGGGGGACGGTTGCCCAGGACGGGTCTTCAGGGGCTGTCTTCCTGCCGCAGCGTGATGGTTCCCCTCTCCTTTCAGGCTGCTGCAGCTGCAGGAGCAAATGCGAGCCCTCTACAAAGCCATCAGCGCCCCCCGCGTCCGCAGGGCCAGCTCCAAAGGCGGCGGAGGGTACACCTGCCAGAGTGGCTCCGGGTGGGATGAGTTCACCAAGCGCCTCACCAGCGAGTGTCTGGGGTGGATGAGGCAGCAGAGGGTAAGCAGCTTCCAGCGGGAGGAGGTTGGTGCTCAGAGCTCCCAGCCCCTCGTGTGAACCGGGGCGGCCGGGGCGATGACCCAGGCCTCTTGCTGTTTTCTCCTTTTCCTCATGTGCTTTTATTTTGGAATGAAGGCTTTTATTTAGAAATAAATGAAACTTCCGGGGATTTTTTTTTTTTTCTTCTTCCTCATGTGGCTTAGGGAACCAGCCTCATGGCTTTATAGTCGTACTTTATCACTCGAGTAATATTTAACAGGTGAAAATCTAGTTCTTACAGGAACATCTATTATGGGAGTTCATGGCTAAAAACACTTCATCCCTGAGCTCATCAGGTGTTACCAAGAGGTCCTTAAGAGAAAGAAGGAGAAGGTTGTGGAGGTTCATTTAAAATGCTAAGGAATTGGAGGAGCTGGACAGGCAGGGAGACTGGATCTTCCAGTTTGGGCTCATGGGTTGTTTCATCTTGTATTTTTGAAGTGTCAGGCGTCTTGTGCAAGCGTGACATCACTGATGTGGGAGCAAAGTGAGATGCTGGCACCCGATGTGCTGAGCCCCGAGAACTGGAGTTTCTACAAAGGAGTTTTCACTGCTAATGATTGTTTTGTTGTTTTATGTAGTAATTAGGTGCTGTAATGAACAGGTGGCAGGAGGAATGTAGATGGGAATTTTATAGTGAGAACCGATCCTGACGAATCATCCTTCTCTTGAGAAGGTGGGCATGTCAGAATGCTCAGTGGTGCAGAGGTGGGATTGAGGTTGTCAGAAATAGTGGTCTTATGACTTGTCCTTGGACCAGTTAGGCAGTGGTTCTAAAGTTTCTCAATCTTTGTTGTGGGTGTTCTTTCGCAAGTGTGAGGGCTTATGGGACTAAACATTCACTCATTCGTTCAGTTAACCTTTTCTCCCGTGTCTTACAAAGACTTTGTAACACAAGAAGGTGGGGCTTATAAAAGAGCAAAGTTGTAGTTCCAGCAACGTAAATACAAACCTATTTGCAGGTTTCCCAACTCCCTTTAAATCTTTGAACACACGTTTCTGAAGCATTTGCTATATGTCGACTCCATGCCAGAAAATGAGGGTTCCAATGTTGTGTCCCATAGGGAATATTATTCAAGGAAAAAAAGATATATATACACACCCAAGTGCCACTTTTCTATGCAGAGCAGTGTGGGGTTGATGATAGCTGGGTTTGAGCTGTAATAAAACCGTGCTCAGATAGGAGTGGGGAGGGGTGGCACGCCCGTCCTTGCGGGATGGAGCCAGCAGAGAAAGCTGGGCAGAGCTCCTGGAGCCTGGACTATGTCAGGAGGATCAGTGACATTAGGGGAAACAACCTTTGAACCAGATGACTTCTAAAATGGCAGATTCCCTCACTTCTTAGTCACTACTGCAGTTCTATAAAATGACAGCTCATACTTCGTCACTTTCTGAATTCATGTTGGGTGTAGCTTTGTGAGAATCTTTTGTAGCAAAGGCTCAACTTTTTTTTTTTTAATCTGTAAACATAGCATTTTATTAACAAAATGTTTACACTATCCCTACAGTACAATAAATTTTGTAGTGACTTAGCATGGTATCCTCTAGAAAAGTTTGATATAGAATATTCCAGCTAAAACAATAGTTTAAAAGTATGCCAAGGCTCAACATTTTTGTTCAGTTGATAACTCATGTTGGACTCTTTGTGACCCCATGGACTGTAGTCCGACAGACTCCTCTGTCCGTGGGAATTCCCAGGCAAGAATACTGGAGTAGGTTGCCATTTCCTTCTCCGGGGAATATTCCTAACCCAGGGGCTGGCAGATTCTTTACCACTGAACCACCAGGGAGGCCCCAAGGCTCCGCATTTTCAAATTTTGAGCATTTGGAAATAGAATTATCACATGGACTCAATTCTCCATTGTGGTGAGGAAGGGGGGCGTCTTCTAACAGATGATATTGATGAGGGTTTCACAGGAACTGTGAGCTGCTTTATCCCTTATTGCCGGTTTGCTGTGAGGTTCTCCAGCCCTTTCCTCCTATCCCTGCTTCCTCCAAGCCTGCATTCTTCCTGTCGCTCCCGGGGGACTGAGCCACAGGGCCAGCTGATAAGGGAGAGGTGTCTCCAGCAGCACAATCGGCACACAGTCACACAGCTCCTGGGCCAGGGTCTTGTTTCCCTGATTTGTGTTTCTGCTGATGAGCAGGGCAGATACTGCACACCTGGCTGGTAATGAAGGCGGGGTTGGTCATTTCATTAACTTTCCGGTGCCCTCGCTTGCTTTGCCTTAAGGTTGAAAGGAGCCATGGGAGGGCAAGGTCAGAGTCCTGGGTAACTTACAGTTGTCTGGTGGGCTGCCTTTTCTGAAGGCTCGTCAAGTACATGAGAACGTGGATGGGCTTAGAACAGCGGGTGTTGTTCCCGCTGCAATACCGTTCTGGAATGTTTGCCCTCGCCGTGTCCAAGAGATTTGGCAGTTTACATGAGCTCATGCCAAAGAAAGACGAAATGATAGACTCGCCCCAGTATGCAGCTTGTGAAATAATATGTTTGATTCTTATTTTTTGGCACTCTGAATTTGAAGTAATGGAGATGCAAATTAGAAAGTTAGGTTTACTTTTTAGAAAGCTAACATAAATCCATGATCTTAATATTGCCAATATTCATTGAACTGAAGGTGTTGGATATATATTGTCACTTCTCTTTGAAATGGGCCATGGAGAGTTTTGCAACCCAAAAGGCAGTGCTAACTTCTGGATTTAAAGAGTCAACAACTGCATTACTCAAAACCAGTTAAAGAAATAAACAATGAAAATTTGTCTTAGGTCAACTGTTAAGCTTGGGAAGTAGTACTTGATTGAGCTTAATGAACTATTTTTGATGCACATTTAAAAACAACTGAATATGGAAACCTCTGTCAGTATCTTATCACACTGTCATACATAGATTTTCAGTGGCAGCTGTGTATACACACAGGTCACTTGGACACGCACAGGTAGATTTTTTTTTTTTCTTCAGTGTGCACAGTCTAGGTTTTAAGGATCTCATTACAGAATCATCTCTGCTCAGCCCATCTTGAGATGGGGGCAGATAAGTTGAGGGAACCCCCAGCTTTTACTGTATTGGGCAACCCCCACGAACTGTTTGGGATTTCCTAGCCTTTGCAATGGAGAAGGCAATGGGACACCAATCCACTACTCTTACCTGGAAAATTCCATGGACGGAGGAGCCTGGTAGGCTGCATTCCATGGAGTCGCTAGGAGTCGGACACAACTGAGCGACTTCACTTTCACTTTTCACTTTCATGCACTGGAGAAGGAGATGGCAACCCACTCCAGTGTTCTTGCCCGGAGAACCCCAGGGATGGGGGAGCCTGGTGGGCTGCCATCTGTGGGGTCGCACAGAGTCGGACACAACTGAAGCGACTTAGCAGCAGCAGCAGCAGCAGCAGCCTTTACAAACTTTTTTTTTTTGGTTTCGAAAATGATTAGTTACAGCTTCATTTGTATCTGAGTGGAAGCTTCATATGCACCGTGGCCTCCTGGCCACTGGGAGTGCTGTCGAGGAAGGAGTTGGAAATAAGGGCCCTCTGTCTCCTTGGCAGGCGGAGATGGACATGATGACCTGGGGCGTGGACCTGGCCTCGGTGGAGCAGCACATCAGCAGCCACAGGAGCATCCACAACGCCATCGGGGACTACCGCTGGCAGCTGGACAAGATCAAAGCCGACCTGGTACTTGGAACTCTTCTTTGCAGAGGCTCCCAACAGTGTACTGAAGGCTGCTGTAGCTACAGCATCCCAGGCAGTGTGGGCTCAAACATGAGTCCGAGATTTCTTCCCCAACAGACTGGGAATTTGGTTTTTTTTTTTTTTGTCTTGGCATGTAGGCGTTTTTTTGAATATTGAAGTACAGTTGATTTACAATGTTGTGGTTAACTTCTGTACAGCAAAGTGATTCAGTTATACATGTATACAGTATTTTTCATATTCTTTTCCACGATGGTTTATCACAGGATATTGAACACAGTTCCCTGTGCTATGCAGTAGGAACTTGTTGTTTTCCATCCTATATATACTAGTTTACGTCTGCTGATCGAAACCCCCAGTCCACCCCCTGACCCCACTCCCCACTGGCAACCAGTCTGTTGTCTACATAGGGTCTGTTTCTGCTTCGTTGATAAAGTTCATTTGTACCATTTACATCACTGACTTTTGTTCTTAGCCCGAGATGCTCGTCCTTACTTCTTCCACTCTTTTTTTTAACCTACTCTTGTCTACTTGAGTATCTGATCAGGTCTCTCTCCCTCTTTTCTCTAAGTTCTGAGGAGTCCTAAGTGATATTTTCAAACTTTTAAAAGTTTGTGTAACAGCGAGTCTGTAAGTCATAGTGATGAGCCCTTAACTTTGTAGAGGTGCCACCACCAGGCCAGTGAACTTTGCCTCCAGACCGACTGGGAAAAGTCCTTGTGGGTAAAAGTTTCCATAGAGCAGCTACTTCTTGCTGCTGGGGAATCGGAAGTTAGTATGTGTTTGACAGAAGGAGGTTTAGAAGGGCTGTTCTTTCTATGTAAACCCTCAAGGGGAATTAAATAGTTAACTCACTGTTGGTCTTCTTCTAGCGGGAGAAATCTGCAATCTACCAGCTGGAGGAGGAGTATGAAAACCTGCTGGTAAGACGACTTTTTCTGAAAGCTCTGGGTTCAGCGCAGTTCGGTCTTGTAAATGTGGACCTGGGGATTAAAGCACCTGCTTGGCGCTATCCTTAAGGACTCTGGAAGTACCTGGAAGTATATGAGGGACTTGCAGGTGCTGATTTCATTTCTGCTGCTGTGTTTTCTTTATAAGGGAATTTTAAAAGAATTGTTTCTGAAGACAGTGCTATTCTGTTTGCAAGTTGAAGGGTCCCGTCAGTAGCCCTTGTTAAATACTTGCAGTTAAGGACATAAAGCTTTTCCACTTGTGAACTGCAGCCTTTTTACAAAATATAAGCAAAAATAAGACTTGTTTTCTTTAGAGAGTGGTTTTCCAGACCATCCTTACCATTTTATGACAAACTGAATCAATTCCTTGACTGGTAAAAAGAGATCTTTCTGTTCTTCTGCCTATTTGAGTCACCCTGTCTTCACTTTGCCAGTGTTTCCCTGTTGGCAACGATACTATTTAAATAACATGGCTAGTGGCAACACAGCCGTTTTCCAAGGGGATGACACTTTGAATTTCGGGGACATTGGAGAGGGCAAAGAGAGCTTGATTTATCTTTTTAAGAATCTGTTTTCTCTTTATGGTCCAAAGCTAATGAGTGAAGCCAAACATCAGTGTATGAGTCAAGACCCATCCGGATCAAGCTAGTTCATTGAATCTAAAACTGTCCCCTTGTTCCTAAGTTCGGGTGGGTCCTTGTCATCTCCCAGCTGATCACTGAATGCAAGAAATTAGCATTTGACTGCTTCTTGGGATTTTTGTTGGTGAAAGGAGCCAGCCAGGGTTTCTCTGTGGCGTCTGCAGGGAGCACCGCCCATCTGCACATTGTCCTAACGCTGCTCTGACCGTCCTGTGCAGAAAGCGTCCTTCGAGAGGATGGACCACCTGCGGCAGCTGCAGAACATCATCCAGGCCACTTCCCGCGAGATCATGTGGATCAACGACTGCGAGGAGGAGGAGCTGCTGTACGACTGGAGCGACAGGAACACCAACATCGCTCAGAAGCAGGAGGCCTTCTCGGTAAGCCCCCGGGAGCCGCGTGTCGGTGACGGACGTGTTTGTAATCATTCAATCGGCCGCCTGTCATTCAGCCTCGGCGGAGAGATCGTGACAAACCATTCCTTCCTGAAGGCTTTTCAGTGACTTAAGACGGGCAGTGCGGTGCTTAGCATCTCAGAAGACAGAGGAGTGAGGCAGTTCAGTCAGATATCCCCCAGTGTACACCGAAGAACGTGGTGGGTTAGACCTGAGAAGTAGACAGTCTCAGTATGTGTTGTGGGCTTCCCAGGTGGCTCAGTGGTAAAGAATCTGCCTGCAATGCAGGAGACCTGGGTTCGACCCCTGGGTTGGGAAGATCCCTTGGAGAAGGAAATGGCAACCCACTCCAGTATGCTTGCCTGGAGAATCCTATGGACAGAGGAGCCTGGCGGGCTACAGTCCATGGGGTCACAAAGAGCTGGACATGACCTAGGGACTGAACCACAACAAGTATATGTTGTGACTCTGTCACTTCACCTGTGTGCATTTGGATGAGACGGGTCACCGGTCTGGCCTCAGCCACATACTGGATCTCAGATATCCTTTCCACTCTTAAAAATGCTGCAGTTCTTGAGGAACGCATCATGCAGTTCTTTGGCATTGTACATTCCAAGATGCAGTTTTGCATTTGATTGCTCTAAGGATGGTGGGAGGGATGGAAAGCTGCCAGTGACTTGCTCTAGAGGATTTGCTTCTCTTTCATTCACAGATACGCATGAGTCAGCTGGAAGTTAAGGAGAAAGAGCTCAATAAGCTTAAACAAGAGAGTGACCAACTTGTCCTCAATCAACATCCAGCTTCAGACAAAATTGAGGTGAGTTTCATGAGATTTTTACTTTTATCAAGGGAAGAAAGGGATACTTTTCAAAAAATAAGACTACCCAAGAAACAAGAAAGACTATACGAATGAGTAGTTTTTGCCCATTGCAAAGCCATGACAGGTTTATTTATCAACACCCTAGACCAGGGATTCTCAAACTTTTTCTGGAAAGAATCAAATAGTATAATATTTTAGACTGACAAGCCATTTAGTCTTTGTTGAAATTAACTCTGCCATTGTAGTGTGAAAGCAACTGTAGCAACATGTAACTGAATGAATGTGGCTGTTTGCCAATAAAACTTTATTTGTAAATGCAAGTAGTGGGCCAGATATGGCCCTTGAACTGTAGTTTGCTGACCTCTGCCCTAGACTGTGATCTGTGGGATGTGCTCAAGGCAGACTCCTTGTCCAAAGGCTAACTCCCTCTACTGACAATCGGTGGGCAAGAGCTTTTATGGATGGTGGGAGGGGCTATATGCAGAAATAGCACAGTCAGCTCTGATAGTCATCTCAGAATTAGTCATGCGGTGATGATTGGTGTCGTCCTGATGCTTGTAAGTACAGTTGGCCTTTAGTTTCAGGATTGGTTTGTTCCCATTTATTTGAGGCCAGTTCTCAGAATTGCGGCAGCTTATGTCATGCCGACAGTCTAGTCCTCATGGAGATGACTTCTTCCACCTGGTGGAGGTTTCAGTATGTACAGGACAACTCACAGGATATAGTCCTTGAAGAGGAACTTTGCTTATTGAATAAGCTATTAATATTTAGTCATGTTGGACCGTATTCCTTTGTTTCTGCATTTTCTCACTTCTCTGATTAAGCTCATTGTTTGAGTAAAGTTTTTCCACAGACAAGAGGCAGTTTGGGGACATGAGCGAGGGGGTAGGGGGCACGGACCATAGGGTCCTGCACCATTTCTCCTTGAAACTCCTCATGATCTAACAGCTGAACAGGAATAGGACTTGATGCCCCTGCTTTATCCTTGTTCTGACTGGTCTGTTATGATTGGTCAGGAGCTATGTCATTTGGATGAATATTTTAACTAATACTTGTAAGGATATTCATTTGTTAAACTAGGTCTTTTTTTTTAACTGCACAGCTTACAGGATCTTAGTTCCCTGACCAGGGATTGAACCTGGGGCCACAGCAGTGAAAGCGCTGAGTCCTAACCACTGGACCACCAGGGAATTTCCAACTGGTCTTAAAATTTAATTTCTACCATACCAAAAGGTTCCTGTTAGGAAATTCTAGTTTCAGTTTTTAGAAAAAACTTTACTTGATTTGGAATTAAATTTAAAGAACTGCTTCATACTTCTCATTGATGCTCACCCATCTGTGGATTGACGGATGCCTCTCTACGGCTGGGTGGTGGAGAGACGGCTGCTGTTCTCTCGTTTCAGGCCTACATGGACACCCTGCAGACCCAGTGGAGCTGGATTCTGCAGATCACCAAATGCATTGATGTTCATCTCAAAGAAAACGCTGCCTACTTTCAGGTTTTTATCCTCAGTAACCATTTAACTGTCTTTTGGGTCTTGATGCCTTCTCTTTTGACTGTGTTTGAAAAAGCACTGACAACAGTATTTACAATATTGCATAAATACTATTTGTTGGGGTTTAGCTTAGAGGAACGTAGACGAGTCACCTATCTTTCAGATAGTCTCGCGCGCGCCTGTAAGTTTCTGCTCTCATCTTTTCCTTTAACCACCTGTCAGATAGACTCGTAGGGAAGATAATCCTGCAAGTTGAAGTATTAGGTGATGCTGCGTGTTCAGTTGCTTTTAACTGATGTGGAGTCACCCCCGTCCTTCACAGTTTTTTGAAGAGGCTCAGTCGACGGAAGCCTACTTGAAGGGTCTCCAAGACTCCATCAGGAAGAAGTACCCTTGTGACAAGAACACGCCCCTGCAGCGCCTGCTGGAGCAGATCAAGGAGCTGGAGGTAGAGTCTCAGATGCCAGCCCTTTCCTGGGAATAAAATAAACGCAGCCACCACTGGATCCAGACTGCTGTTCGGATTTGTGTTGCTCTGCAGAGCAGTGAATGCTCAAAGCTCAAGCAAACCTTGTCTTCACTTTCAGTGGCTTTTTCTCAAATACATTTCTCTGCACGCTTAGCTACTGTTGCAGATTACTTCTGCTTCAGTAGTTACCGTTGCTCTAAACAAAACAGGAGAGAACACTGATAACTTAACATGAAGATCCCTTTGGAAAAGTGTTGGAAAAGCGTACATCACATGTTATCAGCATAGTCCTCTCACACGGTGATATGCTTTCCTGCCCCCCTAATTCATGGCTGTGTTGCCTATGTAGTGGCTTCTTATGAAAGGTACCCGTGGTCCCTGCACACAAATGAATGGGTGGCTTTTTACAGCTAATGCAACTACAGCAGGGCCTAATTTGTATTGTCCTGATAGCTATAGGAATGCCATTTCAGGATCTCACCTAATTTTCAGAGAGTGTGTACGTTCAAGGATGATTTTATTTGCAATTGCAGAGAGAACGGGAGAAAATCCTTGAATACAAGCGCCAGGTGCAGAGCTTGGTAAACAAGTCCAAGAAGATTGTGCAGCTGAAACCGCGTAACCCAGACTACAGAAGCAATAAACCCATTATTCTCAGGGCTCTCTGCGACTACAAACAGGACCAGGTGTGTGCTGTTACTCAGAATGCTGCCCAAGTTTTCCCTTTCTCTATGGATGGATTTCTGTCCATCGAGAGAGCAGAACTGAATTTAGGTTTCAGGGAACACCCTAGTAAATGTCTTTCTTTTGCATACAAAGGCGAAGCTGTTGAAAGAATGGAGTGAATTTGTTCTGAATCATGTGATAATTATCAATAAGTAGGACAATAAGTATTTTTAAACTATTCTAATTCTGTTTTAAGGCTTAAGACTTCTTTTCTTCTGAGATTAAAAGCAAACAAGATACGTGGCCACTATGCTGCATGTAAAGGGAATGTCATTGTGGATTTTACGCATTAAATGAACGCATCAGTTCTGTAGGCTCTGTGGTCAACACAAACATTTATATGGAAAGATGGCTCCATTTTAGCAAGTTTTCATGAGTTTCCCACAACTCTATATTCTTATAAAAATTATGGAGGATTTAATAAATGAAAATGTGACTAGCTGATGAGATGAACACTATAAAACAATGGAGCTTATCCTACCATGCAGAAATGGTTTTAGAACTTGGCTGGAGAGAAGAAAGAAATTGAAATGGAGATCGAAATACCTACTTGTCAAACTTGTTACGTTAATAATTAAGATAGATGTCATAATTTACCCATTTTAAGAAGCTATCTAGTTAATTTAGAAAAGAAGCAATTTAGATGCTGGAGTTCATTTAGAAAGTTGTTTTTCTGGGGACCGGATACCAGAAATTTTTTGTTTTTATTTAAAAATTTTAACAAGTGAATGAGGTGTGATGTCCACACACTGAAATCTACTATATGAAACAAAAACTCACAAGTGTGGAAAAGTCAGGAGGTGAGTTTTTGCTTTATAAAAGGATTTATCACTTCACCGGGGTACTCCCCTGGCTGTCTCCTGGAAAGTCACTCCTCCTAATTCCCTTCAGATACACCTTGTAGACTCACCTGTTGTATTTAAAGCATCAGTCCTGTTGGGTTGTGTCAAGGTCAGCTTGAATGGAGGAGAAATTAAGTGTTTCAAAGCTGCAACACTTTGCATGTTGTCCTTGTGGCTGCTTCTGTTTTTTTGAGCAAAAAGATACAAATGTGAGCCTGTGGATCAAGCCAAAACATGACGCTGCTTGCCTTGCAGAAAATTGTCCACAAAGGGGACGAATGTATCCTGAAAGACAACAATGAGCGGAGCAAGTGGTATGTGACCGGCCCGGGGGGCGTGGACATGCTCGTGCCCTCCGTGGGCCTCATCATCCCTCCGCCCAACCCTCTGGCCGTGGACCTCTCGAGCAAGTATGTAGTTCAAGTTCCTGCTGGCCGTGATGTGGACATGGGTGGGGAAAAGTGTGGCCGACCCCAGTACAAACACTCAGACACACCGCTCCACACAGCTGTCACCTACCCCAAAGTGGGATCTGGTGAAGGGCCCTTTGCCTTGTCTTGAGGTTTTATGTTGAAGATACTGTACTCATCATTGGAAGATGAAAAAGAATATTTGACAGTAGAGGAACTCATCTTGACCATGCACTTGAAAGGCATGGTTTCAGAATTCTTCCTCCTTTTAGGCAATTGGTAGTCTGACATATTGGAGAAGGGAAAGGCAACCCACTCCAGTATTCTTGCCTGGAGAATGCCATGGACAGTCCATGGCGTCACAGAATGTTGAACACGACTGAGCAGCTGAGCACACACACACACAGTCTGACATGTAGCCACAAATAGAATATGTGGCTAAACATTTCACATAAACATTCGGCTTATCAGTAAGTAGCTGGAACATTCACTTGGCAGGTTGTCCAGGGCAGGTTGTCCAGATGTTTTATAAAGGAAATCTTCAGCCCGTTCAAGGTGGGGGGAGCATAGCCCAAGGAATATTTCCAAACCCCAGAAGCCATCAGAGTTCTACGATCCGAGACCCATCTCTCCCTGCCAGTGTGCATGGAGTCAGACCTCTATCAGTTAAAAAGTTGCTGACAAATAACCCAACCATCCCAAATTGTACTGCGTGTTTCAACCAAAATGATTCCAGTGTATCTAAACCCATGTCAGTCATTGAGAGTATACTTCTGGGTATTGGTCCAAATCCATCAAAATGTTGTTGCTTAGTTGATAAGTTGAGTTCAACTCTTTTGCAACCCCATGGACTGGAGCCCAGCAGCTCCTCTGTCCATGGGACTTCCCAGGCGAGAATACTGGAGTGGGTTGCTATGTCCTTCTCCAGGGGGTCTCCCCGGCCCAGGGATCAAGCCTGAGCCTGCAGCATTGCGGGCGGATCCTTCGCCGCTGAGCCGCCGGGGAAGTCCTCACTGAAACGCTGGTGTCTTGCAGCTGTTCCGTGTGCCCGTTGCTCTGATAGTTCTCCTTTGAGCTTTCTGTGCCATGGGGCCAGGTTTCCCCTTCGGGATGAACTTGGAGAGCCAGGCCCGCGTGTTTTTCCCTTGTGCCTCCTAGGATCGAGCAGTACTACGAAGCCATCCTGGCCCTGTGGAACCAGCTCTACATCAACATGAAGAGCCTGGTGTCCTGGCATTACTGCATGATCGATATCGAGAAGATCAAGGCCATGACCATCGCCAAGGTAGGTCCTCAGGACCCCCTTGCTGCCCAGAGGGGCTGCCCAGCCACTCCCCGCGCTGCGGTTTCTACCAGACAAACCTAGCTGTGCAGTTGATGCTTTTGGGGTCAGCAAGAGAGTCAGCTGAGCCTTCCTTAGAGGTTCTAGTTCATCCAACACAGATGGGAGGAATGGCACCGGGCTGCTTACCAGACAGAGAACTAATTAAAGTTACCCAACAAGCCAGAAGTCCCTGGCAAAGGCATGTGGTCCTGTGATCCTCTGGGTCCCCTTCCCCTTAATAGACGTAATGGGAAATGAGGTCATAATTATTGACTGGATAGCACAGAAGTAAAAGGTAGGGTAGGATTCTTGGAATCCAAAGCGTTAGCTACCCTAGACCGGTAGTTTTCAGATTGTGGTCCAAGAACCCCAGGGGTAGAGGTCCTCCGGGAGGACAGGGGCAGACGGCAGGAAGGGTAAGTCTGGGGGCTTCCCTTCACTCTTCTTGGTCAGAGCAGCTTTGCTGTGATCCACTTGACTCTTGGGGTTTCTGAGTCCTGTTTCCTTTGAAGAAGAAAATCTCATAGGAAGAAAAAAATTGACAACTCGCTGCTGTGGTTCTTAGGAGCAAGGTCTAAATCCTCAAAGACCTTTTCTGTCTCAATGGGTCCTTGAGGGGCGATGCCTCAGGCCACTACCCTCCGCTCCCCACCCAGCTTCCCTCCCACCGCCCCCAGCATGGTGCATTTCCCAGCAAACTCCCCTTGGCCACTGTGTGGGGCCGCCAGAAACACCTCCACCGGGTTTATTTCCAGCTGAAAACCATGCGTCAGGAAGACTACATGAAGACCATCTCTGACCTCGAGCTGCATTACCAAGAGTTCATCAGGAACAGCCAGGGCTCGGAGATGTTCGGAGACGACGACAAGCGGAAGATGCAGACCCAGTTCACAGATGCCCAGAAGCACTACCAGACCCTGGTCATACAGCTGCCCGGCCACCCCCAGCACCAGACAGGTTGGTTCTCTCTTCGCAGCCACCATACATGCAGGTTTCGAAAGAAAGGACGTAGTTTGCCCAAATCTTGTTTTGGAATCACTTCTTTGAAAGATCACATTTCAAAAGTCACTTAGGTTGGAGGAGAATGGATACATGTATATGTATGCCTAAGTCCCTTTGCTGTTCACCTGAAGCTATTAATTATCACAGCATTGTTAATCGACTGTACCCCAGTACATGATAAAAAGTTCAAAAAGAAAGAAAAAGACACTAAGTTTTCAGAACCCAATCCAAGGAAGTAGCAACACTCTCATGCAGCCTAGCTGTTTTCTTGGGGCCTCGCACCCTTCTTGCCGGGAATTCTCTGATTTTTGTGGTCCTAACATTTTTACAGTAACCACGACTGAAATCACTCACCTTGGGACCTGCCAAGACGTCAACCATAATAAAGTAATTGAAACCAACAGAGAAAATGACAAGCAAGAAACATGGATGTTGATAGAGCTCCAGAAGATACGCCGGCAGATGGAGCTCTGTGAGAGCAGGATGGCCCTGAAGAACCTCCTTCTGGCAGATCAGGGGTCTTCCCACCACATCACAGTGAAAATAAACGAGCTCAAGGTAGGCGCTCGTTATTATTTTGCTTGATTCCAGGTATATTTATATTTAACCGAGAACTAATGGAAAAAACCTCCTAGTCTAAACATTTTTAGGTTTAAACCTATTGAAACCTTCGTTTTCAATAAAAGGCTTCTGGCCCGACTTCCTTTTCCTTTCCCATGCTTTTGAATTTGTTGAACGATACCAGGCTGGGGACTGAACTGTCTTTGCTGTTAGATGATGGGCTGCTGAATCAGGCTGCAGTGTTCCTCCTTTTCTGCAATATAGTGCTTTGTAGATTTCCAGAGTTTTCACAAGCGTGAATTAGGGCTCTGCCTGAGACAGCGTATGATGTGGGTTAGACAGGTAGAATGATATTCTTTGCAAACAGGAAATGGACGTGGAGAGATTTGGTTGGGGGAGGGGGTGTAAGAGCCTTGGAGCTGGGACTGCAGCCCAGATGCTTCGGCGTCAGGCTCAGTCATTCCTTCTGCTCAGCCAGGCCTGGGCACGGCATTGGAATGTCTGAGGTGTACTTTCTAAGGGAGAGGGTTGATCAACCCAGTGCTGGTAAGGCCTCCCTGATGAAGGACAGGAAGGGTCAACTCTCTCTTGAATCATTCACATTTTGTGGGCTTTTTGAGGGCACGAAGGATGGTGACAGGCATACAGCTAAATCAAAGGCGCTTTCCTTCTTTCTGGACAGAGCATACAGAATGATTCTCAAGCCATTGCTCAAGTTCTCAACCAGCTGAAGGACATGCTAGCCAACTTCAGAGGCTCGGAAAAATATTGCTATTTGCAGAATGAGGTATTTGGATTGTTTCAGAAACTGGAAAATATCAACGGCGTGACGGACGGCTACTTAAATAGGTAAACACGACCGACACTGACCTCAGATATTCGGCTTTTCTCAACCTTCATTTTGTGAGACTCCATTTGCTTTATGTGCTGGTTGCCTGTGGTTTGTCTTTTCATGAGGGACTCACATTTTCTGTGCTTCTGGGAGAGGATCCTCCAGCCTAGGGCTCCAGTCCCTCTGTTCTGAACTCCGGTGTTTCTTCTAACAAAGGCAGCCTCTTCAGGCCAGAGCTTAGCATTCTTCCATTAATGCAAAGTGGTGTTCTGAATCATGAAAGTGGGGGGGAAAAATGCATTGCTGCACTGTTTCCAAAATAAGCAAAATCAGTTTTTCTCTGCTTTAATATCGTTCCCTTTTGTGAAGAGTGACAAGAGCCAAAGTCTAATTGTGTCATCGGCAACTTTATCTGCCTTTTTGGCTCCCAACAGCTTATGTGCCATGAGAGCCCTCCTGCAGGCCATTCTCCAGACAGAAGACATGTTGAAGGTTTACGAGGCCAGACTTACAGAAGAGGAGACTGTGTGCCTAGATCTGGATAAAGTGGAGGCTTACCGCTGTGGACTCAAGGTAATAAGAGGAGTTTTAACAGCAGCCCGGTTTATTTCGGAAAAAAATGCAGGAACACTTAGTCCCCAGTGATAAAGCTTCGCTATGTCTTCATGACTTTGGAGGATTACTGGATTTTGTTGGCCACATGTGGTTGACATCAGCTGTTATCCCCAGAACGCTGTTGTCCAGAGCACGTTAGCAGGACCTACCTGAGAAGGTCGCTTGTAGTGAGATTAGCCTGGGGAATGTGAGTTAAGCCTAGTTAAGCTGGTACTATAGTACTGGGGTGGGCTTCCCCAATGCCTCAGCGGTAAAGAATCTGCCCAAAAAGACACAGGAGACTCAGGTTTGATCCCTGGGTCAAGAAGATCCCCTGGGGAAGGAAATGGCAACCCACTCCAATATTCTTGCTGGGAAGTTTCATGGACAGAGGAGCCTGGCGAGCTATGGTCCCTGGGGTCATAAAGAGTGGAGCATGACTTAGCAACCGAACCTAGTACTGTGGCACTTCTCAGAGCCTGAGATATGATATTAAATAAATTAGTGTGTGGGTGCTCAATCCTGTCTGACTCTGTGATCCCATGGACTGTAGCCCGCCAGGCTCCTCTGACCACGGGATTTCCCAGGCAAGGATACTGGAGTGGGTTGCCATTTCCTTCCTCAGGGGATCTTCCCATCCCAGGATCGAACATGTATCTCTTGCATCTCCTGGCTGGCAGATTCTTTAATGCTGTGCCACCTGGGAAGCCCAAATATATTAATAGATTTTATAATTTTCCAGGAATGGAATGGAGTGTGATATGTAGCATTCCTTAAACCGACTTACACATCAATTTTTTTTCAAATTCTTTTTTTTTTCTTGAGTTAGCACAACAGACTAGATCATTAGCACAAATATTAGGAAATGCAGTCTTTAAAGATATTTTCCTTGAAGTGTAGCATCAAGTGGGAAAGAGGTTAATTTGTACTTTTTTTTTTTTCTGCTGTGACAGAAAATTAAAAATGACTTGAACTTGAAGAAGTCCTTGTTGGCCACCATGAAGACTGAACTGCAGAAAGCCCAGCAGATCCACTCCCAGACTTCACAGCAGTATCCACTGTATGACCTGGACCTGGGCAAGTTCAGCGAAAAGGTCACCCAGCTGACAGATCGCTGGCAAAGAATCGATAAACAGATAGACTACAGGTGAGCCAGCCTCCTCCCACGCTTTCTGCCCGTTTGGTTGTTCCCAATATAATGGCACTTGAAGTCATCACTAAAGAAAACAGTGGTTCTGGAGACTTCCTGGGTGGTCCAGTGTTTAAGACTCTGTGCTTCCAATGCAGAGGGTGTAGGTTTGATCCCTGGTTGGGGAACTGAAATCCTGTATGCCTTGTGGCTTGGCCAAAATCTAAAACAAGAGACCAGAGGTCTTGTTCTGTGTGTCAGTTTCGGCATCCTAGGTGCTCTCTTCGCACACTGGCAGCTTTGTTGGGAGTAGAAGAGACCTCATCCCAGTAGCCAGGCTCCAACTCACATATGTCGGGTACCCTCCAGGCTCATAGGGAAATAAGGGAAGCTGCTGATCAGGCTCTTCTGTGCCCCCTAAACTCCTGTTATGACCGTTTATTGAAAGGAGTAGTGACTCTGAGGGAGCATTCTCCAAAATTTTGTGAAAATTAAATCTTATATTTAATACAAAAGAAATGCCTTACTGCAAATGAGGATTTGAAAACATCTCCTGAAAACACCTCCTAAAAACATCTTTATTGATATATAATTCACACGCCATGCAATTCGCCTTGAATTCACAGTTGAAAGTATACAATTCAGTTGTTTTTAGTAAGTTCAGAATGTGTAACCATCAACACATTCCGAGTTTAGAACATCTTCATCACCCTAAAAAAGAAACCCTGAAGACTTCCCTGGTTGTTCACTTCCACTGCAGGGGCACAGGTTTGATCCCTGGTCAGGGAACTAAGGGCTTCCCTTGGGGCTCAGCTGGTAAAGAATCTGCCTGCAATGTGGGAGACCTGGGTTCAATCCCTGGGTTGGGAAGATCCCCTGGAGAAGGAAAAGGCTACCCACTCCAGTATTCTGGCCTGGAGAATTCCATGGATTCTGTAGTTCATGGGGTTGCAAAGAGTCAGACACGACTGAGCAACCTTCACTTAACTCTTCACTCACGCTCACAAGGAACTAAGATCTCGCACCTGCGTGGCATGGACAAAAACAAAACGCCTTGTACCCACTGGCAGTTTGCCCTGTTTCCTCCCAACCCTCCAGCTCCAAACAACTACCATTGTACTTGCTGTCTCTATAGATTTGCCTATTCTGGATACTTCATATGAATGGAGAGATATGATATGTGGTCCTTTGTGACTTTTTTTTTTTTCATTTAGCATAACATTTCCCAGGTTCACCCATGGTGTAGCACATGTCAGTACTTCTTTTTTCTGACTGTATAATATTCCATCGCACGGCTATACCACCTTTTGTTTATTCTTCCATCATCGGATGTATATTTGGGTTGTTCCCAGTTTCTGGCTATCATGAAGTGCTGCTGCAAACAATCACACATTAACTTTTGTGTGAATGTTTGTTTTCAGTTCTTGAGTGTGAGCCCAGTGGCATTGCTGGGTTGTCTGGTAACTCTGTGTTAATACTTTTGCAGAGCAGTAGCAACGCCATCTATGGGGTCGCACAGGGTCGGACATGACTGAAGCAACTTAGCAGCAGCAGCAGCAGCAATGCTCTGATAATTTTATTATCTCTTATTATCACCAGATTATGGGACCTGGAGAAACAAATCAAGCAACTGAGGAATTACCGTGATAACTATCAGACTTTCTGCAAATGGCTCTATGATGCCAAACGCCGCCAGGATAGCTTAGAATCCATGAAGTTTGGAGATTCCAACACCGTCATGAGATTTTTAAATGAGCAGAAGGTATAAGCAGATTTGTCACTGAATAGATTTCACTGGGGATAAGCTGTATTTTCCTCTGGTTTTCATAGCAGTACTGAGGTTTAAAGTGATAAGTTTTTTTAAAATGTATTTTATTGAAGGATAGTTGATTTACACTGATGTGTTAGTTTCAGCTGTACAGCAAAGTGATTCAGTTATACATAAATGTACATTCTTTTCCATTATGGTTTATTGTAGGATATTGAATATAGTTTTCTATGCTATACAGTAGGGCATGTTGTTTTTCCATTCTATATATAGAAGTTTGCATCTGCTAATCCCAGATCCCCAGCCTCTGTCTCCTACCAACACATACACTCAGCACCCACAGGTCTGTTCTCTATGTCTATGCGTCTATTTTGTTTCGTAGATAAATTCATTTGTGTCATATTTGAGATTGCACATATAAGTGATATTACATGGTATTTTTTTTTCTTTCTGACTTACTTCACTTAGTATGAAAATCTCTTGGTCCATCCATGTTGCTGCAAATGGCATTATTTTGTTGGGTTTTTAATGGCTGAGCAATATTCCCTTGTGTATATATACCTTATCTTCCTTATCCATTCATCTGCTGATGGACATTAGGCTGTTTCTGTTTCTTCACTATTATAAATCGTGCCCTTATGAACATCAGGGTGTGTGTATCTTTTCATGAAATGATAAATCTTTAATACCACTAGTCCATTTGGGGAATGCTTAAATAATGCCCAGAGGAAAAGCAGTTGAGATATTTACAAAGAAATGCAATTATGAACATAGAAATAATGTTATGTTATAGTAAAGTATCTTTACAAATTGAGTTAACAGGACTAGAGACGAGCGCTGACTAGATAATAACCTCTTAGATCATAAGAAGTTGAAGATCTTCTTTCTGTTTTCTGAATAGAAAACATACTCATCTTCTGAGGTTTAACTGTGAGACTATGGGGTCAGAACAGGTCTTAAACTGAGGGGGGGGAAAAAACAACAGTGGTTAAAGAATGAAAAAACATTTATTTTAAAATGTGTGTACACTTGAACATTTGTAAATATTTTCTTTTCTGTGTAGAACTTGCACAGTGAGATAAGTGGCAAACGAGACAAATCAGAAGAAGTTCAAAAAATTGCTGAACTTTGTGCAAATTCAATTAAGGTATGTTGGTTTCAGAAAGCGTGTTTGTGTTTCTTCAAGAATATTATGAACAGTGTTTGCGTTGGCAGCATGTGTATTAAAATGGGAATCATACAAAGATCAGCCCAGCCCTTGTGCAAGGATAACATGCAAATTCATGAAGTGTTCTGTGTTTTTTTCATTAAAAAGAACATTATTGACTACATTATTTTCTGATTCACTTTAAAGATGATAAACTTCTTGAGGACAGCAGTTATGGCTTTTGTGTATTCTCTCCTGAACAAACCATAAACACTTGTGATCCATTAGCTTGAATTCATTATACGCTGGCAGTATTTACGGTAGTGGGCCGGTCTTCATTTTTAGACAGGTGGTGTGTGCAGAAATCTCTGTTT
This sequence comes from Capricornis sumatraensis, assembly GCF_032405125.1. Lineage (NCBI taxonomy): Eukaryota > Metazoa > Chordata > Mammalia > Artiodactyla > Bovidae > Capricornis > Capricornis sumatraensis. The sequence continues at coordinate 51,158,787 of NC_091090.1, read as the reverse complement.
AGCTTAAAGATGTGCCACTGGTTTAATGCTATCATATGATGCTTGGACACTAGCAGCATGTTATGGCCTTTGGGGTTGGACATCAGAAATACAGTGTGGTGATTTAAAACTGGAATTGTAGCTGCCAGTGACTCCTCTTAAGTCAGTTACGTATGTTTTTCTGAAACGTCGTTATTCTGCAGGATTATGAACTGCAGCTGGCATCATACACCTCAGGACTGGAAACTCTGCTGAGTATCCCTATCAAGAGAACAGTGATTCAGTCTCCTTCTGGGGTGATTCTGCAAGAGGTAGATAAGTCATTACCTCTCTCTGAGAGCCTGCCCCTCCGTCTGCATCTGCTTCCTTCCCTGTCCCCTTCCTGTCTTCCCCACCCTCCCTGAATTCATCTCTTGCTATTTGGAGGGTTTCCATTCAAAAAGGTTTAATAGGTTATCCTCTCTCTAGTGTAAATCATCAATATAAGATGTGCTTTAGGAAATGATCAGTGAGAAGTCTGGGTCAGTCTATTTATACATTAGACTCTTTGCAGAAACTGGGCTTAAATTCTGGGTTTATTGAGGTTTTTTATTCCATTTAAAAAGTGGAAAATATCTAGTCAATTTCTAAAGACAACTTCTTCTCAAAGATATCAGAGAGCATCACCCATGTCAGATGGTTTAGGGGGCATACCCTAGAGGGATGAAGATAAAATGCATGGTATAGGCCCTTGGTTTTATTGCACTTTATTGTTTTATTGGATTTTGGAATTAGCACAGATGAAAAGAGGGAGCTTATTCTTTAAGCTATAATTTCACTATTGGACTGTTTAGAAACAGAATTGGTCAGCTCGCATTGGGCTTCTTGTGAATGCAACGTCATTGACTGGTCCTTGTGTATCTTTCCTCCAAGGCTGCAGATATGCATGCTCGGTACATAGAGCTTCTTACAAGGTCCGGAGACTATTACAGATTCTTAAGTGAGATGCTGAAGAGTTTGGAAGATCTGAAGGTAATATACTCACTTCATTTCATGGACGATTGAAAAGAAAATAGAATGGAACTTAATTATTACTGCCTCATTGGGTTTAACTTTTTCGTTTGCATCGGGGTACAGCCAATTAGCAAACAATGTTGTAATAGTTTTACATGAACAGTGAAGGGACTCACCCATGCATACACATGTACCTCTTCTTCCCCAAGGCCTCCTCCCTTCCAGGCTGCCACATATCATGGAGCAGGGTTCCATGTGCTGCACAGCAGGTCTTTGTTGGTTATCCATTTTAAATATAGCAGTGTATACATGCCCTTTTTTTTTTTCACTGCCTCATTTTAACATGGACGCTCCTTGGTAAAACTGTATTTCCTCTAGTGTAATACAGTTCGTTCATAAATCAGGTATCAGTCCTATTCTCCAGTTCACTGCACGAAATGGACTGAGGTCATATTTTCAAAATTATAGCTATTTTACTTTGCCAAAACTTTCCCAGGAATTTCATTTAACGTTTGGTCAAGGAATTAGCTTTATTTCTTTGTGTTAAATTAAGAAGAACACCTAGGACTCGCTGGATTTGAATTTTTCATGTCAGGTGATTGTTGAATTTACTTCTCATTTCTAATGCTCGTGCTGAGTTTATATGGAAACTTACTTTATGCCTGGAAATTAAGGACGCATAATTTAGGAAATCATAAGCTTTTGGTCTTGAAAGAAATTCCTTCATTTGTAGATATTGAAGGAAGCTGAAACTCAAAGAGGATAAATCCCTTACTAAGATCATGCAAGCACCCAATGGAAGAATGACAAGAGTACGGATTTCTTGAGTTTTTTTGCCAAGTAGCTTTTGCCTTGTATCATTCTTTATGTGCTTGTCTGTGTGTGCGTGTGTAGTTGTGTAACAAGAAGTGAAGAAAGCACCTGGGTCTGCTGGGGAGTAAGTACCACTTCTTTCTTACGATGTCGAGATATGTTTCTTTCAACACCCTCTCTGATTTCCCTTCCACAGCTGAAAAATACCAAGATCGAAGTTCTGGAAGAGGAGCTCAGGCTGGCCCGAGACGCCAACTCAGAGAACTGCAATAAGAACAAATTCCTGGATCAGAACCTGCAGAAATACCAGGCAGAGTGCTCCCAGTTCAAAGCTAAGCTCGTGAGCCTGGAGGAGCTGAAGAGACAGGCCGAGCTGGATGGCAAGTCGGCCAAGCAAAACCTAGACAAGTGCTATGGGCAGATCAAAGACCTCAACGAGAAGATCACACGGCTGACGTATGAGATTGAGGATGAGAAGCGCAGGAGAAAGGCCGTGGAGGACAGGTTTGACCAGCAGAAGAGCGACTACGACCAGCTGCAGAAAGCGCGGCAGAACGAGAAGGAGAGCCTCGGCTGGCAAAAGATGGAGTCTGAGAAGGCCATCAAGGAGAAGGAGTTCGAGATAGAGAGGCTGAGAGTGCTGCTGCAAGAGGAGGGTGCCCGGAAGAGAGAGTATGAGAATGAGCTGGCCAAGGTAAGAAACCACTATAATGAGGAGATGAGTAATTTAAGGAACAAGTATGAAACAGAGATTAACATCACCAAGACTACCATCAAAGAGATATCCATGCAGAAAGAGGATGATTCCAAAAACCTCCGCAACCAACTCGATAGGCTCTCGAGGGAGAACCGAGATCTGAAGGAGGAGATCGTCCGTCTCAATGACAGCATCCTGCAGACCACGGAGCAGCGGAGGCGGGCAGAGGAGGACGCCCTGCAGCAGAAGGCCTGCGGCTCCGAGATGCTGCAGAAGAAGCAGCACCTGGAGATAGAGCTGAAGCAGGTCATCCAGCAGCGCTCCGAGGACAACGCCAGGCACAAGCAGTCCCTGGAGGAGGCGGCCAAGACCATCCAGGACAAAAACAAGGAGATCGAAAGGCTCAAAGCTGAGTTCCAGGAGGAGGCCAAGCGCCGCTGGGAATATGAAAATGAACTGGCTAAGGTAAGGGCCAATTACGACGAGGAAATCATCAGCTTAAAGAACCAGTTCGAGACGGAGATCAACATCACCAAGACGACCATCCACCAGCTCACCCTGCAAAAAGAAGAGGACACCAGCGGCTACCGGGCCCAGATAGACACCCTCACCAGGGAAAACCGGAGCCTCTCAGAAGAAGTCAAGAGGCTGAAGAACACTCTGGCCCAGACCACGGAGACCCTCAGGAGGGTTGAAGAGAACGTCCATCAGCAGAAGACCACTGGCCTGGAGATGTCGCAGCGGAAACAGCAGCTGGAGATTGAGCTCAGGCAGGTGACGCAGATGCGGACGGAAGAGAGTGCCAGGTACAAGCAGTCTCTGGACGACGCTGCCAAGACGATCCAGGACAAAAACAAGGAGATCGACAGGTTGAAGCAGCTGATCGAGACGGAAGCCAGCCAGAGGAAGGGCCTGGAGGATGAAAATGCCAGGCTACAGAGGGCGCAGGGCGAGCTGCAGAAAGCTCACAGCAGCGCCACGGAGACCATCAGCAAGCTGAAGGTGCAAGAACAGGAGCTGCTGCGCCTGAGGCTGGACTATGAGCGGGTGTCCCAGGAGAGGACCGTCCGGGACCAGGACATCGCCCGCTTCCAGACTTCCCTGAAGGAGCTGCAGCTGCAGAAACAGAAGGCGGAGGAGGAGCTGGCCAGGCTGAAGAGGGCGGCCTCCGAAGACTCCTCCAAGAGGAAGAAGCTGGAGGAGGAGCTGGAGGGCCTGCGGAGGACCCTGAAGGAGCAGGCGATCAAGGTCACCAGCCTGACCCAGCAGCTGGAGCAGGCGTCCATTGTGAAGAAGCGGAGTGAGGACGAGCTGCGGCAGCAGCGGGACGTGCTGGACGGCCACCTGCGGGAGAAACAGAGGACCCAGGACGAGCTGCGGAGGCTGGCCTCTGAGGCTGAGGCCCTGCGGCGGCAGCTGCTGCAGGAGCAGGAGAGCGTCAGGCAGGCGCAGGCGCGCAACGAGCACTTCCAGAAGGCCATCGAGGACAAGAGCCGGAGCCTGAACGAGAGCAAGATCGAGATCGAGCGGCTGCAGTCGCTGACCGAGAGCCTCACCAAGGAGCACCTGATGCTGGAGGAGGAGCTCCGCCAGCTCCGGCTGGAGTACGACGACCTCCGGCGGGGCCGCAGCGAGGCCGACCACGACAAGAACGCCACCATCGCGGAGCTCCGGAGCCAGCTGCAGATCAGCAACAACCGCACGTTGGAGCTGCAGGGCCTGATTAACGATTTACAGAGAGAGAGGGAAAACTTGAGACAGGAAATTGAGAGATTCCAAAAGCAGGCCTTAGAGGTATTCACAAATATTTGATCGCCGCTTGTTGCCGCTCCACTAATCCCCTCCGCAGTCCTCTCTGCCGGGCTGAAGGCTTGCAGCCCTCTCACGTTTTCTCTTTGCTGCTGTCTGTCCTCATCAGACCTGCGGTGGAGTGCTTGCGGTGCAGTTGGCCCGTCTCTTCTCTCACCGGTGTTCTCTTTGTAACCCACGCTGGCTCTGCCTTTCGAGCCTCCACCGGGTGTAAGAGCTGACATCTCTTCCTCTCAATGTTCCACGCTGTTTTCTAGAAGACGGCGGCTCTTACCTTGTGAGCTGTGACCTACGTTTGTAGTTAAAATCTTCCTAAATAAAAGCCACGTTAAAGGACTTTTTGAGCCATGTTAAATTGCACGCTTTCTGTACAATTTTTAAATCACTTTTCTTGCTTGCTTTTCATGATTTTTCTGCATGCATTATTCTATGCTCTTTTCATCCTGGCCCTAATATGTTTCTTTTTGTCTGGCTTTTCTTTTAACCCCTAATTTTAACACTTCTTGAACTTCTAACACGTTTGACTTCTGTAAACAATATTTGTGTGGGGCTGGGGGTGCAGGGGTGGATGTGTCCATAGATTTGTATAGCTTTATTAAACACGTCAATATAGCTGTAACAGGTGGCATGTAGGTACAGCAGGTGTGATAACCTGGAAAAAAATTCACCATATTTGTTCAAACCATAATTACCATTAAGAGTAAACCAGGCATACAACTGCTCGTATCTCCTATGGAAAAGTATAGTAAGTATAGAAGCCATTTATCAAAGTGGCAACATATATGTTCAGACTTTTTTTTTTCCACGAACTTGTAAGATAAAATAACAGTACAATTAAGGAAAGAGGGAAAGGGCAAATAAGTAACTATACGTTGTACAAATACAGGAAAAGAGGTGAAATGGTGATAGTCCTACGATGTGATGAAACCATTTTTTTTTTTTTTCCATTTCTTTCTTTTTGCATTTTAGGCATCTAATAGGATTCAGGAATCCAAGAATCAGTGCACTCAGGTGGTGCAGGAGAGGGAGAGCCTCCTGGTGAAAATCAAAGTCCTGGAACAAGACAAGGCCAGGCTGCAGAGGCTGGAGGAGGAGCTGAGTCGTTCCAAAACAGCTCTGGAGGCGGAAAGCAGGGTGAAGCAGCGCCTGGAGTGTGAGAAACAGCAGATCCAGAATGACCTGAACCAGTGGAAGACGCAGTACTCCCGCAAGGAGGAGGCCATCAGGAAGATCGAGTCGGAGCGAGAGAAGAGCGAGAGAGAGAAGAACAGCCTTCGGAGCGAGATCGAAAGGCTGCAGGCGGAGATCAAGCGGATCGAGGAGAGGTGCCGGCGGAAGCTGGAGGACTCCAGCCGGGAGACGCAGTCCCAGCTGGAGACGGAGCGCTGCCGGCTGCAGAGGGAGATCGACAGGCTCAAGCAGCGCCCCTACGGGTCCCACCGCGAGACCCAGACCGAGTACGAGTGGTCCGTGGACTCCTCCAAGCTGGTGTTCGACGGGCTGAGGAAGAAGGTGACAGCCATGCAGCTGCACGAGTGCCAGCTGATTGACAGGGCGACCCTGGACAAGCTGCTGAAGGGGAAGAAGTCCGTGGAGGAAGTCGCTTCGGAGCTCCAGCCTTTCCTTCGGGGAGCGGGAGCCATTGCCGGGGCGTCCGCTTCCCCGAAGGAGAAGTACTCCTTGGTGGAGGCCAAGAGAAAGAAGTTGATCACCCCGGAATCCACAGTCATGCTCCTGGAAGCCCAGGCAGCCACGGGTGGTATAATCGACCCCCACAGGAACGAGAAGCTGACGGTGGACAATGCCATCGCGCGGGACCTCATCGACTTTGACGACCGCCAGCAGATCTACACGGCAGAGAAAGCAGTCACCGGCTTTGATGACCCATTTTCCGGCAAGACCGTGTCTGTGTCAGAGGCCATCAAGAAAAATCTGATTGATCGAGAGACTGGAATGCGTCTGCTGGAAGCCCAGATCGCTTCGGGGGGCGTGGTGGACCCCGTGAACAGCGTCTTTTTGCCGAAAGATGTGGCCTTGGCCCGCGGGCTGATTGACAGAGATCTGTATCGTTCCCTGAACGACCCCCGGGATAGTCAGAAGAACTTCGTGGATCCAGTCACCAAAAAGAAGGTCAGTTACATGCAGCTGAGGGAGCGGTGCAGAATCGAACCACACACCGGACTGCTCCTGCTGTCAGTGCAGAAAAGAAGCATGTCCTTCCAAGGAATCAGACAGCCCGTGACCGTCTCTGAGCTGGTCGACTCTGGCATATTGAGACCGTCCACTGTCAACGAACTGGAGTCGGGTCAGATTTCTTACGACGAGGTTGGCGAGAGAATTAAGGACTTCCTCCAGGGTTCAAGCTGCATTGCCGGCATCTACAACGAGACCACGAAACAGAAGCTCGGCATCTACGAGGCCATGAAAATCGGCTTGGTCCGCCCCGGCACCGCCCTGGAGCTGCTGGAAGCGCAGGCAGCAACTGGCTTCATCGTGGATCCCGTGAGCAACTTGAGGTTACCAGTGGAGGAAGCCTACAAACGGGGCCTGGTGGGCATCGAGTTCAAAGAGAAGCTCCTGTCTGCAGAACGAGCCGTCACTGGGTACAATGACCCTGAAACAGGAAACATCATCTCCTTGTTCCAAGCCATGAACAAGGAGCTCATTGAAAAGGGCCACGGCATCCGCCTGCTGGAAGCGCAGATTGCAACTGGCGGGATCATCGACCCGAAGGAGAGCCATCGCCTGCCCGTCGACATCGCCTACAAGAGGGGCTACTTCAACGAGGAGCTCAGTGAGATTCTCTCAGATCCAAGTGACGATACCAAAGGCTTCTTTGACCCAAACACTGAAGAAAACCTTACGTATCTGCAGCTGAAAGAAAGGTGCATCAAAGATGAGGAAACTGGCCTCTGTCTCCTTCCCCTGAAAGAGAAGAAAAAACAGGTGCAGACCTCCCAGAAGAACACCCTCAGGAAGCGCAGAGTGGTCATCGTGGACCCAGAAACCAACAAGGAGATGTCGGTGCAGGAGGCCTACAAGAAGGGCCTCATAGACTACGACACCTTCAAAGAGCTGTGTGAGCAGGAGTGCGAGTGGGAGGAAATAACCATCACCGGCTCCGACGGCTCCACTCGGGTGGTCCTGGTGGACAGGAAGACAGGCAGTCAGTACGACATCCAAGACACTATCGACAAGGGCCTCATCGACAGGAAGTTCTTCGAGCAGTACCGGTCGGGCAGCCTCAGCCTCACTCAGTTCGCCGATATGATCTCCCTGAAGAACGGCGTGGGCGGCGGCGTGGGCGGCGGCGTGGGCGGCGGCGTGGGCGGCGGCGTGGGCAGCAGCAGCAGCACCGGGGGTGGCCTCAGCGATGATGTCTTTGGCGGCTCCCGACACGAGACCGTCAGTAAGATCTCCACCATCTCCAGCGTCAGGAATTTAACCATCAGAAGCAGCTCCCTGTCTGAGCCCCTGGAAGAATCCAGCCCCATTGCAGCCATCTTCGACACGGAAAACCTGGAGAAGATCTCCATTTCGGAAGGGATAGAGCGGGGCATCGTTGACAGCATCAGCGGGCAGCGGCTTTTGGAGGCTCAGGCCTGCACGGGCGGCATCATCCACCCGACCACGGGCCAGAAGCTGTCTCTCCAGGATGCAGTCTCCCAGGGCCTGATTGACCAGGATATGGCCACCAGGCTGAAGCCCGCTCAGAAAGCCTTCATTGGCTTTGAAGGAGTGAAGGGCAAGAAGAAGATGTCGGCGGCAGAGGCGGTGAAGGAAAAGTGGCTTCCCTATGAGGCCGGCCAGCGCTTCCTGGAGTTCCAGTACCTCACGGGGGGCCTGGTGGACCCCGAAGTACAAGGGAGGATAAGCATGGAGGAAGCCATCAGGAAGGGGTACATCGACGGCCGGGCAGCTCAGAGGCTGCAAGACACCAGCACCTATGGCAAGATCCTGACCTGCCCCAAAACCAAGCTGAAAATATCCTACAAGGATGCCATCAACCGCTCCATGGTGGAAGATGTCACCGGCCTGCGCCTGCTGGAGGCCGCCTCTGTGTCCTCCAAGGGCTTGCCTAGCCCCTACAACATGTCCTCTGCCCCGGGCTCCCGCTCCGGCTCCCGCTCTGGGTCCCGCTCAGGCTCCCGCTCGGGCTCCCGCTCCGGCTCCCGCAGTGGGTCCCGGAGAGGAAGCTTCGATGCCACAGGGAACTCCTCCTACTCTTACTCCTACTCCTTTAGCAGCAGCTCGATCGGGCACTAATGATCAGCAGGAAAGGTGGCTAGACCTTGGCGCTCATTTATATGAATTTTCACTGTATTCAAAAATAGAAAGAGCAAACCACGTGCTTGCCGGATAGTGATAGAACTTTTTAGGCTTCAGAAAACATAGCCAAGGGGAGGGGGGCGGAAATACATGGTAGAGGCTGTTCTGGCTTTTTCTCTTCTTAGCTCATCTGAACTAATGTAACACACTGGACGCAGTATCTATGAAGTAGTGATAGTTGGTTATAAGGATAGCACAGATTGAATCTAGAGTTTGTTTCCTCTCTTCTGTGTTTAGATTTTTGATCACTGCTTCTTGAACTTCTTTTGGCCAATAATATAGATTTCTATGCTTGGAGAAGAAAATAAAATTGACCTTATAGTCATCAGTCTGCTTCTCATCTAAATATTTCTATTTTATGTATTAGGAGGAAATTACCCTACCCACCCCCACCCCCCCACCCCCAAAAAAGAACCCCTCTGAAACTCAAACGTTTGGAATAAGTCTCCTTGGATTGCATGACCCATGACCCCATATACTCTTCACTGTACCTGTTTGGTTTGGTATTAGTTCGACTGTATATGCATGATAGTAACAATCTTTGCTTTTCTTCCATCAGAGTTTCCTGTTTATTTTGCTTGTCATTGTCTATGTACTTTCAAAAGGTGTCTTTATGAAGTTTGCTATTCCAGCAATAAAGTTTTAAATGTTTGAAGTTTTTGCGTTTTGATTTCATGATATGTTCATACACACAAGGGCATTTAGCAGAAGCTTTTTGTTTATTGTAAAATATGTCTAAAACTGTTTACTAAATACCTATTAGGCTCCCCTAGTGGCTCAGGTGGTAAAGAATCTGCCTGCAATGCAGGAGACCCAGATTCAATATGAAAGACTATTAAAAGCTGTTTTAGTTCTGAATTCTTGTTAGAAGTTGGTCTTCTGAAGGTAGTTTTTTCAACATTTCTGTACTAGGTAGAATTTTGGAAAGAAGCCTGTGTAAAGAGGCCAGGTCAGAGGTCTGCACACACTTCTAGTTTATTCTGGGCAGTGAATAAGATAGGATAATTCACAGTCATACCCTTTAAAAACATGAGGTGGCTAAGATTCCATGTTGGGTAGCCTTAAACTACATGGTTGCATTTTTGTTCCCTAAGAGGAAAGAATTGATTTTGAATCTGTGAAACAGATTCCAGAAGAGTTCTTGGTTCTCTGTTGAAGCCTATTCTTCAGATCCAAGAAAACTAGTTATATCACATTAGGGGCCCAACGGTTATGACCTCATTTAAACTTACTCTGTAAACGCCTTGTCTCCAAATAGTCACGTTGGAGGTTTTGGCTTCAACCTGTGAATTTTGGAGGGGACACAACTGAGTCCATCCTAAAGGCCTAACCTAGAACAGTGGTCAGGAGACCTCTTTAGGAAATGGTGATGAACAGAGCAACCTGAAGCCGTGTAAAGGAGTTCTTTGGGTTGAAGTGGTACACCTGCTCCAAGCCGCTGCCAGAGTTGCATTAAGTTCTGAGCTGAGAGGGCCAGGTCCTGGAGAGTGGACATACTTGACCTGGGCTGAGGTTTGATCTGGTTCACATACACTACATCCACAGGAAAGGGAAATTTTCAATGATGGTCATCACTTCACATCCAAAAATAGTCTCACATTTTCCAGGAGGTTTGGCAAACTATGTAAATACAAATAAAAAGTAAGGATGCTGTGGGCCGAGTGTGAATAGAATGCTTCTTACAGCACACCCAGTTGCAGCTACGGGACTATTTCCATATTATTAACTTTATTTGTGTGTGTGTGTGAGAGAGAACTCTGCTATTTACCTTTGAAAACAGTTGCTCACAAAAGTATCCTCCACTGTTTCTTTGCCTCATGGAAACAAGTGCAAAGGGAAGCAAAGATTTGGCATCAGGCTTGGGGAAAAGAAAAAGAAGGATTAGATTGTAGGAGTTATTAATAACTATTTGGGGAAACCAAAAGGGCTGATAAAGTGAACTTGGGTTCATCAAAACAGGGAAGCACTTGAGGGCTAACAGGATACGTCAAAGAGACCCAGGTGGTTATAGTGGTTTCCACTGGCCAAACTTGGAACCATTTCAGTCAGTTCAGTTCAGTCACTCAGTCGTGTCCGACTCTTTGCGACCCCATGAATCACAGCACACCAGGCCTCCCTGTCCATCACCAACTCCCGGAATTCACTCAGACTCATGTCCATCGAGTCAGTGATGCCATCCAGCCATCTCATCCTCTGTGGTCCCCTTCTCCTGCCCCCAATCCCTCCCAGCATCAGCATCAACAAAAATTATGTTGGTTAAAAAAAAAAAGTCCAGAATACTCATAGGATATAAATGGACATTGATTATTAATGGCCCAAATCAACATGACAAGTCCTCCTTATTCTTTAGTAAATGCCCCCTGCATTGCTCACTTGTGTTGACAGCATCATTATGACTATGTCAATTATCAGTGATTTACTTCTTCAAAAGAAGTCCATGGACCCATGGGAGAGTTTTTAATTATTGATTTACCCAACTCAGCTTTCTCAAAAATATCAATATTTTGTACTGTTGCTAATTTCTGCAAATACATTTCTACTTAAAAAGTAGAATTATGATGGTAATGGAGTGTGTAATAATGAATTTTAAAATGCTTAATAATTTTTAAAAAACCTGGATTTCATAGTGAAACAAACAACAGAGAAAATGAAGGAGCCATGATAGAGAATCATCGTTTATAACTGCTGACATAATCAGATTCAGGGAAGGATTGTGTGACTGTTGGGAATAGAAAGTTCATATGGCTTCAGAGTATCATCTTTCAGATTACTTACCAAATACCAAAAGGAAAATGTACAGTTAGATGTCTGAAATGTAGAAATGGAGTGATGCCCCACCCAACCAAGTGATCAAATTTAGCTTTACTAACAGCAGGAAAATCTAAGCTATGTGTCCTTTATAAAGTGTAATAGAGAGGTACACACATCTAACAAAAAATGCTTAAGCTGAATCTAATCATAAAGGAAAAAAATCTGACAAATCCAGAAAGAGGAAGGTTCTACAAGATGACTGAGTCCTGACAAAATTCAGTGACTTAAGAAGGAGACTGTGGGGACATCCTTGGTGGTCTAGTGTTTAAGATTCCTTGCTTTCACTGCATGGGGAGCCAGTTCATTCCTGGTTGGGGAAATGAGATCCCTATTGGCCACTGCGTGTGTGTGTGTTAGTCACTCAGTCATGTTTGACTCTGTGACCCCATAGACTTGAGCCCCCCAGGCTCCTCTGTCCATAGAATCTTCTAGGCAAGAATACTGGAATGGGTTGCCGTTTCCTTCTTCCACGGGATCTTCCGTACCCAGGGATTGAACAGATTCTTTACTGTCTGAACCACTGAAGTGCAGCCAAAAAAATAAAAATAAATAAAAAGGAGAGTGAGGGAGGCTTTTCTAGAATAAAAAAGAACCGATTACAGCTCATGGTTTGAAAAAAATGATGAAGTGGTTATAAAAGGAATTGGGGGGGACAAATGGGGAGATAGATATGAATATTATTATAAATTATTAATTTTCTTGGATTTGATCATATATTGTGCTTATGTAGGAAAATGATCTTACTTTTCTTTTTTTCTAAATTAAAAAAAAATTTTGGCCATGCCTCCTGGCATACAGTTTCAGTTCAGTTCAGTCGCTCAGTCATGTCTCTTTGTGACCCATTGAATCGCAGCACGGCAGGCCTCCATGTCCATCACCAACTTCCGGAGTTCACTCAAACTCATGTCCATCCAGTTGGTGATGCCATCCAGCCATCTCATCCTCTGTTGTCCCCTTCTCCTCCTGCCCCCAATCCCTCCCAGCATCAGGGTCTTTTCCAATGAGTCAACTCTTCTCATGAAGTGGCCAAAGTACTAAGGTTTCAGCTTCAGCATCAGTCCTTCCAAAGAACACCCAGGACTGATCTTTAGGATGGACTGGTTGGATGTCCTTGCAGTCCAGGGAACTCTCAAGAGTCTTCTCCAACACCATAGTTCAAAAGAATTAACTCTTCGGCACTCGGTTCTTTGTAGTCCAACTCTCACATCCATATGTGACCACAGGAAAAACCATAGCCTTGACTAGACAGACCTTTGTTGGCAAAGTAATGTCTCTGCTTTTCAATATGCTATCTAGGTTGGTCATAACTTTCCTTCCAAGGAGTAAACGTCTTTTAATTTCATGGTTGCAATCACCATCTGCAGTGATTTTGGAGCCCCCCAAAACAAAGTCTGACACTGTTTCCACTGTTTCCCCATCTATTTCCCATGAAGTGATAGGACCAGATGCCATGATCTTCGTTTTCTGAATGTTGAGCTTTAAGCCAACTTTTTCACTCTCCTCTTTCACTTTCATCAAGAGGCTTTTTAGCTCCTCTTCACTTTCTGCCATAAGGGTGGTGTCATCTGCCTATCTGAGGTTATTGATATTTCTCCTCGCAATCTTGATTCCAGCTTGTGCTTCTTCCAGCCCAGCGTTTCTCATGATGTACTCTGCACAGAAGTTAAATAAGCAGGGTGACAATATACAGCCTTGATGTACTCCTTTTCCTATTTGGAACCAGTCTGTTGTTCCATGTCCAGTTCTAACTGTTGCTTCCTGACCTGCATACAGGTTTCACAAGAGGCAGGTCAGGTGGTCTGGTATTCCCATCTCTTTCAGAATTTCCCACAGTTTCTTGTGATCCACACAGTCAAAGGCTTTGGCATAGTCAATAAAGCAGAAATAGATGTTTTTCTGGAACTTTTGCTTTTTCGATGATCCAGTGGATGTTGGCAATTTGATCTCTGGTTCCTCGGCCTTTTCTAAAACCAGCTTGAACATCTGGAAGTTCACAGTTCGTGTATTGCTAAAGCCTGGCTTGGAGTATTTTGAGCATTACTTAACTAGCGTGTGAGATGAGTGAAATTGTGCGGTAGTTTGAGCATTCTTTGGCATTGCCTTTCTTTGGGATTGGAATGAAAACTGACCTTTTCCAGTCCTGTGGCCACTGCTGAGTTTTCCAAATTTGCTGGCATATTGAGTGCAGCACTCTGACAGCATCATCTTTCAGGATTTGAAATAGCTCCACTGGAATTCCATCACCTCCACTAGTTTTGTTCGTAGTGATGCTTTCTAAGGCCCACTTGACTTCACATTCCAAGATGTCTGGCTCTAGGTGAGTGATCACACCATCGTGATTATCTGGGTCGTGAAGCTCTTTTTTGTACACTTCTTCAGTGTATTCTTGCTACCTCTTCTTAATATCTTCTGCTTCTGTTAGGTCCATACCATTTCTGTCCTTTATCAAGCCCATCTTTGCATGAAATATTCCCTTGGTATCTCTAATTTTCTTGAAGAGATCTCTAGTCTTTCCCATTCTGTTGTTTTCCTCTTTCTTTGCATTGATCACTGAGGAAGGCTTTCTTATCTCTCCTTGCTATTCTTTGGAACTCTGCATTCAGATGCTTATATCTTTCCTTTCCTCCTTTGCTTTTCACTTCTCTTTTCACAGCTATTTGTAAGGCCTCCCCAGACAGCCAGTTTGCTTTTTTGCATTTCTTTTCCAAGGGGATGGTCTTGATCCCTGTCTCCTGTACAATGTCACGAACCTCATTCCATAGTTCATCAGGCACTCTATCAGATCTAGTCCCTTAAGTCTATTTCTCACCTCCACTGTATAATCGTATTTGATTTAGGTCATACCTGAATGGTCTAGTGGTTTTCCCCACTTTCTTCAATTTAAGTCTGAATTTGGCAATAAGGAGTTCATGATCTGAGCCACAGTCAGCTCCCAGTCTTGTTTTTGTTGACTGTATAGAGCTTCTCCATCTTTGGCTGCAAAGAATATAATCAATCTGATTTCGGTGTTGACCATCTGGTGATGTCCATGTGTAGAATCTTCTCTTATGTTGTTGGAAGAGGGTGTTTGCTATGACCAGTGCGTTCTCTTGGCAAAACTATTAGCCTTTGCTCTGCTTCATTCCATACTCCAAGGCCAAATTTGCCTGTTACTCCAAGTGTTTTGCATTCCAGTCCCCTATAATGAAAAGGACATCTTTTTTGGGTGTTAGTTCTAAAAGGTCTTGGAGGTCTTCATAGAATGGTTCAACTTCAGCTTCTTCAGCATTACTGGTTGGGGCATAGGCTTGGATTACCATGATATTGAATGGTTTGCCTTGCAAACGAACAGAGATCATTCTGTCGTTTTTGAGATTGCATCCAAGTACTGCATTTCGGACTCTTGTTGACCATGATGGCATACAGGGGGGTCTTAATTCCTCAACCAAAGACGGAACCCCCACCCCCTACAGTGGAAGCACCAAAGTCTTATTAATCATTGGACCGCCAGAAAAGTTCCCTCAGTTGTCCTTCAGTTCAGTTCAGTTCAGTTCAGTCGCTCAGTCGTGTCCAATTCTTTGCAACCCCATGAATTGCAGCACATCAGGCCTCCCTGTCCATCGCCAACTCCCTGAGTTCACTCAGACTCGCGTCCATCAAGTCAGTGATGCCATCCAGCCATCTCATCCCCGGTCGTCCCCTTCTTCTCCTGCTCCCAATCCCTCCCTGGATCAAAGTCTTTTCCAGTGAGTCAGCTCTTCGCATGAGGTGGCCAAAGTACTGGAGTTTCAGCTTTAGCATCATTCCTTCCAAAGAACACCCAGGGCTGATCTCCTTCAGAATAGACTGGTTGGATCTCCTTGCAGTCCAAGGGACCCTCAAGAGTCTTCTCCAACACCACAGTTCAAAAGCATCAATTCTTCGGCGCTCAGCCTTCTTCACAGTCCAACTCTCACATCCATACACGACTACTGGAAAAACCATAGCCTTGACTAGATGGACCTTAGTCGGCAAAGTAATATCTCTGCTTTTGAATATGCTGTCTAGGTTGGTCATAACTTTTCTTCCAAGGAGTAAGTGTCTTTTAATTTCATGGCTGCAATCACCATCTGCAGTGATTTTGGAGCCCAAAAAATTAAATTCTGACACTGTTTCCACTGTTTCTCCATCTATTTCCCATGGAGTGATGGGAGCGGATGCCATGGTCTTTGTTTTCTGAATGTTGAGCTTTAAGCCAACTTTTTCACTCTCCTTTTTTACTTTCATCAAGAGGCTTTTTAGTTCCTCTTCACTTTCTGCCATAAGGGTGGTGTCATCTGCATATTTGAGGTTATTGATATTTCTCTTGGCAATCTTAATTCCAGCTTGTGTTTCTTCCAGTCTAGCGTTTCTCATGATGTACTCTGCATATAAGTTAAATAAGCAGGGTGACAATATACAGCCTTGATGTTCTCCTTTTCCTATTTGGAACCAGTCTGTTGTTCCATGTCCAGTTCTAACTGTTGCTTCCTGACCTGCATACAGGTTTCTCAAGAGGCAGGTCAGGTGGTCTGGTATTCCCATCTCTTTCAGAATTTTCCACAGTTTATTGTGATCCACACAGTCAAAGGCTTTGGCTTAGTCAATAAAGCAGTTGTTGTTAGAAGATGCATAAGTGAAGTCGCTAAGTCGTGTCCAACTCTTTGGGACTCCATGGACTGTAGCCTCAGGCTCCTCCGTCCATGGAATTTTCCAGGTAAGAGTACTGGAGTGGGTTGCCGTATCCTTCTCCAGGGTATCTTCCCGACCCAGGGATCAAACCCAGGTCTTCCACATTGCAGGCAGACGCTTTACCATCTGAGCCACCAGAGAATCAGTGTGTGGGGCCGTGTGTATGGAGAGAGTGCGAGAAAGACCAAATATTAGCAATTAATAAGCGGAGGATGGCTACGCAAATGCTTATTGTACAATTCTTTAAACTTCCCTGTTGATATAAGCCTTTTTTTTTTTTTAATGGCGAGGGGTGGGGGCGGGGGGCGTTGTTGATTGGATGATACCGTTTGGGGAAGGCCAAGGGCAAAGGCATACAGAGTGAGTGAAAGTCACTCAGTCCTGTCAGACTCTGCAACCCCATGGACTGTAGCCTGCCAGGCTCCTCTGTCCATGGGATTCTCCAGGCAAGAATATGGAGTGGGCAGCCATGCCCAACTCTAGGGGATCTTCCTGACCCAGGGATCGAAGCCGGGTCTCCCACACTGCAGGCGGATTCTTTACAGTCTGAGCCCCCAGGAAAGCCAACTCATCCAGAAACCAGGTGAAAACAGCCACTTCAGGAAAAAACCGGAAGAGACCTCCCAAACGCCCCACTTCCCGGGCTGCTTCCCTATTGGCGGCTCCAATCACGTGGCAGCGTGGCCCCGCCCCTGCCCCAGAAGTCCGCGCGCGCGCGCCGCCCTCAGTCTCCCAGCTTCTTCCGGGAGCGCGCACTGGAGGTGGAGGCCATGGAGGCCGAGCCTCCTCCGGTTGAGGAGCGTCGGCGGCTGCGGGAGGAGTTGAGCGAGTTCGTGGAGAGCTGCCGCCGGACGCTGGAGGAGGTGACGGCGTCGCTGGGCTGGAGCCTGGACCGGCTGGAGCCCGGGGAGGAGGCGGCGGCGGCCGAGGTGAGAGGCCCGCGGGGCCGTGGGCGGCGGGCAGGGAGCGGCGTCTGCAGGGCCGAGGGGGGCGCGCGGGACTCGGGGCTGTAGCCTCCCGGGCGCTCGCACCGCTCCCGGGGAAGCCGAGGAAGTGCAATGAGATAAGCGGGCAGGCCTGGGGTGCTGCCGGGCGGCTTGCCGTGTCCTCCGCGCGTGGATTCCGCCTTGGCACCAGGTTCGGGGTCGGGAGAACTGGGGAGTTGATGGGAAACAGTGGCAGACTTTATTTTGCGGGGCTCCCAAATCACTGCAGACGGTGACTGCAGCCATGAAATTAAAAGACACTTGCTCCTTGGAAGAAAAGGTATGACCAACCTGGACAGCATGTTAAAAAGCATAGATGTTACTTTGCCAACAAAGGTCCGTCTAGTCGAGGCTATCGTGTTTCCAGTAGTCATGTATGGATGTGAGAGCTGGACCGTAAAGAAGGCTGAGCGCCGAAGAATTGATGCTTTTGAACTGTGGTGATGGAGAAGACTCTTGAGAGTCCTTTGGACCGCAAGGAGATTCAACCACTCCATCCTAAAGGATATTAGTCCTGAAGATTCATTGGAAGGACTGGTGTTGAAGCTGAAGCTCGAAGACTTTGGTCTCCTGATTCTAAGAACTGACTCATTTGAAAAGACCCTGATGCTGGGAAAGATTGAAGGCGGGAGGAGAAGGGGATGACAGGATGAGATGGTTGGATGGCATCACCGACTTAGTGTACATGGTTTGAGTACACTCTGGGAGGGTGATGGACAGGAACGCCTGATGTGCTGCAGTCCATGGGGTGGCAAAGAGTTGGACAGGACTGAGCAGCTGAACTGAACCAGGTTCCGCGCTGGGAGAACTGGGGAATTGCGGGTCGCCTTCCTCTGCCCCAAGATAGTGCACTTCTGGCACTTCTGACAGGGGTGGCAGCATTCTAGGATTGTTAAAGGATTTGGTACCTGCAGCTCCTGGACGTTAGGATTGCTTTGGAAAGAGATGTAGGCAAGTGTGTTAGGGTCAGCAATCCTGATCTTTTAAAAAAAAAAAAATTTACTTTTGGCTGCGGCAGGTCTTAGTTGGAGGCACGCAAGCTCTTGGTTGCAGCATGTGGGATCTAGTTCCCAAGCCAGGGATCGAACCTGGGCCCCCTGAATTGGGAGCACAGAGTCTTAGCCACGGGGACCACCAGGGAAGTCTCCAGTTGTTGTTGTTTTTCTAATGAGATGAAAGGAAGTGCCCACGGGGCATCATACTTCATGAGGCCTACTATGCTTTGAAGTGAAGTGAAGTCACTCAGTCGTGTCCGACTCTTTGCGACCCCATGGACTGTAGCCTACCAGGCTCCTCCCTCCATGGGATTCTCCAGGCAAGAGTACTGGAGTGGGTTGCCATTTGCTTTACGGGTTTATAATTTTTTGAAAAACTCTTTTCACTGTTTGTTTGGAGGTGTAGTTGAAGCTGTGAATTCTGTTGAGCGGAGCCTCCCAGGCCTTTCCTCATCACTGTGCTCCCAGCAATGTAGTAAATTTACATTTCTTTCATTAACAGTTAAATAGCTCTTTGTTTATGCCGCTTATTGTACATTACCTCCTTTAATACTCATAGTGACCCTATGAGGTAGGTACCCTCAGCCACCTTTTACAGGTGAGAAAACGAACTGAGAGAGGCGAGCCTTTGTCCCAGGACTCGTTGTTAAGTGGTAGTCAGGATGTGAACCCAGGCATTCTACACCTGAGAGTCTGCGTGCCTCATTGCCTCGCTGCCTCTCTAAAACTCCACTCTCAAATTCCGAAATCCTTGGGAGTTCTGCAGTGGTTAAGACTGCCTTCCAGTTCAGGGGAGTAGGTTCAATCTCTGGTTAGGAACTAAGGTTTCACATGCTGTGGGGTGTGGCCAAGAGTTAAAAAATAAAATGAAATTCTGAAATTCTGATAATCAGTTGTGGGTGTGCATTTCATGTTTGCAAAAGCAACACCTGATATTCAGGAGGGTGACTGGCGTAAACATCCTGGTGCGTGGCATTGCTAATTCCTAGACCAGGTGCAGTACAGAAAGGCGGTGCATCTTCACTCCTCTGCTGGAATGCTTTCATCCTGTAATTGCGTGAACAGCAGTCAGTCTCTGCCCTCCAGTGACTGCTGGTGGTGAGGGGGAATACAGAGAGTAGCCGCTGTGTGTTACAAGGTGAAAAAGTCTGTGAAGGGTGAGTCAGGATTGCTGTAGTGCATGCGGGTTATTGTAGGCTGTGGGGGTGGATGGCCACAACTTCCTTTGCAAGGTGAATTCTAAACTGGTGAAAGGAGCTAAATTAGCTAGGTGCAGCACAGAGAGAGCATCAACAGCATGGGTAGAAATCCAGAGATAAGGCAATGCACAGATCAGGAAACCTCTGGAAGTTAAGCATAGCTAAGAGCTTGGGATGTAGGGGAAGAGGGGAATGGTGGTCAGTAGGGGCCAGAGCTTAAAGGTCCTTGTACAACTGTGTTAAAGAATCTATATATACATTTTTTTTTTTTCTTAATGAGAACGGTAGGGGGAGACATGAAGGTACTTGAAGCCAAAGTGCTGGTTGCTCAGGCAACTAAATTTTAATAAAATTCTAACCGCTTATGTTTATTGAAGTGTGGTATTTACCAGGCCCTGTGTGAATTGCTTTGTGTGTATGAATTCAGGTATAATTTATTTAATCTTCACAGTAGCTCTGTGTGAGTAGTCCTATTAGACCCATTTCACAGGTGAAGAAACTGAGAGAAAGGAAGGCTCCTGACTTTGACTACGTTCGTACGGTCATTCAGTGGCAGGCCTCGGACGCACCCTGGCTGCTGTGTGGAGGGTGCAGGCAGAGGGAGCAGATGGCAGGGGCTCTTTTCACCTCGGATGGAGAGGACGGCATCCGGCATGGGCTGGGGCGGGGGCAGGGTTATGTGTAAGGACCTCTGAGTTCCTCAGGGGGAGATGGTCGGTGAGGTTGTCCAGGCAGTGCGCGTACGTATATCTTTTAGGAGGTGGGCTTTGAAGGGTTGGAGGGGGACAGAGGCTGTCAGGGGTACAGAGAACCAGGGAGGTTGTTTCTTAACGTGTACGTACACTCACACGGGAAGTGGGGTGGAGAGGCTTACAGAAGAGGATATAAAAACATTTAATGGGATAGTTATTTCTTGAAAAATGATGGACCTTTTCGTTTGCTTCTGTTTGATCTTTATAGGATGAAGTTGCAATATGCCCTTACGATTCCAATCACCACATGCCTAAATCGTCTTTAGCAAAGCATATGATGTCTTGTAGATTGAGGAAGCTGGGCTATACCAAAGAGGAAGAGGTACCATATATTTATTATATATGTGTCATGTGATTCATGCATTAATAAATCCTCACAGTATTTGGAAGGTGTAGTGTGAGGTTTTCTGAGAAAATAATAGTCATTTGTGAGGTGCAGTGGGATTTGCCTCATTTTGCAAATGATTGCAAGAAATGCTTAAATGATACTAAACCTATTGTTGGTTTATGTCAAATATTAAAGTAGTCATCTCATACTGGAGGACATTAAGATTTACTTTTTTTTTTTTACCGTTTAGGATAAAATGTATAATTCTGACTTTTTCTATGAGAATGCGAATGTACCTTCAATTACTTTGAGTAAGTATTAATATAATTTTTAAATATCTTAGGCTATATGTGTATAGGTATTTACGTTTCATTTTTGAATTATCAGAAGAGTGGGCTTTGTAAGTATCCTGATGATTGATTAAGAAAGGTATTGCTTATAGTGATACTAGTTTACTCAATCTGAGATTTAGAGACCAGGTTTATAATGGACACCAGAAATCCTCTAGAGTGTCCTACAATAGGGCACATGCCTGCCTTCTTGGTTATAACGAAACCTGGCCCCACACATATGTTGAAGATAGAGCCGAGGATGGAAGTGTGTTCTGAGTGGTCACCGATTACACAGAGGTTAAAATCTCGGGCTCTGGAATCAGAATGCCTTGTTTAACTAATTCTGTCACCAATAGTTGTGTGGCTTTCAGTAAGGTAATTAAACAATTTTTTGCCTAAATTTCTTTGTAAAATAGGAATGATGCTAATAACACCTGTAAGGAGGATTAAATATCACATATGTAATATGGTTAGAATACTGCCTGACACTTAGCTGGGATTCACGAAACGTTAGATATTACATTGGTTGCTAAAATTTGCGGCAGCAACTGCTGTGTGCTTGATTATATTAAGTGTTTTCTGAACTGCTCGAAGTCTGGTTGCTTATTGGATTCTGGTGGATCAGAAAGAATTCTGCATTCAGATTACCTCAGCAGCAAGGTGGGTTGTTAAGATTCTGGATTCTCGGTGTGCCCAGAGAGCTTGGATTATTGGAACCTAGTTAATAATTCCATTGTGGACATTGATGATTCATATTGTGTTTATGGATTTTTTTTTTGACAGATAAGGACTCACAATTCCAGATAATTAAACAAGCTAGAGCTGCAGTTGGAAACGATGGTGATTATTATAATCAAAGTAAGTGGCATCATAGTTTGAGCTAATTAGTTAGACTGTTTTTTTTTTCATAGCGTGTATCACTAATTTTCAAGAGAAATCTTGTAAAAACAGTTACATGGAATAGGTTAAGCTTTCCATCTGACATTAGACTAAGTACTTGGTGTCAAATAAATGCCCGAGTAGACCGTCTCACCCTGAGATTTCCTCTCTCGTGAGCACTGTTGTTGTTGTTAGTTTAGTTGCTCAGTCGTGTCTGACTCTTTGAGACTGCGTGGGTTCTGGCCTGCCAGGCTCCTCTGTCCATGAGATTTCACAGGCAAGAATCCTGGAGTGGGTTGCCATTTGCTTCTCCAGGGGATCTTCCTGACCCAGGCATTGAACCTCCATCTCCTGCATTGCACGCAGGTTGTTTTCCACTGAGCCCCCTGGGAAGCCCCTCTTGAGAATTAGCTCAATGTTACATGTAAGAATGTTGAAGTGCAACATCCTTAGATCCCTGCGCCTCGCAGTGAAGCACGGACAGTGTTAGACGTACAGTTTCAGAGGGTTGTGGGTACGTGGTGCCCAGCTTTGGAAGCTGGGGTAAGAGATGCTACCTGGGACTTCACTTCAGCAGAGACAATCTTAGAATTTTGTTTCAGCTTTTAGGAAATTGGAAGAAAACTTCATCCTTCAAAATCATAGAAATAAATGGGTAAATGGAATTAATAGATTTCTGACTCTAGGTAGAACATCCAGCCAAACCCTGACTGGCTCCTTTGATAAACGTTCTCAGTTGTCTTTGAGCTTTCTGAAGGTACCTTTCTCTGAATACCTAACCTTTTTCTCCCTTGTTGTTGTTTAAGGTCATGACCCTGTTGTTGTAAGCCAGTATCTGGGCTCAATTTCTCCCTCGATTGCATTGTGGCTTTGAAAGGAAGAAGTCTGTTAGTCTCAGTGTATTGGTAGCAGCCAGAAGCATGTTTCTTGTGTTTGCTGTTTTGAAGGATCCATGTAGTTCCGGGTGTTATTCTTTAAGAGGGATCTTTGACTCTCATCTTACTCAAAGAGATACTGAGCTGTGGTCGGTTAAGCCTTTTTTGGCCATCATTCAGTTAAGACCCAGTTAAAAAGTAGAGGATTTTGTTTGTGTGTTTTGGGAGAAGTTACTAGTTTTAACTTTATTTGACCTTAGCTAGTAAGATTTACTAAATTTATTTTATCTACTCCAGCATCTGTTTTTTTCAGATAAGGAAATAAACCCTGTCCAGCAGAGGTGATGAAAGAAATTCTGGGGTGCTTGTTCTAACGTTCCTCAATACTTTGCTATTTTAGAAGAGATTCGTTCTGTTTTGTTTTCAAAGCTCTCTTGTGTATTTCATTTCTCTTTGACATCATAGTTGTGATAGGTTAGACAAGTATTTTCTCTTCCATATTAGGTGAAGAAATAGAGGAACACAGAAGTGAGTTAATGCTTTTGTGCTTTAACATAAGCTGGATTGAAAACCTACCTCTGAATTTTGCGGATTTGAACGTTGAATTTGGTTCTTTACAAAAGCAAACAGTTACTTTAAATGAATAGTTCTTTCAGTAGATAAAAGGAACTTTGATTTTGGATTTTTGTACTGTCTTAATATTTAATTGTTAAGGACAACTTGTTATATCATCTGTAATCCTCTTTTTTTTTCATCTTACGTACAGCTCTGCAATTTCTCAATAGAGATTATTTTTTTGTGGCCCATTTATGTCTTACACATTTAAAACTTTTTACCCCAGGACAAAAATCTCTTTAATATCTTATTGATGTTTACTTTGAAGGAATGACTAACATGAACAGCTTTACATTTTCCGTATAACTAATATTTTGTTGGTTATGTACTAAATTTTAAGTTTCTTGTATTTTCATTTCATTGGTCACATCAGGCCCAAACTCAAGGTATAGAATTCTCAACCTGCTAATCTTTGTCAAAGCTTGAACAGCCATTAGATCTACTTATTTACTTTCAGATGTAGTTATGTTGGAATAAACAATCATTTTATATTTGATCTTTTTCCTTCAATATTAAAAATTCAAGTTGCTGTACTTGAATTTCATGACATCTGTGTGGCTGGTGGCCATGATTTGAACATGAGTGTACTGGGCTAAAGCATCCTAAAGAGATGGGAGATGACGGTTCTAACCCTGATCTTTCCCTCCCACTTGTGAGACTTCAGTGGATCATTTTATCTGTAAGGGCCTCATTTCTGCATCTCATGTTAGGAAATTGACTTGGTATGAATTCTTCACAAAATTCTGAATCCCTATCTTTGACACAAGTTAATATTTAATATTGTTAAATATATTATTATTTAATGTTAACATTATTGATGTTTAATATTGTATTTTACACATTTGAGATGGCATGTGATGGCCACAAGGGCTAACAGAAGAATGAGAGTTCCGGTTACTGGGAAAGTAGAATGGAGTTTCAGTTTGGGGTGGTGGCAGAGTTCTGGAGGTCGGCACAGCTGATGGTGCACAGTAGTGAGGATGTGCTGACTGCCGCTGAACTCTCCACCCAAAAAGGGGTCAAATGGTAGATTCCATGTTGTGTCTATTTTATGGCAATTTTTAAAAACTATTCTTAAAAAAGTACGTAGAGGGTCACAGTTAGTATGATGACAGCTCATTCAGATAGATCTCCAAATCATATAGAAACTTGCATCTGAACTTTTTACGTTTTGTGGAAATGTGAGCTTCTTTAAGTGTGTTTATCCATTTTTTTTCTTTTACCAGAAATATCTATGTTCTGAATGATTTGAATGCCGTTTGTTGTTTAACTTTTCCTGTACTTTTTCTTTTTCAGTAATTGGGGTGAGTATAAAGAGGAATTAGGAACCTGAATGTACTCCTTATTTAAAGATATGCAGTATCCTTTTTGCAAATGATATCCTTTTAAAAGTATCATTCAAATTTCTAAACTTTATCTTAATCGCTGTCAAAACATTATAGTGGTGACTTGGAATTTTAGTTGAATTTCAAAGAATTTTAAGTATCAGTCTTAACCAGACAGAAATGTTAAGATGAATAAAGAAAACTCCAAAATATTTTAAGGAGGAAGTTACACTTCTTTGTTTACAAAGAACAGGCAAAGGTTTGTGTGGAACGTGTTTTAAAATACATCAGTGTTCTTTGCATCTTTGTATTTTTCTTCCAAACTGTGTAGCCTATAATCAGATAAATTAGGCTTATCAAAGCTGACTCACTTTTGTATTACAAAATGAAGTGCTGAAAATCTGGCTGCATAGAGGGGCTTTTCCTAGTGTTTGCCAGAATTAGAGTAAGAGGGATTGACAGTGGGGAACCCTTCCTCCCCGCTAATTCAGAACCTTTTACTAGTACAGATTGGTGTCCGTCACTGTTACTTCAAGACTCCGATTCAGTGTAGCTCTCCTCGGAATTTATAGGCCTGTAAAGTCATCTCTTTTCTTGCATTGTTATCCTTAGTTCATGGCGTGTTCTCATTTGGATTTTTGTTGTGCCACTTTATAAGCATCTGAGAAGAGCTACTGATTTTATATTATCCTGTGAACCTGAGTGATTACTTTAGGGTAACCTAGCAAACATTAAAAGGATTCCTTTAGTAGCTGGTGTTCTTTGTTTGTATTCATGGATAATGAAGTCTAGAAAGAGTCTTTTTAAATTGCTTATTTACAGTTACAATAATTTTTTATTTCTTTGAGAAAAATTGAATCTCAAAAATTTTCTTCAATCTTTAATACATCATATCAAGGTATTGTATTTACTTTTTTTCATTAATGAGCAGATTATAGAAAGGTCTATGATTGGGGGGGTGGGGCGCTTGCTGTTGATAACTTTTTTCAGTTTGGTGAAGCCAAGATGCTGCTGCTTCTGAAAATTAAAAGAAGCTTTAGTCTCAGTCTGTCTTTCTCTGATCTGAGGAAGTTTGGGATTTCTGCCCCTTGGTCTGTAGCTCTAAGTTACTGCCCAAATGGGATATATTTTGACTGAAACATTCTGCTTGGTGTCTCATAAATATGTTTTTAACACATTTTTCGTATTTCTATAATTTATTTTCAAGGGGGCTGTAATGTGTATTTCCTATTAAAATCATTTTCCTTCACCTGTGGGGAAAAGCATATATAGAGAAAATTGATAACTACTTTTACAGTATGGGGAGCCTTTTAAAAGTTTGTTTGTTTTTTCAATGGGCAAATTGTCTCATGGTTATTACTGTCTGCCTTCATGGGATCTGTCTTAACGCTGTCGGGGGGAACAGCCAACATCCACGTCCATCCTTTCTGTGGAGGCAGCGTTCAGGACAGAGTCAGTGTCCTGCAGGTGGCTGTTGTGTGTGTTTAGGGACTGCTGGAAACAAGTGGCTTGTGTTAATTAAACGTCACATTATTACCGTGCATGCTTAAAGATAAGTATCATAGATTGTAAATCCACAGAGCTTCATGTATTATTTATCCTTGTGATCTTATTTTTACTCTAGGGGTGTATTCCTCATTGCCTGTTGAAGTTCCTCTGAATCACAAACGGTTTGTTTGTGATCTCACTCAAGCCGATCGTCTTGCCCTCTACGATTTTGTAGTCGAGGAAACAAAGAAAAAACGCTCAGATTCTCAAATTATCGAAAATGACAGCGATCTCTTTGTAGATTTGGCGGCCAAAGTCAATCAAGGTTTGAGATGAATATCTTAATTTTCTATTTCTTAATTGTCATTTCCTCCTTATAAGTGTTATTAAGATGATTTGTCAGGCCATTTTGAGTTGAAATAGGATGGTTTTGTATCATCTGATATTAACATATATGTTAAGGTGTTTACTTAGTACTTGAAGTTTTATTCTCTGGTTGTTACAGTAAGCATACCTTTCTTCCATAAGAATGTTACTTAGAACTGGGCTGTTACTTTAATCTCTGTACCTAAAACACTCTTATGTTCAACTAATGGCTAGAGAAAAGGAATGATGTAAAATAGTCCATTTATACAACATAAAAAAGTGCTACATTAAAATGTGGTAAGATATCAGATGATCACGGTGTTCCTTCCCTCTAATTCATAAGAATTTACAGTTTCTGATGATGTAATAATTTTATTTTGGTCTTTTATTAGATAATAGTCGAAAAAGTCCAAAATCTTACCTTGAAATCCTGGCAGAAGTGAGAGATTACAAAAGAAGACGCCAGTCCTATAGAGCTAAGAACGTTCACATAACCAAGAAGTCATACACCGAGGTGAGTTCTGCGTGATTTTGTAGAGCCTTGCTGAACGCAGAGGTTTCCCTCCTCAGCCATCGCCTGCTCCGTGGTTCCCACAGTTGCCTAGAGGCTCCCTGGGAGCCCGAGGCTCCACTGTGGCCACATCTGATTTATATTTGCTCCATCGCGTTCAGACCCAGCCTTCACCAGGACAGGCCCTTCAGGGCACAAAGACCTTACGTAAAGAGGTTGTGCAGTCTTACAAAAATACTGCTTTTGAGAAAGTGATAACTGCATCATGATGAGAACATAGATTTTGGCTGTAGACAGACCCAAGCTTGAGTTTTGATGCTGCAATTTATCACTGTCTCTTTGACCTGGGCAAATGATTTGAGCTTTTTAAGACTGAAATTTTTTTCATTTTATACTAATACAGACTTTGTAGGGTTATTGTGAGAAGTAATGGAAATAATGCTTATGGACAAAGGAATTTTCAATAAATAGCTTTTTTTGGCAGAAACTTTAGTGTCCTTTTATGTATTCTACTAAACATTTCGGCTTAAGTGTTTTGGTATAAATTATTTGTAACTTACAGTATTACGTATATAATAAAATTTAAGTGCATTGCTGTTGCTACTGCTGCTAAGTCGCCTCAGTCGTGTCTGACTGTGCGACCCCATAGACGGCAGCCCACCAGGCTCTGCCGTCCCTGGGATTCTCCAGGCAAGACCACTGGAATGGGTTGCCATTTCCTTCTCCAATGCATGAAAGTGACAAGTGAAAGTGAAGTCGCTCAGTCGTATCCTACTGTTCACGACCCCATGGACTGCCGGCTACCAGGCTCCTCCGTCCATGGGATTTTCCAGGCAAGAGTGCTGGAGTGGGGTGCAATCGCCTTCTCCGTTAAGTGCATTAATTTGTGATTTAATTGCTAAGTTATGTCCCTGACTCTTCAACCCCATGACCTGTGGCCCACCAGGCTCCTCTGTCCATGGGATTTCTCAGGCAAGGATACTGGATTGCCATTTTCTCCTCCAGGGCATCTTCCCGACTCAAGGAGTGAACCCCATCTCCTGCACTGGCAGGTGGATTCTCTACCACCGAACCACCAGGGAATCCTGTTATCTGCATATGATCTCTGTTTATTTTACACCCACTCACTCCCTCTCTCCTCCCGCCCCAACCGTCAGTGGTTTGGGAGCAGATCCTAGATGTCCTTCATCTGTAAAAACGTCCGTGTTCCACCCTTTTAGTGGTTTATCGTGTCTCAGTGACCTCCAACGTACAGATGAGCTGCACTACCTCAGACAGTACACGGGACTCGCTCGTGTGTGTCCTTCTCCCAGATCACCCAGGGTTGACCTCGTGCCCCGTCATGCGTCCTCTGTCTGTGCGTGGTTTCTACTCTTCAGGCTGAGTTAACACGTGTCATGATCGTGTGCCCCTGAATCCTCAGTGTGTCGCCTGTTTGTGTTTCCTAGACTGCACACCTCCCACAGTCCACCGTATCGTAGCTCTCAGGAAATGTGTAATTGATCGCAGTGCCATCTGCTCGTTTCTCGAGCAGCTTCCTTACCTGGCAGTTGGGTCCTCCCCGCCCGCAGGTGATCCGGGATGTGATCAACGTGCACATGGAGGAGCTGAGCAGCCACTGGCAGGAGGAGCAGGAGAAGGAGGCGGACGGGGCAGACAAGTATGTCGCCGTGTCGTCGGTGGGAGCGGCCCTCTGTCAAGTCTGTTGCCCGTCGCTGTTGAGCTGGGTTTGAGCGCCTCCAGGACCAGTCATAGCACACTGATTCATCCGGAGGCTTCCTCCTCTTCCTGTGCCCACAGTCATGAGACAGACCACATGGAGCTGGGTTTCTTTGCCTGCCCTCTTACTGGAGTGCAGGGCTATGCATATTTATTTGGTCTCTGCTATAGTATGTTGGGCTCAAGGCTGGTCTTTCTTGGAGACCAGTGGTTGAAAGTAGCTGACGACCATTCTTTCTGTCTCAGGAGCGAAGAAAGACGATCGGCCTCAGTGGACTCGAGGCAGTCCGGGGGCAGCCATCTGGATGGCGAGTGTTCACGGCATAGACGGGACCGAAGTCGGAGCCCACACAGACGGAAAAGAAACAAGGACAAGGACAGAAGCTGGGGCTCCAGGAGAAGGAAGGAGAGGTGAGCCCGGCGGCGCGGCGCTCGTTGCCGAGCTGTTGCTTCTGACACATGGACAGTCCTTCCGTCACAGGCCATGTTGAGAAGATGGAGCGTCAGCAGAGGTCGGGGTGCAAACAGCCTGTGAAGGTCCTTCACGTGCGTCCTGTTTCAGGGCGGCTGTCCACAGCTCTGCGGGCGTGGCTCGGTCTGCCTGCTCAGGCCTGGTTTCCCTTCGTTATTAACTGCTTCTCAGCAAGACACAGGAAAGGACTGTCTGGGCAGAAGGGTAGCTGCATTACAGAGGTGTTTGCCTGGGTCTTCCTTCCGTCCCTCAGTATCTGCCCTCTGCTTCCTGTTTTCCTGCTGTCGTTCTCTCTTTGTCTTGCTAATCCCTCAGATAAAGAGCGTTACTAAGTCAGGAAGGCCCAGGCTTTATGGCACTCAGCTCAGCCTTGTTGGGATTCCTGGTAGAGGTTTGATCATTGGGGAGATATAAAGTGACACTGAGATAATACAGGTTGGCGGAGGTCTGTTCGTGTGTTCCAGCCGCTTAGTGGGCCTCCGCCTGGACCTTAGCTTGGCCAGGTCTGCCCCTGGACTCATCTGTTTTCCACTCTGCTCCTCTGGCCCCTCACGCCTGTCCTGGTTGCTAATGACGGGCATCTGTCCGCCTAAGCCGGAACTCGAGGCCTTGCTAGCCGCTGTCCCGCTCTTCGCTGTCTGGGCTGCCTGTCGTCAGTTCTGCGTAACGGGGCCCCTCTCGCACTCCCCGCCCCTCCGCCCTGAGCGCTGTCCTCTGGGAGTTTACCTGGTTGTTCAGTCTCTACGTTGGTGCCGTACGGACCTGTCCCTCCCCAGCTGCTGGAGTGAGCCTTCGCCTTTCAGAGCCCCTCAGCAGCCGCATTCTCGTGGCTCACAGCGGCTCTCGAGGCCTCACTCTGTGCTTTGCCGCGACCCTGCGGTTCCGTAGCGTCTGCCCCAGCCAGCCCGGGCCACGCACCGTTCCCTGTCCCCGCTGTGCCTCATCCGTGCCCGTCCACCGCCTGTTATGCTGCCTCTCTACTGTTTTAAACTCCTCCTCAGCCTTTAAGATGCGGCTTAGTCATTCCCGTGAAGCTTTTTTTTCCCATCTGTTGCCATTCTACCCAGCAACAGCGTTTCATTGACCGTAAGTTATTTTTCTCCGTACTAGACTGAGCTCATTGCAGGCAGGTCTGGGTCTTGTTTAGTCTCATTTGCACAGTGCTTGTCTAAAAGTAAGCTCTTCCGTCGTATCTCTCCAGGATCAGTGGTGATCAGGAGTCAGGCTTTTTGGTTTAGTAATTTTGCTCATCTTTTTATCATTCAGTTTGTAAGTTTAAAGCTAGCTATGAGTTCAAAATGTGAAGTAGTTTCTTGGTAGTTCCCTTTGATTCATTTACTGAAGGATAACCTCTGGTCATCACACATCGACTCTTGATCAGCTGTCAGAAGTTGTGTTCTCTCCCTCTTTTTCTGGTTTCTTAGTTCTTCCTCCTCTTGAGTAATTTTTGACATGTCCAATCAGTCCCTATTGACTGATACACGTTAAATAGTCTCAGAACCCAAACATGGATGATTTCCTTCAGTGAGGATAAGCTGAGTGTTGGCAGGAAGTATTCTTTGAGACCCCCCTGAGGTGGGATGACCTGCAGGGAGCTGAGCTGGGAGCCGGGATGCGGAGCTCAGACAGAGCTCTGAGTTCCTCCTGTGACTCCAGAGTCCTGTTTGAAGTGAACTCTCAGGTCATCCACCTTGTACATATATTCAGAGCATAACTCCAAAGCGCAGCTTTAAAAAAAAAATCCATTTCTTGTATTCTTATCTCAGTTTTGTCCTGTATTTTTAGTGATGCTTTTTTTTCTTTATTCTTTAAAAAAAACTAAAACACTGTTCTGTTTTAAATGCATGTTTTAACTTGCTCTGGTTTATATCTGATGTATGTACATTGCTGTGAATTATTATTTTAAAGCTTTGATCATTTTTTTTCACCCCTTTCGTTTCAGGGATGGGGAGAGACATCACAGTCACAAAAGAAGGAAGCAAAAAATGTAGAGCGGAGTGTCTGTGCACATGGTAATTAGGCCTGGGCCCCGGAAACCAGTATGCTGGTGTCTGCCATTGCTTTCAATAGGAGCACATGCTTCTGTCAGCCGTTCCCTGCTCATATCCTCATTTTTCAATAAATGCCTCTCAAACCACGGGAACGTGACGATGCTCTCAGGCTTGGTTTTCCTAGTTGATCGCCTTCTGTTGCTGATTGTGTTTCATTGTCTTTTTTTTTTTTTTTTTTTACAATTTATGTATCAAAAAATTCTTTAAAGTAAATATTTAAGCTGTGTAACTAATACATAAATATCTGTAAAAAAAGCTTACAGATAAGGCTAAACAACCCCTGGCACACCACCTGCATTGGCACCACCTGCGGCCCCCTCAGGGTAACCACTGGTGAACTGTAACAGGAAGAGAACCCAAATACTCCTCAGAAGAGGAAGGGCGGACTCATGTGCTAGAGCAGCATGTCGGGCCTGAAGAAACACAGTGTGTCACCGTGCGTAGATCTAAGAGACACGATCTAAATGAAGGAGCAAGTTTCAGAAACACACCCAGGCTCTGTCTGCGTGAAAACAGCAGTGTGCGTTTTCTGTGACTTCTATGCATATTAGTCACTCATTTGTGTCTGACTCCTGTGACCCTATGGTTTGAAGCCCACCAGGCTCCTCTGTCCACGGGGATTCTCCAGGCAACAGTACTGGAGTGGGTTGCCATTCCCTTCTCCAGGGGAACTTCTCGGCCCAGGGATTGAACCCGGATGTCCTGCATTGGCAGGCAGATATTTTTACCATTTGGCCACCCTATATGTACGTAAATATATTTTTAAAGATTCAGAAGAACTTCCAAACTCAACAGTGGTTACTTGGGGGAGGAGATATAGATGGGAGAAAGGATGGAAACCAGGATTGGAAGGTGGTTAGAGGGAAGTTTACCTTTATCCATAATTAATTTTAATTATTCATGTTAATTTTTTAATGTATTTGTGTTTCACTTGTTAATTAAAAATACATTGTCCTTTTTTTTGTAAATCAGCTTTATTGAGGAACTGTTTACATACAATGAAATTCATTCATTTTAAGTGTACATTTCATTAAGTTTTGATAGACTTATACCCCCCCTCCATGTAACCTTCATCTCAATCAAAATAGAGAACGTTTCTGTCTCCCTCAGGTTCCCTTAGAGCCCTTTTTCCAGTCTGTTTGTCCACCAGCAGCCCTAGACAGACACAGCTCTGGTTTTTGTTGCTGTTGATTAGAAACATGTTTCCCAGGATTCGTATAAATGGAATGCTCCTGCACACTTCTAGCTGCCTCTGCACAGGTCGGTCTGAGTTGTGGGTCAGTAGCCTGACCTAATTGTGCTGTATGCTGGATCATTCAGGTGAAAGTTTGGCCTGAAATGGTAAACCTCTCGTATGTGAAGAGGAGTGTCTTGAATCCGGGAAACCCAGGTTAAAGATTCCCCGGTGATTTCCACATAGAAATAAAACCTTGATCATTTGAGTCTGTAACGGACAACACCAGGAAGGTTGACTGTGTTCAGATCCGATTGGCTACTGGGTTTCCAGTGTGAAAGAAGCACTCTGATTTACAAGGAGGGAATCACCTTACCAGTATGAAGCCCTGTGAGTGCCATTGTATGTAATTTCTCAGTGTGTAAAATTCGCATTTAAAAGTCTTCAAAGACTTGGAAGTTGGCATAATTTTGAGCTGTATGAAGTTTCTACCTTTGTAGGTCAGATCCATTTGATCAAGTTTCATGTAATGTAACAGTTTATAATACTGTTTTTTATTATGATTTCAGTGACTTTACTAACTGGAAGACAGTTTACTGAAGGGTAAACCTGAAAGATGTACCTAGCCTTTTAGTGTGAGAGATGTGGGGGAAAAATAGGGTAGTGTGTGTGTTTTAAGGGATTGCCAGACTCGCTGTGTGCAAGAAATTGCCAAGTGTTTGTTCAGGTGACTGTTCATGAGGTTTATCAGTCTAATCTACTTGTCTTTGGTTTTAGTATCAAGATAATGATGGCTGGGAAAGTTTTCTTTCTCTCTCATTTGGGATTGTGAAAAATTGGTGTCATTCCTCCTTCGGTGTTGGCTAGAATTTATAAGTGAGTTGAGTTCAGTCCCTCAGTCGTGTCCGACTCTGCGACCCCATGAATCGCAGCATGCCAGGCCTCCCTGTCCATCACCAACTCCCGGAGTTCAGTCAGACTCAGGTCCATTGAGTCTGTGATGCCATCCAGCCATCTCATCCTGGGTTGTCCCCATCTCCTCTTGCCCCCAATCTCTCCCAGCGTCAGAGTCTTTTCCAATGAGTCAACTCTTCGCATGAGGTGGCCATAGTACTGGAGTTTCAGCTTTAGCATCATTCCTTCCAAAGAAATCCCAGGACTGATCTCCTTTAGAATGGACTGGTTGGATCTCCTTGCAGTCCAAGGGACCCTCAAGAGTCTTCTCCAACACCACAGTTCAAACGCATCAATTCTTCGGCACTCAGCTTTCTTCACAGTCCAACTCTCACATCCATACATGACCACAGGAAAAACCATAGCCTTGACTAGATGGACCTTAGTTGGCAAAGTAATGTCTCTGCTTTTGAATATACTATCTAGGTTGGTCATAACTTTTCTTCCAAGGAGGAAGCGTCTTTTGATTTCATGGCTGCAGTCACCATCTGCAGTGATTTTGGAGCCCAAAAAGATAAAGTCTGACACTGTTTCCACTGTTTCCCCATCTCTTTCCCATGAAGTTATGGGACCAGATGCCATGATCTTCGTTTTCTGAATGTTGAGCTTTAAGCCAACTTTTCACTCTCCTCTTTAACTTTCATCAAGAGGCTTTTTAGTTCCTCTTCACTTTCTGCCATAAGGGTGGTGTCATCTGCATATCTGAGGTTATTGATATTTCTCCCAGCAATCTTGATTCCAGCTTGTGTTTCTTCCAGTCCAGCATTTCTCATGATGTACTCTGCATAGAAGTTAAATAAGCAGGGTGACAATATACAGCCTTGATGTACTCCTTTTCCTATTTGGAACCAGTCTGTTGTTCCATGTCCATTTCTAACTGTTGCATCCTGACCTGCATACAGGTTTCACAAGAGGCAGGTCAGGTGGTCTGGTATTCCCATCTCTTTCAGAATTTCCCAGTTTCTTGTGATCCACACAGTCAAAGGCTTTGGCATAGTCAATAAAGCAGAAATAGATGTTTTTCTGGAACTCTCTTGCTTTTTTGATGATCCAGTGGATGTTGGCAATTTGATCTCTGGTTCCTCGGCCTTTTCTAAAACCAGCTTGAACATCAGGGAGTTCACGGTTCACGTATTGCTGAAGCCTGGCTTGGAGAATTTTGAGCATTACTTTACTAGCATGTGAGATGAGTGCAATTGTGCAGTAGTTTGAGCATTCTTTGGCATTGCCTTTCTTTGGGATTGGAATGAAAACTGACCTTTTCCAGTCCTGTGGCCACTGCTGAGTTGGAACTAGAGTTTTCTTTGTGGGAAAGTTTTATCTATGAATTTAACAAAATGAATCTATTTCAAGTATCTATTTCTTCTTGAATAAACTTAAATAGAAAAAGAAGGCCAAATTAAGCCGAAGGAAGATAACACGAGCATAAATTAATGAAATAGAAAACAAAAGCAATACAGAAAGAGAAAGCAAAAGCGAGTTTTTCAGAAAGAGGAATAAACTTGATAAGCCTCTAGGCTGAAGGATCTAGCTAGGAGGGGGTCGGTGGGGGGAAGACAAGTCACTGACACCAAGAATGAATGTGGAGGTGTCGCTATAGATTCTACAGACTTGAAATGATGAAAAGGGAATATTACGAACAATATGCCAGGAAATTCAACAGTTTAGATGAAATGGGTAAATTCTTTGAAATGCACAGTGCCTGCAGTTGGAAGCATAGTGTCTTAACCACTGGACAGCCAGGGAGATTACGAAAAAATTTAATAAAACATGTAAGACCTGCATGCTGAAAATGACACATCTTGCTGAGCAAAATTAAAGACTCAAAGAGACACTGAAGTCGAGGGTAGTCATCAGATCCGTTAAACCGTAGCTAGCTTAATAGTTCCATGGTCTCAGTTGTGTCTGACTCTGCAGCCCGTGGTCTATAATCCTGCCAGGCCCTTCTGTCTGTGAAACTCTCCAGGCAAGAATACTGGAGTGGATTGCCATTTCCTACTCCAAAGGATCTTCCTGACCCAGGGGTTGAACCCTAACCTGTATTGACAGGCGGATTCTATACCACTGGGCCACCTGGGAAGCTCAGCTTGCTTAATGAACTAACTGCCTCACCAATCAAGCTGGCTTTAGTTGTTTTTTAACAAAACCCTGCCTGTCCTCCAGGCCTCAGCACTGGGCTTTCAGGGACGTGGCATCAGCTGCATCCAGTTCAAGCCCCAGCTGGTTAGGACTGGTTGGAACCCTCAAGACCCTCCAGCTGGAGCTGAGTTGGAAACCCTGCGTTCAGAACATGCAGACGCTCGTTTTCTGAGCGTAAGTCCGGTGGTGAAGCCTGTAGCTTAGTGGTACCTGCGCTAAACCAGGTCACCTTGCCGTTTCCTTCTCTGTCAGCTCTTCCACGCTCCGCATGCCTCAGCTTTGTCTCGTAAGTATCCCCTTTCGGGAGGTGGATTTGAATTGTTCTCCCAGCTTGTGAATAAACACCCCCTTCTCCGCGGCACACCTCAGCGTCTGGCTGCCTGCGCGTCAGGCAAGTCTGGTTTGGTAACAGCACCATACTCACAGACTGATTTAAGTTACCAGTTCTCTCCAGATTGAACAACAGTTTCAATGCAATTTCAACACATTTCCAGAGGCTTTTCTTTTTTAAAAGCTTGTTGAGGAAATTGTTCAGTCACTAAGATGCATCCGACTCTTTGCGACCCCATGGACTGCAGCACACCAGGCTTCCCTGCCCTTCACCATCTCCCGGAGTTTGCTCAAACTCATGTTCATTGAGTCAGTGATGCACTGAAACCATCTCGTCCTCTGTCGTTCCCTTCCCTTGCCTTCAGTCTTTCCCAGTGTCAGTCTTTTCGAATGAGTTGGCTCTTCATGTCATCCAGCCAAAATACTGGAGCTTCAGCTTCAGTCCTTCCAGGACATGTTCAGGGTTGATTTCCTTCGGGATTGCTTTGATCTCCTTGCTGCAGGGTATACCACCTGAAGAGGGTGGGAACCTTCCTGCAGGTCGTGGGTTCTGAGTCTACTGGAGGTGCGGCGCTCAACCTAGGAGTTCTGATTCTAATCCCAAAGAGGCCAAAAGGAGAGCAAGCCTGAGGGCATCAGGAACCAGACCGCACTGGAGATGGAGGCAGGGTCCTGGGAGGCGGAAGGGAAGGAGATGGTGGGGTGGGGGCATCCTGTGTGAAGAACAACCAACCACCACAAAGACCCCTCCCCCCTCCAAAAAAAATATTATTGTCGAGATAGAGTTTATTAGATTCTTGGGAGAAAACAACCTGGATCCGAGGAGGCAAAATTACAGTTTTGTTGAAATACGTTTTATTTTTTTTTAATGAAGAAGAAGATACATGTCCTGTAACTTTGTTGCCAGGTTAGAATGGGACTGTTAACTGGAGGCAAAGATCTGTGGGGTTTGTGAAAAAATATTCTGCCTCTTCGGACGCTTCGATTTATTAGGGGTGGTCATTTATAAAAGGTCGCTAGGCGGGCTGTGAACAGAGAGGCCACGTGATCACTGGACCTTCCTCTCAGTTTGGCTGTGAACCTAAAACATCCCCCCCGCCCCAATAAATCTATTTTAAAAATATTAACAAAAGTGCCTTTGTTTGCCAGGAGAAGAATTAAGACTTGAAATTTTCAAAAAATTCTAGGAGGTCAGAGGTTTCAGAGTAATATATAAACAGAAATGAAACAGTTTGTCATATTTTTCTGGCTTCTTGATGAAGTCACATTAAAAGTCAAAATGGAGAAGCAAGTCTAAATCTCTGAGCCTCAGGCCTTCAGAAGTGGGAGCAGTTGGTGAGCTGGATTCTCTGCTGAACGGAAGCCTTGCGTTGGGTGGAGGCACTCACCTTGCCCTTCTCAGCCGGGCACCCCTGTTACCTGCCGTCTCATCCCAAAGGTCACCTGGCTGAAGGACAGGCCAGCACCCCCTTGAAACATGGACTTGGCTACATGAGTCCTTCCAGGAGTGTTCACGTGAGAACTCTCTTTTGAAGAAACTAATTTCATGAGTTATCTAATGTATCATGCCATCCAGAAGTAAAACATTTCAGAACATTTCGGAACCATCTAGGCCATTACCCGTTTAATCATTAAGAAGGAGCAACGTATTTGCAGGAAAAATGTTTTGCAGTGAATCTGCCATGGGAGCCGAGAGAGGCAGCTGTCGTAGGTGGAGAGAGCATTCTTTTATTGCTTTATGGAGGAATTTCACTTTCTCCGCTACTCTGCAAACCAACTACTTCCAAAAAGAAAAAAAAAAAAATCTGTGTTACTGCTGGGTAGATAAGAGTGGGAGGCATTTCTGTCTGGGGACCAAAGTCATGCAGGAGGAAAGAAACAGGCTAGCTTTCCCCTTGTGTGTGTGTTTGTTTTCCCCTAAGCTGAGCAGGAGAAAGTGAACCATTTCATGCTCTTTGCTTGAGCTGGAAGTGTACCAGGCACAGTGTCACAGGTGACAGGAATGCTGCTGGTCTCTTAGAGAAGCGCCTCAGGGGGTCAAGGTGGATTGGCACTCATTCCACCCTCCTCGTGTGCGTTCCTGAACCGAGGAGGTTGCAGGCTCAAAGCCACGTTTCTGGGCTCCGTCGCAGCGAGGGTTGCTGTTGACACAGAGGATCAGCCAGCTGTGAACCGGTGGGTGTCTGCTGGCG
Organism: Capricornis sumatraensis; assembly: GCF_032405125.1. NCBI lineage: Eukaryota > Metazoa > Chordata > Mammalia > Artiodactyla > Bovidae > Capricornis > Capricornis sumatraensis. Next base: position 51,120,985 of record NC_091090.1, on the reverse strand, counting down.
CAGCTACGGGCAGGTGCAGGAGCCGCTTCTGCGGCAGGAGCGTGAGCCCAAGACCCCGGCAGGAAGCAGGGCCTGTCCTTTGCGGGTGTGCTTTCCCGGTCCTCCTGGAGCCACAGTGGCAGCGGCTTCCTTATTCTTTCAGTGCTGTAACTTTGCGAAGCTGTGTGAGCCCGGATCTGCGTCAGCTGCTCTTAATTTCCCAGTTCCTGGTGTGGCAGAGGCGTCGGTGCTCTGGGCCGGCCTGTTCTGGGGGGCGGTTCTGGGAGTTATTTCTGAAGGCTCTGCTTAGCGCCCACTCCTGCAGCCCATTCAGTGATTTTGTAAACACCCAACCCCTCAACTCCTTACGCACATTGTCTTAGCCTGTTCAGGCTGCTAGACTATCACAGAGTGGGTGGCTTAGACAGCAAACCTTTATTTCTCTTGGCTGGCCTGAGGGAAGTCCAAGATGAGGGCATGGGCAGGTTCAGGTGAGGGCTTCCTGGTTCACAGGCAGATCGCCATCTCTTCATGTGCCCTCGGTGGTGGGAGGGTTGCTGGAGATCTCTGAGGCCTCTATCTATAATTCCGGTCACGGGGCCCCCACCCTTGCAACCCAGTCGCCTCCCAAGGTCCCCACCTCCAAATACCATCTCCCCGGGAATTGGGTCTCAACCTATGAGTTTTGGGGGGGACCCCAACCTTCAGCCTAGAGCCTGCATCGTATGATTGGTGCCTCTCAGAAACACGAGAGCGCCTTCTTCCTGAGTGTTCCATGGACGTCTCAGGCTGTTTCCTGGGACGTGGACCAGTGAGGAGCGGCAGGGGTTTCTCTCGCTGTGGCGGATGCCCTGGTGCCTTTGGCTGCCTCCCTACCCTGATGCAAGCGCGGCCAGTGTCAGTCCACAGCGGAGGAAATGGGACTTGGGGGACTACAGTGACCTGCCCAAGGCCACCAGCCTGTCAGCGAGGACGCAGGTTGCAAAGCCAGGCATGTTCCCTCACGACCCTGCCCCCATTCCGGAACCCTGGCATGGGTTACGTGGTAACCAGGATGTTTGCTCATCCTGTGTGCTTGGGATCCAGTGGTCTGCTTTTGTGTTCCTGAAATAATTCTTCTTCCTTTTTAGGAATGTTTGCTTGTTTATTCGGCTGTGTTGGGTCTCAGGGGTGGCACTCGGGATCCTCACTGTGCCATGTGAGAGCTTTCCTTGCAGCCCACGGACCCTCTGGTTGTGGCATGTTGGCACGTGTAGGGGCTGAGTTGCTTCAAAGTATGTGGGATCTTAGTTTCCTGACCAGAGACGGAACCCGAGTCCCCTGCATTGCAAGGCGGATTCTTAGCCACAGGACCACCTGGGAAGTCCCCCGTCTTGAAATCCTTAGTGATTTTATCACTGAATTTGTGTCTTGTGATGCAGTTGGATGGGATAATGGTGGCATCCGTGATAGGGCTTCGCGCCTGGCTCTCTGAGTGGTCCCTCCTCTCTCCTCCTCCCAGAGGGGGAGGTGGGGAGCTTGGGCACACTCACCCCGGAGGAGAGGGTGTCCTGTGGGTGTCTGACACTCCACTGTGACCGTGCTCATGCCTGTGGGAATGTGATATTAAAAACCAAACACCAGGACAGGTCAGGAGAGATCACGGAAGAAATGAAAGGTCTTTTTGTTTTCCGCTTCTTGAACAAGGGGCCCTGCATTTCTAGTCGGGGTGGGGCCCAGGGAGTTGTGCAGCTCTGCCCTTTGACTCATCCCCTGGTGCTTTTATTGAATAACTACAAGGACTCACTTGTCCACATTAGAGAGTGCTATTAGCACATAAAAGAGGAGATAAATGGCGCTCGTCTTTGCTCTTTTATTTTCACTCCCAGTATTAGCATTCTAAGATCATGACTCTTTTGATGGACCAACATTCTTTAATATCTATTTGGCGAAGAAACAAGGCATTCATCCTGGAATTAAAGGTTAACGTGGTTAAAAGTTATGAATTTTCCTTTTGGTGCAGAGTTTAGCCATAGTACAGATACTCAGTGTTTCTTTTTATAGTCTTTCCATTTAAGGGTGCCCAAGTGTTGGATGAATGCACTATTCTGAGGGAAAAAAAATGCATAGAGGTTTAAAAAATTCTTGGGACTTCCCTCGTGGTCCAGGGGTTAGACTCTGCACTGGAAGCACAGAGGGTGAAGGGTCAATCCCTGGTGTGGGAAGTAAGATCACATACATCTCTTGGCATGGCCAAAAATTTAAAAAGTTAAATAGAAAAAATTTTTTTAAATTAAAAAGTCACTTTTGCTGAAATAAACTATGCACACTTTGAAGGGTGATTTTTTTTTAATAGTAATTTGATACTTGATAATTTGACAGATCAAATGGAGTGCCCCAAATAGGGACACAGCACATTGACACATGTAGATAAATAAGTCCCCCAGTCTCATGGTCCGGAGAAGGCAATGGCAACCCCCTCCAGTACTCTTGCCTGGAAAATCCCATGGATGGAGGAGGCTGGTAGGCTTGCAGTCCATGGGGTCGCTAGGAGTTGGACACCACTGAGCGACTCCAATTTCACTCATTGGAGAAGGAAATGGCAACCCACTCCAGTGTTCTTGCCTGGAGAACCCCAGGGACGGGGGAGCCTGGTGGGCTGCCACCTCTGGGGTCGCACAGAGTTGGACACAACTGAAGTGACTTAGCAGCAGCAGCAGCAGTCTCATGGTCATGAAGCCCCCCGAGGTGACTGATGAAGCCAGTGTGGTCCTAATTCACAGACCAGCTTTGGCAAACTCCTGCCTGATCCGTTGGCTTAAGACAATCAGGTTTTTACTATATTTCATCCTCTTTCAAGGGTCTTAAAATTCTGATATTTGAGGCAATTGCTTTGGGAAGATGAGGATGGAATTGTCTAGAAGAAATTTTATTTCATTTATTCCTTAGGGAAGAAGTGGAGAAGGCAATGGAAACCCACTCCAGTACTCTTACCTAGAAAATCCCATGGATGAAGGAGCCTGGTAGGCTGCAGTCCATGGGGTCGCTAAGAGTCGGGCACGACTGAGCGACTTCACTTTCACTTGTCACTTTCATGCATTGGAGAAGGCAATGGCAACCTACTCCAGTGGTCTTGCCAGGAGAATCCCAGGGACGACGGAGCCTGGTGGGCTGCCGTCTATGGAATCGCACAGAGTCGGACACGACTGAAGCGACTTAGCAGCAGCAGCAGCAGGGAGGAAGGGGATATAATGAGAAATTTTCTTTTGATGAAAGACCTACATGAAGGAAATGGTACATTTGTGCGTTTAAAAAACGTGTTTTTTAAAAAATAAAAACATGTTTAAATGGGTTCATTTTTGAATTATTTGGATATTGAGTTTTATATTTGAAGTTCATATCTTTCTTTATTCATTGGTCTTCAGGAATGAAGGCAATGACATATGAGGATTCTTGGTTCTTCTTGATTCTTAGGCAGCTGGGCAATAATTCTTGATGAGTAGGTAATTCAAAACCTTATTAGTCAATTTACGGTTGATGCACATGGCCTGGCTCTCCTCCCAGAGCCTGTTTCACTCTCCTAAACATCTCCTCCATCAGCAGGGGCAGGAGCCTAGAAAGGAAACACAAGCACAAGCAGCGGCGCTGTGACCCTCGATGTGTGATCTGGGGATGCTCTGAGAGCACTGAGTGCCCTTGTGGTTATTGGTGCTTCCTGACTTTATGAGGACATGCAAACAAAACCCGTGATCAGCAGTCACTCACTCTAATGAGAGTTTGCATGAATAGATTCCCTCTGCTGGACTTTGAAAATCTGAAATGTTATCTCTGATACAATGAAAGGACTTGTTTACCTTAGAGGAATTGATGGGGAGGGATTTTTTTTTTTTGAGGGTTTTTTCCTGATATCACAGTAATCATACTAGCCTTGTCTAGGCTGGCTCTGAGCCTGCGGCTATCATTCTAGGGTTGGAGGAGGGTCTGAGGTTTCTTCCCTCCATTGCCTCTCTGCCTCCATGAAAAGATCAGGATGGAAGCTGAGGGCTGGGGCGTCAGGAAATAGGGAGCTGGGACTTGGCACTTGCCCTGCCTGAGCACGAGGTCCCCTCCCTCCCTCACGATTCTTCAGCTTCCTGTGCTTAGTCATGTCCGACTCTTTGTGACCCCACGGACTGTAGCCCCCAGGCTCCTCTGTCCATGGGATTCTCCAGGCAAGAAGTGGTTGCCATTCCCTTCTCCAGGGCATCTTCCGAACCCAGGGATCAAACCTGGGTCTCCTGCTTGGCAGGCAGATTCTTTACCATCTGAGCCACCAGGGACGGTTCTTCAGCTTTAGGAACCGCTGTGAGTCCAGCCTTCTGTCATCCCCAAAACTCAGCCTAGATCTTGTCCCCACCCTGTGCCTGAGGGTGTCGGCAGTCCCTTACTTGGCTTGCAGGCCAGTTAGGACTGGAGGGTGGAGGACCGGTACCAAGTGTGACCAAGAGAAGCTTAGCTTTGGGTTCCGGAGGCACCTGTGCAGAGAACTCTGTATTGGAGGAGCTGAGCCCTGCCAAAAATGTATGTTCGCCAAGTGGCATTCAGGGATATTATGGTTGGGAATTCCCTGGAGGTCCAGTGGTTAGGATCAGTGCTTTCACTGCCATAGGCCCAGGTTCAATCCCAGGTCAGGAAACTAAGATCTCACAAGCTGGGAGTCTCAGCCAAAGAGAAAGAAATTATGGTTTACTGTAAAGTACACGTTTCACAAAGAAGGCTTAGGATGTAATCATTGTTCTTTCACCAACCAGCTATGACTTTAGACAAATAATGTGACTTCTGGCTCTTAGTTTCCTTATCTGTAAAAAAGGGGTTTTCTCAGATCCTTCCCAATAATATAAATCTTATGTCACTGATCCTATTAGGAAAAAAGTCATTGTCATCACCGATTAGAGATATGGTAGAATTAACAGAACATGAAGAGAAAAATTGAAAATACAGTTTTTTGCGTGTGTTTGTGTGGTATAATAAAGACTATTCTCAGTTTCTGGCAGAGCTTCAAAAACCCTTGGAATCTCCCGAGACAAGAGTGTTTTGCTATGCTAATAAAGTGATTCTGGGAGGGCCCCTAGAAATCATCCAAACCGGGGCTAGTCACCAGAAAGCCCACACAGTTGGAGTGTTGGAAGTCTGTAAGTTTAAGGTGTACAATGTGTTGATTTATACATTTATATATTGCAAGATGATTACCACCAGATTACTGCCAGGGTGTTAGCTGACATCTCCATTCCCTCACGTAGTTACTTTGTTTCTGTGATGAGAGCTTTAAAGACCCCCATCTATGGCAAGGAAGATACAGAACAGCCAAAATATATAAAAACTATTCTCTCAGCAGCTTTCAAGTGAACTTCAGCATTGGTAGCTGTAATCATCCATGCTGCACAGATCAACAGAACTTGTTAATCTTAACTAGCAACTTGTCCCCTTTGACCAATAGAATCTCACCATTTCCTCCACTCCCCAGCCCTTGGCAGCTATCACTGTACACTCTGTTTCTCTACCTTAAGCTTAGCTATTTTTCTGTTAATTATATGTTCCCGTTTGTTTGACCCTATTTTCTATTACAATTTGTTGACTTAAAAAAATGCACAACGTGAGAGTTACAAGTTCAGCTGTATTTGGGGCGAAATGAGGACTGCAGCCTGGGAGACAGCAGATCAGACAGCTTAGCGACTGCTCTCGAGAGGCAGTAGGGAAGGTCAGTGTATATATGTGATTTTGGTGAAGGCGGAATGCGTGCAGTTAAGCGCGTGTTTGTCCAGAAGGTTTCTGCTGGTCTCTGAAACTTTGCTAGTCACGAGGAACAGTCGTCATGATGCAGGATTTTAGTGCTTTTCTAGATATGAGGAGATACAAGAACTGGGCTCATAAAAGCAGCTCCTGAAAACACCTATCTGAAGACCCGTCCTGCCAGTTCCCCCGCGGCCCCCATCCCCCCGACCCCAGCACAGAGTGTCTCATTCCTGATCTCCCCCCTGAACCCCTTTCGGGGGGTGTTGCAGGTCAGCAGCTGTAGCAGCCCATGACTGAAGCCTTGTCGAGGAAGGTGGCAAGTGCCAGTCTGTAGTTGACAGGTCTTTTGAAAACATCTTACCAGCTTGTCTCAGCCGTGCTAAGAATAAGCAAGGATGTCGGTGGTCTGGATCAGGGCAGCAGGTGCCGGTGATGGAGGCCCTTATACCTGAAGAACTGATCTCCAAGGAGCAGGTGTACTTTGTCACCTGACCCGTTCAGAAGCGCCTGGGTTATTGGAACAGCAGAATCCCCGCATGCACAGATAAAAGCATTCATTAAAAACAACAGACTTTGGACAAACTGATGTACACTCATTTCTTCGATCCACAGACATCCTCCCAGGCGAAGACCACAGTCTTTGGGGAGCTCAGGTTGTGGGAACTTCCGGGGTGCCCGCTGGTTGTGGTACTTCTATTCCTCCTCCACTGATCCAGCATCCAACGAAGCAAGGATCACCCATCTAAAAGGCATTTCCAATCAACCATGGTGGGCTGCTCTCCCACTTAGAGCGATGTACCATGTTTGGCCGAGGAAATAGTCATTATTTCCAAGGGCAGTAATGGTTGGCTATTTGGGGCAATATGGAGATTAATTTGTGGGAAGAGTCATCAGGCTCCTAAGTGTTTGAAAGCAGACAAATCACCAGCAGAGTCTTAGGAGGCAAACGGCAAAGGAAAGGCAGCTGCGTCCACCTGGAGGGGAACAAACCTTCCAGCTTTTCTCATTTGATAAAAGATGTGTAACTGAATCACTGTGCTCTAGAGTGGAAATCAACACAATGTTGTGAATAAATTATAGATCAATAAAGTACATCTTTAAAACAATTTTTCAATTATTACTTATTTTTGACCGCTCTGGGTCTTCGCTGCTACATGCAGGCTTTCTCTGGTTGCGGAGAATGGGGGCCTCTCTCGCAGTGGCTCCTCTTGTTGCTGAGCACGGGCTCTAGATCTCAAGGGCCCAGAAGTTGGGGTGCACGGGTAGGCTCTGTTGCTCCAAGGCATGTGGGATCTTCCCGGAGCAGGGATTGAGCCTGTGTCCCCTGCGTTGGCAGGCGGATTCTTAACTACTAGACCACTAGGGAAGTCCTGTAAAGTAAATTTTTTAAAGAAAAGCTTTTCCCGTGTGAAAGCGAAGTGTCATGTAAAACACTTGACCAGCTTAAACTGGCTTCGCCTCCCTCAATCGGTCTATTAGTCAAACCTTGAGTTATTGTACGGAGACAGCCCTGCAAGGCGAGAACTCAGAAACCAAGAAGCTTCAGTCCATGGATCGGAAGGAAAGAAACGTTGCCACTGGTGCACTTTACAAAGCGAGAGCTCTCTCAACAAGGAAAACCTGGCTTCCAACAGCAGGAGTACCTTGTGTGGCAAACCTGACTAATCAGCATCCAAGTTTGAAATTCCACCATCTCCTTAGATTTCACCACGAGCCCTGGATCCTGGATCTCAGAGACAGATTTGAGAAGTTTGTGGGTTCTCAAGCTTACAAAAAGGTTCTTTTCTCAAGAGTTGGAGCCATAGAGAAGGCTTTTATGCAAGCTGGGCAGGGAGCCTTTGCTTCATCCCTTCCCAAAAGGGGTAAGTGCTCAGGTTTTATCCCAGAGGTCTTAAAACCCAAGAAAAGGGAGAGTTCCAGTTCAGTAAAGATGATAACATTGATTGTATGTCTAAAGAAACGGAATGATCAGGTTGTAAATCTGTGGTTTCTCTGCTGCTGCTAAGTCACTTCAGTCGTGTCCGACTCTGTGAGACCCCATAGATGGCAGCCCACCAGGCTCCCCCGTCCCTGGGATTCTCCAGGCAAAAACACTGGAATGGGTTGCCATTTCCTTCTCCAATGCAGGAAAGTGAAAAGTGAAAGTAAAGTCGCTCAGTCGTGTCCGACTCTTAGCTAAAAGGAGCTAAAGTGAAGCCCCGTCGCTGGAGTGCTACAGAATCAGATGGAATTGCCAGCGCCAGTGGCTTTTGGCTCTCTCGTTGTGAGACCCTCTCCGTGTGGCCTGCTGTGCTGGTGGTCCACATGGGCGGGGCAGCCCCTCTATCGAGGCCACTCCGAGTCCTGTGACTATGGAAACTCAGGGCCATCCAGAACCTCTGCCCGGTGGAAGAGGAAGAGGAGGCCGGAAGAGACGACAGGTAAGAGCAGCATTTCTCAGTCTCTGAAACGCTCCCCACTGTGGCCTGGCCCTCAGGAAGGGACCAGCAGGGCCCTGTCCCTGCCTTGAGCATCTCTCCCGTGGTGTTTTCCGTTTGCCTCAGAGCCACGCACGAACGTGCAGGGTGAATGTTTCCATCCCCGTGGAACAGTGGGGATATTGAGGTCATTGTGTGGCTAAGTGCTGATCGGAGTTGGAAGGGATATGCTGTTTGCTTTTAAAAGAAAAAAAAACAAAACATGGTTTGGAAGCAGCTAATGTAATTGAGCAGCTCTGTTCTGCCTGGCGAGTCTTGTGACAAATGAGAAGTCTGGGAGCACTGAGGAATCGATGCTTTTGAACTGTGTTGCTGGAGAAGACTCTTGAGAGTCCCTTGAGCAGCAAGGAGATCCAACCAGTCCATCCTAAAGGAAATCAGTCCTAAATATTCATTGAAAGGACTGATGCTGAAGCTGAAGCTCCAATACTTTGGCCACCTGATGTGAAGAACTGATTCATTGGAAAAGACCCTGAATGCTGGGAAAGATTGAAGGCAGGAGGAGAAGGGGACAACAGAGGATGAGATGGTTGGATGGCATCAGTGACTCAATGGGCATGAGTTTGAAGTCATCAGTTTGAATGGGCATGAGTCGGTGATGGACAGGGAAGCCTGACGTGCTGCGGTTCATGGGGTCACAAAGAGTCGGATGTGACTGAGCAACTGAACTTAACTGGGATCCATGCTGAAATGGGAGTGACGGCCCAGATATGAGCAGATTTGAGATACCGTTCAGATCCCGTGCCCTCAGCCTGCTCAGGAAGAAATTTCAAACACCTTTCACATGAAAAACACTCGAAGATCCTCATCTCCATTCTCTCATTTCACGTCATTTTTCATTAAACTCAGGACACCCCTGCCCCCTGTGGTCTCATTTAATTGTCTACTAGTCTTAGCACCGGCATCAGCAGCCCCCTGGGAGGGGTCTTCCCTGGTGACCCAGTGGCTGAGACCCCGTCCTCCACAGTGCAGAGGGCCCAGGTTCCTTTCCTGGTCTGGGAACTGCATCCCACGTGCTGCAACTAAGAGTACCTGCTGTAGCAAAAAAGAAAAAGAACCTTCTTGGGAGGCACAGAGTTCCCATAGCATTTGGGCTCTCCTTCTAAAAGTTTTCTTTACGTTGTGGTGAAATATAAATTTACTGTTTTAACCAGTTTGAAGTGCAAGGTGCAGTGGCAGAAGCGTATTCACATTTCTGGGCCACCCTCACCACCAACCACGTCCAGAGCTTTTTTCATCTTGCAAGACTGAAACTCTTTATCTATTAAAAATAACTCTCCATCCCCTCCTCCCCTCAGCCCCTGACAACCACCATTCTACTCTGCATCCCTAACTTAAGTGGAATCAACAGTGTTCATCCTTTGTGTGTGTATTCACGTCGCTCAGTTGTGCCCAGCTCTTGTGAGTTGCCAGGCTCCTCTGTCCATGGGATTCTCCAGGCAAGGATATTGGAATGAGTTGACATTTCCTGCTGCAGGGGATCTTCCCGACCCAGGAATCGAACCAGGGTCTCCTGTACTGCAGGCAGACTCTTTACCGACTGAGCTACGAGGGAAGCCGATAGGTTTATCCCTTAAGTGGAGTTCATTTAGCATAATGGCCTCAAGGTTCGTCTACCTGGTGGCCTGGGTCGGAATATCTTTTCTTCCCAAGGTCAGATCATACCCATATGTATGCACCACATTCTGGGCTATACTTTTTATCTGGCATTTGATATCTGCTGTCCCTTAGCTTGTGAGCTGCATGGGGATAAAAAGACATGAAGGATTCATATTTTAAATCTTTTCCGGGTATCCAGCATATCGTTGAGTACATGTTTTAACAGGCCCATCAGTGCTCACTTTACACACACTCCCCAAAGTCCATGTCCTGGTGTGGAGCGGGGCGGGACTGACTTGCTAGGAGTAACAGAGGGTAACCTGGTTCTATCCAACACTGATCGCTTGTCTGATGGCTTAATTAAATAATTCATTCACCCGACATACTTCGCGTGCTCCTATCACATGTCAGGCAGTTTGGAAATGACTGAGGCCGCAAGGCAGACCCATCACTTGCCCTCATGGAGTTTTTTCCCTTAATTAAAGTGTAGTTGATTTACAATACGTGGATTTCAGGTGCACAACGCAGTGATTCCTCTATGCATAAATATCTTCAGATTATTTTCCCTTACTTAGGGAAAAGTCACTCAGTTGTGTCCAACTCTTAGCGACTCCATGGACTTTAGCCTGCCAGGCTCCTCCATCCATGGGATTTTCTGGGTGAGAATACTGGAGTGGGTTGCCATTTCCTTCTCCAGGGGACCTTCCCAACCCAGGGATCAAACCCGGGTCTCTTGTATTGCAGACAGACTCTCTACCATCTGAGCTACAGAGCCAGGACCCTTTTCGCTTGCAGGCTATTACAAAGTACTGAGTATAGTACTACTGTGGTATACAATAGGTCCTTGATGGAGTCTCTAATGGAGGAGAAATTAAAACGTAACTTCCCAAATATATACAATAAATATAAGCTGTGGTAAGGGCTGGGAAAGAAAATTATAGATAGGGAAATTATGTTTCTGTTGTATCTGTTATTCTAATGAGCTTTTCAAGTAAAAAAATTAAAGTTCATTGGCTTTCTGACCTCTGGACTTCCCTCTGTCAATTTCAACCTCAAAACCCTCCTTCCTCTAAAACCTAGTCCTGTGACCAAACAACAGATAATGAGTCAGCAAAAGTTGCCAGCTACAGTCTGCAAAGGGAAGAGCTGATTGATAATAGAGGTCAGGAGAGAGTAGCCAAGAACAGTTGAGCGGCTCCGTCCTGTTGCCCAGCAACGCCTGACTCCACCCTCCCAGAAACGGGGTCTGGGAAGGATGAGTTCCTGAAATCTCCGCAGATGAAAGCAGTGGTCTCCAAACTGCAGGTCGCCGGGAGAGAGGGTGCTCAGGGAGGAGCCAGAGCACCAGCCGGCGACCTAAGAGCCGGTCAGCAGGTCAGTGGAGGGGGAGGACTGAGCTGGACAGGCGCCGCCCCTGGACAGCAGCCAGCAGGGAGACAGACAAAGGCAGAAAAGCAGGCACTGTCAGGAAGCCAGGAGAAGAGGGTGAGCTAGTGTTGCAGCCACGCGCTCCGGGAAACAAACCCACTCAGGAGGACAGTGCAGACACTGGAGTGTAGTTTACTACAGCGGCGGGCCCAGGCAGCATCTCCTCTTAGCCAAGGACCCCGACCAGTTTTTGTGAAAACCTTAGATACCCTAAGTGTACGTGCCCAAACCCACCTCCCAAAATTCCCTGAAACTACTCTGAACAAAGGAAAAGAAAGATCCAGTCCAAGTTAACCTGTGATTCACATGCCTTAAGCCTAGGTAGTTAACAGTGGACAATTATCAGTAGGCCTGTGGTCATACCCCAGTAAGCATAATAGAATTTATGATTCTATTCTGTTACACAGGCCTGTGGTCATACCCCAATAAGCATAATAGAATTTACAATTCTATTTGATTACACAGATAATTACCGTAGTCTTTTAGGCAACGGAGAGTCTAGGTACAAGCCCTGGGGCTCTTCCATCTGGAGGGGTCTGGTTTTCCAGTTGGTGTGTCGTTTCCATAGATACTGGGCTTATAGCTCAAAGTCCACAGTCCGGCCCAAGATGGAGTCCTGCTTTCAAGATGGAGCCTGTTCTGCCTGTCTCCTCCTTCATTAGGAGGAAGGCTCTGTCTACCGGATGAGCTGGGGGATCACGGTGGGGAGCTCTGGGGGTGAGCCCTGCCCGTGTCATTAGGTCTGGCAGAGTGGAAGTGACGGTTCCCTCGACACCAGCGGTCGGATTGGAGTCAGATGCTCCAGCTGATGACCAGGCCCCCTTGAAAATCACCTTGACCAGGGGGCGGGCAGGGGGTGTCCCGGTGCTAGCGATCCATGCTGGTTGCTAGAGGCACCTGGAGCGTGTCCGTGGAGACAGCCTCACGGGCGGGACTCCCAGTCACCCTGAGCTTGGAGTTGGGTTAGCTTATCCCGGGACGTACAATGCAGGCTCGCCATCTGGGCTCCTGTGGTTTCCTCACCGTCTCCACCGAGTCTGGCTTTTCCTTTCTGTTGCAAGAAAACACTTGAGCATCTGAGATTGAAAGGACATATCTAGGGGCCTTCCCTGGCGGTCCAGTGGTTAAGACTCCGCCTTCCAGCGCAGGCGGTGTAGGTTTTAGCTCTGGTCGGGAAGCTAAGATTCCACATGCCTGGAAGCCAAAAAACCAAAGCATAAAACAGAAACAATACTGTAACAACATCAATTAGGTCTTTAAAAATGATCCGCATCAAAAAAGAAAAACTGTTTGAAAAAGGACACAGGTACTGGGGAGAGAAGCCCCGTGGTCCAGCCCACTCTGCTGAGAGCAGGACCCCCACCCGCTCCTAGGGGCGGTGCCCGTCTTCACCTCCCCTTTCAGCTTCCCGCAGGGAAGCAGCTAATTGATTCTGGGAGCAAACTGAAAGTCTCTCAGCGGGTTGGGGGCATCTCCCAGAACTTGTCTTCATCTCAAAGGCAGAATGTGGAAAAAAGTTTCACTGATCCCTTTTCATTTGGTATCAACACTTCTGGTAGTTTCGTGTGTTCATTTCGTCATCTTTGAAAACATGAGTTACTATTAACCACGTTAACAAACGTGACTGTCTTTGCAGAATGTTTTAAAGTATTTTTCCTCCTTCTTTGTGGATTTCTTTCTCTTCTTCAAGGAGCTACAGGTAACTTGGGTGGAAAAGTGAAAGTGAAACGGTTAGTCGCTCAGTAGAGTCTGACTCTCTGCAACCCCACGGACAGTAGCCCACCAGGCCCCTCTGTCCATGGGATTCTCCAGGCAAGAATACTGCAGTGGGTTGTCACCCTTTCTCCAGGGACTTGAGTGGAAAGGAGACCTGACCTCCAAGGCTTGTTCTTTGGGATGTCCTGCCTCGGGGGAGTTGACGTCTCAGAGGAGCAGGACACAGGATCCCTGGCCTGGTCAAACATCCCTGTGTGCCCAGAATTTCATAGGCGTATCAAGGCACTCGACACTTGGAAACTACTCAGACCAACAGAGGCTTCCTGTCATCAGCCCTCTAAGACTGGCAAAAAATATCCTTGTGACCCACCAGTACAGCCGAGTGACCTGGGGACTGGTCACTTGCTATCCGAGGGGTGCTGGTAACCCATCCTTTTGCCTTGGTCCAGGGAAGACTCTGCCACCTTTTTACTTCCCTGAAGATGGAAAGAGTACCTTCTGAAGGACAGAGGTCAACTGCCCCTTCCCCTCCAACTCAGGGAATGTGGCCACCAAGTTGAAATTTACTTGATCTAAAGAAAGATTTAAAAATCCATTTATCTAGTGTACTTGATGGCATCCCAGGTGGCACAGTGGCAAAGAATCTGCCTGCCAATCCAGGAAACCCAAGAGATGCGGATTCGAGCCCTTGGTCGGGAAGATCCCCTGGAGTAGGAAATGGCTGCCCACTCTGGTCTTCTGGCCTGGAGAATTTCATGGACAGAGGAGCCTGGTGGGCTCCAGTCCATGGGGCTGCAAAGAGTCAGACACAGCTGAGTGCACACACACAAGTGTACTTGATTTTGAGGTCTGAGAATAGTCTCATATTCCCATCTCATATTATGTTAATTTGCAGAAGTCAGGATACCATCCGCTCTTGATTTTGTGGTCCCTGGAAAGGAGTAGCATGCAGAATTGCAACCCACTGTTAATTCCAAACTGCTTTTCCCCCTTGTAAGCCTTTTTTTGAGGGGTTGATTTTTTTTTTTCTAAACAGCAAGGTATATTTCTTCTCCTTTCTCCCCTTAATGTAAGCTAAAATCATATACAGCCACTCTAGTAACACGGTTTGGCAGGTTTTTTTTTTTTTTTAATGAAGTGTATGCTTACCACACGATCCAGCAATCCCACTGATAGGGTATTTACCCAAAGAAGTGAAAACACGTGTCCGCACAAAGGCTTGTACTTGACTGCTCACAGCAACTTCACTCATAATAGACAAGAACTGGAAACAAATCAAACGTGCCACTGGTTAAAGGAGCACAGTCCATCCGTACAATGATGGATATTCACTGTACGGATACTCATTCAGCAAGCGGAGTGAATTACCGATACAAGTTACCGCATGGATGAAGCTCAAATGTGTAATGCAAAGTGAAAGCAGCTTGGACGCGGGAGAACATACTGGATGATTCCAGGATCTGAAATTCTCTACAAAGCAAAACCACAGTGGCAGAAACCAGAGTGCTTGCCAGGGGTCAGGGAAGGGCGGAATCGACGGCCAGAGGACACGAGGGAGCTTCTGGGAGAGTTGGAGACGCTGTGTGTCGTGCCTGTGGTGATGGGAACCATGTGTCAAACCTCATCACGCTTTACACATAAAACTGGTGAATTTTATTGTTTAGGGATTATATCCCAAAAAGTTGACAAAAATCATGCGGGGGAAACATAAAGTAATGAAGGTATTGAGAGAGTGGTTCCCGAGCCTGCGAGGACCTCCCCGGTTGCTGAGGTCAGGTTTTCTTTACTGCTCTTGAACTGCACACGAGCGGGTCCCTGAGGTCCCCTCCCCTCGCCACCGCCCCCTGCCAGTGCTCAGGCCGGAGCTGCCCTCCCACCTTCTCCAACACCTTTTCTTCCGCTGGGGAGGAGCCAGGCTGTCTGGGTCCAAGGGAGCCAAGGGGAGCCCTTCCCCACAGAGTCCTTCCCTAACTCCCCTTGTCAAGCTTTTCCTTTGAGCTGGCCCTTCATTCCCTCAGCTTTATTGCTGACCTTGGGCAAGATTTATCACGTGCGTGTGAGTGAAGGTGCTCAGGCTAGAGAACAGAGAAACAGACCACTAGGAAAGATACAGAATGAGAGAGAAAGGCACTTATTTTAAGGAATTGACTCCCACAGGGTTTTGGAACTGGCAGATCTGAAAATTGCAGGGCAGGCTTGCAGGCTGGGAATGCCCTGAGTGGAGGCAGTCTTGAGTCTGCAGGCTGGACACGCAGGCAGAACTCGTCTGCTGCCGTCCAGAGGCGGCGTTCCTCCTTGCTCTAAGTCGCTCAGTCGTGTCTGACTCTGCGACCCCGTGGACTGCAGCCCGCCAGGCTCCTCTGTCCATGGGATTCTCCAGGCAAGAGTATTGGAGTGGGTTGCCATGGCCTCCTCCAGGGGATTTTCCCAACCCAGGGATCAAACCTGTGTCTTTTATGTCTCCTGCACTGGCAGGCAGGTTCTTTACCATCAGTGCCACCTGGGAAGCCCTTTTTCCTTCTTAGGGGGACCTCAAACTTTGTTCCTAAGGCCTTCAACTGGTTAGACAAGGCCCACCCAACATGTTTGAGGGTAATCTGCTTTATTCAAAATCTACTGATTTAAATGTAAATCACATCTTTAAAAGAAAACCTTTTTACACAAGGCCTCAAGTGATGTCTGACCGGTCAATTGGATATCATAGTCCACCCAAGTTGACACATAAAACTAACCATCACAAATGGGTACCCACATCTTCAATAGCCTCTTTGCTGCCACTTAAAGGCATTAAGTGCCACCCAGAACCCTGGGTTTTGGCTCTAGCTCTGTTGTTTGCTGGTTGTGTTACCTTGGGAAAGTTCGTTGTCTCTCTGGACCTCTATTTCCCCAATATAAGCCAGGAGCAGCAATAGGGTTGTTAACATAAGGATTAAATGAGTTAACACAGTACCTTCAAAGAACCTGGATGAGTACTCAGCACATATAACCTAACTACTTTATGCCCAGCATTATTCTAAACTTCGTAAATACTAGCTGATTTTCCAGAAAAGTTTCTATTTATCTTAAAATTACACTTATTGGTTAAGAAACTCCTTAATCACTGCCAATGAATGACTTGAATCAAGGAAGATGAAGGGAAAGCAAATGTTTGCAGTAAATTGGACAAGATAAAGAAAAGGGATTCAGAGCTTCCCTGGTGGCCCAATGGTTAAGAATTCACCTCACAATGCAAGGGACACAGGTTCGATCCCTGGTCCGGGAAGATCCCACGTACCATGGAGCAATGAAGCCCAGGTGTTGCAACTTGCTGTTGCCACAACAACAGAGTCCCTGGGCCGCAGTGAAGGATCCCAAACGATACGATGGAGGTCCTGCGTCTAAGACTCAATTCAGCCAAACAACTAGATTTTTATCAAAGAGAAATGGGTTTCAAATTCAAATATTAAAAAAAAAATGCCCCAGAATCTCCCCCCTACCTACTTGTTTATTGACATTTTCAAGTCCTGCCGTTTAAGATGATTTTTAAAGGCTTCTTGATCAGTGATATTCTTATTTCGTTATTTAATCATTCAGCTCAGTTTAGCTCAGTCATTCAGGTGTGTCTGACTCTTTGCGACCCCATGGACTGCAGCACACCAGGCCTCCTTGTCCATCACCAACTCCTGGAGTCTACTCACACTCATGTCCTTTGAGTTGGTGATGCCATCCAGCCATCTCATCCTCTGTCATCCCTTTCTCCTACCACCTTCAATCTTTCCCAGTATCCAGGTCTTTTCCAATGAGTTAGTTCTTTGAATCAGGTGGGCAAAGTATTGGAGTTTCAGCTTCAGCATCAGTCCTTCCAATGAGTATTCAGGACTGATCTCCTTTAGGATGGATTGGTTGGATCTCCTTGCAGTCCAAGGGGCTCTCAGGAGTCTTCTCCAACACCACAGTTCAAAAGCATCAACTCTTCGGCGCTCAGCTTCTTTATAGTCCAACTCTCACATCCATCCATGATGACTGGAAAGCCCATAACTATGACTAGATGGACCTTTGTTGGCAAAGTAATGTCTCTGCTTTTTAACATGCTGTCTAGGTTAATCATTAGTGTGGCAGAATTTTCTTTTTGTGATAGTGTGTAAAAAGTACCTTTTCATCTATTATACTTTGAACATACATCTGTGAGCTGATGAGAACTCAGTCATCACCAATCACCTTTCCATGGGAAAACGTATTCTACAATCTAAGCAAATAGCTTACAAGCTTTTAGTCAATAACCTGTCTCAAATTTGCTGACTGTCTATTTTAAATACAGACACTATAATGAAGTAGTTAAGGACCAGGGTTTTGTAGCTTTCAAAAAGCCCAGCCTGGCCATCTGAAGTAGCATCTTCGTGGACAAGTTGCCTAAACTCTCAAAGCTTCAGTTCCTCCACTTGTTAATAAAGATAACACTACATTATAGATTTGTTGGAAGGATTAAAATGAATTTTTCTAGCACAGAAAAAGTGCTCAATAAATGAAATTATTCTACTCTAGATATCATACTACTCAAAAGGCTTCATTTATTTGGTGTCAAATCCTTATACTTTGCTTTCCAAATGAGAAAAGTGGGCGGAGATATTAGTAGTTCCTCCTCCAGGGACACCCCTAGTGGTCTAGAGGTTAGGACTCTACAGCCATTGCAAGGGTCACAGGTTCAACCCTTGGTTGAGGATCTAAGATCCTGCATGACTTGTGGTGTGGCCGAAAAGGAAAAAAAAGTATCCCCTCTTCCAAACTCTCTAAGGATATACATTCATCCACATTTCTCCAAAACTATTTGTTTCCACTTAAGAACTTCATAACCCACTGTCATCTGGCTTCAGCAAGCAGCACTGAGGTCAACCATGACCTCTGCATCGCCAAACCCAAAGGGCACTTTGGTAACTCAATCAGTAAATAAATAATCTGCCTGCAATGCAGGAGACCCTGGTTCGATTCCTGGGTTGGGAGGGTCCCCTGGAGAAGGAAATGACAACCCACTCTGGTATTCTTGCCTGGAAAATCCCATGGACAGAGGAGCCTGGTGGGCTATAGCCCATGGGATCCAAAGAGTCAGACACGAATTAGTGACTAATCCCCCCAAAGAACACTTTACAGCTTTAAATTACTGGGAGTCTTCTGCTGTGTTTGATTCTATTGAACCCACTGCAATGGTCTGAACTGTGTCCCCCTCAAGTTCATATGCTGAAGTGCTAACCCTTAGTGCTTCAGATTGTGATGGTTATTTACTTAGAATAAAAGTCTCTGAAAAGTCAAAAGCTTTTAAGAGACAGTTAGGTTAAAATGAGGTCACGAGGGTGAGCCCAAACCCGAGATGACTGCTGTCTTTATGAGAAAATGAGAACAGGCTGCGGACACACCCAGAGGGACGACCAAGAAAACAGAGACAGCAGTCGCCGTCTACAAGCCACGGAGGGAGCCTCAGGCGAAACCACCTCGCTTTTGGACTTCCAACCTCCAGAAACATGAGAAAATCAGTCTTTCCTGTTTCAGCCACCCAGCATGAGGTCCCTCACTATGGCAGCCCTATAGCAGGCCTTCCCCGGTGGCTCAGATGGTAAAGTGTCTGCTTGCGATGAGGGAGACCCAGGCTCAATCCCTGGGTCAGGAAGATGCCCTGGAGAAGGGAATGCCTACCCACTGTAGTGGGCTTCCCTGGTGGCTCAGAGGATAAAGCGACTGCCTGCAATACAGGAGACCTGGGTTCGATCCCTGGGTTGGGAAGATCCCCTGGAGAAGGAAATGGCAACCCACTCCAGTGTTCTTGCCTGGAGAATCCCATGGAGAGAGGAACCTTGTGGGCTACAGTCCACGGGGTTGCAAAGAGTTGGACATGACTGAGTGATTTCACTTCACTTCTTCACTTCACCCACTGTAGTATTCTTGCTTGAAGAATTCCATGCACAGAGGAGCCTGGTGGCCTACAGCCCATGGGGTTGCAGAGTCAGACACTAAGAAACGACTCACATACATAGCAGAGTAATACAGCCTCCTTTCTGAAACTTCCTACTGCCAGGATTCCAACTCCATGTTTTTCCTCTGGAGAGAATGTCGTCCTCTGCTCATCTTAGATGTTGGTGATCCTCAGTGTGGATGTTCTTTCTCATCCCGGAGTCTCTGTCCAGCAGATGTCACCTACTTGCAGGTTCTAACCATGTTGACAGTAACCAATTTGCTTGTATTTTGACTATGTTCACAGCAGCTGGTGACTTCTGCCTAGCCCTCTTGCAGGCACCATGTTTGCGTGTAAAACTGCACACCCACCCTGAACACTCTCCACTTATTTCAGATCTCGCAGTCCAAACCTGCCATCACCTTCCCTTGAAATTGGCTGGGCTTCCCACATTCTGGGCCTCTGCATTCAGTTCACACCAACATCCTCTTGTTCACCCGTGAGAACCTGAGAACCAGTCTCCAGGTCTCCCTTTTCCTGATATCTTGTCACCTACTAAGTATATGCTAAACCCTCTTGCCCTTTCCTTGGACTGCTAGGAGATCAAATGAGTCAATCCTAAAGAAAATCAGTCCTGAATATTCATTGGAGGGACTGATGTTGAAGCTAAAGCTCCAATATTTGGCCACCCGATGCGAAGAGCCCTGACTCATCGGAAAAGACTCTGATGCTGGGAAAGATTGAAGGCAGGAGGAGAAGGGGACGACAGAGGATGAGATGGTTGGATGGCATCATCGACACAATAGACATGAGTTTGAGCAGACTCCAGGAGATGGTGAGGGACAGGGAAGTCTGGCATGCTGTAGTCCATGGGGTCGCAAAGAGCTGGACATGACTGAGCAGCTGAACAAAAACAACTTGTCCTTTCCACACTGACCGTCCTGCTCTGGTCCCAGGCCAAGCATCTCTTAGCTAGATTGCTGCCATCGTCCCCTCCTTGTTCCTTCTGCCCTCATCCTCTTTCTGAAATCCATCCCAGTTGCAGTTGCCTGGGTGACCACCTGGCAGTTACCCTCTGCCATGCTCTTCCCTGGACAGCAGCAAGTATCCTTTGAGTCTGAGCGAGTATCACCTTCTGTGGAGAGCCTTATGGACCTACAAGGGTGCAATGGGACAGGTAAGGACTGACCAAGAAGATGCTATTCAAAAAGAGGCTGGAAGCCTGAAGAGGCTCGTGTGGTCCTTCAGAACCCCTGGCGAGTCTTTAAAACAACAAAAATTGAAACTGACCTCAGCTTTTGCCATTTTCCCCAAGGTGTTCTTTAAGGGTTATTGGGTCGATGCAAAGTTGTCTACTGCCACCTTATGGCAGAATGTTGAAAAGAAACTCCCAGGGATAAAATTGTGCTAACTTCTAAAAGCCCGATCATCTCTGCTGTTGCAGCGGAGGAGTTATTCTGCGTTGGGCCTAAAAACGCTACTTCTATCTGGTATTGTCAGTTCTTTACTGACTCATTTTCACCAGCACCCAAATCTGCTGATTGATCATCATCTTAAAACCAAACCAAACCAAACCAAGAAACACTAGACTTCTCTAGTTACCACCAGTTTCCCTGCTCTGCTTGGTGGCAAACCTCTACAAAAGAGTTTTCCTTCCTTCCTCTTTTGACCTCACATGTGGCATATGGGATCTTCATTCCCCTGGTCGAACCAATAGCCCCTGCATTGAAAGGACAGAACCTTAACCACCCAGTGAAGTCCCCCAAAGAGTTTTCTATACTCGCTGTCCTGTTTTCTTTTCTTCCTCTTGTTCTCTCTTGGATCTCTTTGAGATCAGGGTTTTGCTGCTAACCCTTCTCCTAAACTGCTGGGTCAGGCCCACAGGTGACTTTGACTGCCCGATCCAGTGGCCAAGTCTTGACCAACTATAGATGCCATCATTGCTGGGCCCCTCCTGGAAACACGTTCCACACTCCCCAGAACCCCTCTCCCCTGTGTCTCCCTCCTGCGTCGCAGGCCACCCCTTCCCAGGGTGCAAGGTGGTTCCTTCCTTTACCTCTGGGCTCTGAGCACTGGGGTGCCCCGGCTCCCTCTCCCCACCTCTCCCCTGTCTCCATCCACTCCCCACACCATCTCGTCAGTCCCTCCACGTTCAGTACCCTTCACATGTTGACCACTCCAGCCTTTCCCCCTGAATTCCCGACTTGGTATCACCCCTGCATATCCAACAGGGATCTCAAGTGGAAGTGTTAGTTGCTCAGTCGTGCCTGACTGTTTGCAACCCAATGGACTGTAGCCCGCCAGGCTCCTCTGTCCATGGGATTCTCCAGCTGAGAATACTGGAGTGTGTTGCCATTTCCTTCTCCAGGGGATCTTCCTGAGCCAGGGATCAAACCTACATCTCCTGTGTCTCCTGTACTGGCAGTCACATTCTTTACCACAGACGTCTACAGTTGGGTAAGATTACCACAAAACCTATTCTCTAATAAAGCATCGATTACCTCATGTAGTGCATTGGGTACTGTACTCAAAGTGAAGAACAGAATGGTTGTCTGGGTTTGAAATGGTCCAGGTGTATCAGTTGGGTTGTTTAGCCTTGTGATCACACGGCTGACAAGGAGTTGCCTCTGCCCAGCTTCCATGGGGTTGCAGAGTTGGACACAACTGAGCGACTGAACTGAACTGAGCGTCCTGAAAGGATCACACTGTGTATCCCTAACCCAGAAAATGACCAAAATTCAAAATGTGAAGCATGTTTCTACTGAACGTGTATTGCTTTCACGTCACTGTAAACTTGAAAAACTGTATTGATCCGTCATAAGTCAGGGACCGTCTGTATGATGACATGTATCCATCTTTATCCTAGAGAGTATTTCTACATCCCTAAAGGTCCTGTTGTTACCAAACCCAGGTCTGGCTGTTTGCCGCTTTCGAGCCAGTACTCAAGTAGGAAATGAAAGATTGCTTCATTTCCGAGGCTGGCAACCCCCGGGAAGAAGGTGGACTCTTGTCCAAGAACCCACTCGGACTTGCTGCTCAGGGGATAGGAGCTTTCAAAGGAGAGTCTCAGGACTTGCTGCTCAGGAGATGGGAGCTTTCAAAGGAGAGTCTCAGGACTTGCTGCTCAGGAGATGGGAGCTTTCAAAGGAGAGTCTCAGGACTTGCTGCTCAGGAGATGGGAGCTTTCAAAGGAGAGTCTCAGGACTTGCTGCTCAGGAGATGGGAGCTTTCAAAGGAGAGTCTCGGGGTTGTTGGGGCAGTGGGAGGGAGCAGGCCAGCACCGTCAGCTTGGAATCAGCGTCATCCTGGTGGTTTTAAGTACAGTTAATCTTTAGTTCCAGGGTTTGTTCCCGCATCTTTGAGGCCAGTTCTTGGAAGTGTGTGACGTGGAGCGGTGTAGGTCATAGCTTCCATTTGGTCATCATGCAGTCATCTTCCTCCCCCTAGGGGGGCTCTGGTGTCTGCAGACAGCTCACAGGATCTGGCTCAGAATGTTATCAGCCCTGCAGGAGGAGCTTAAGGTCCCTGGCTTTGCTGAGTGACTAAACTGTTAACACTTTGTCTGTGTAAAGGCTTCGAGTGTAAAGCCTAAGTTCCAAGACCCAGGCGGTGCTTGCCCTCTGCGCACACCAAGTCCCCGTGCCCGTCCGGTGGTAGTTTAGCCCCTCAGTCGTGTCCGACTCTGAGACCCCATGGACTGCAGCCCGCCAGGCTCTTCTGTCCACGGGACTTTCCAAGCAAGAATGCTGGAGTGGGTTGCCATTTCCCTTCACTCTAACTCTGAGAGCCCCCTGAGCCTTTTACCATCCCCATAGTTTTGCCTTTTCCATACGTTGTATAGTTGGAATTACATAACGTGGCCATTTCAGATTTTCTTCTTTCACTTAGGAGTAGGCATCTAAGGTTCTTCCATATCTTTTTCAAAGCTTGACAGCTCAATTATTTTTAGTGCTGAATGATATTCCATTGTCTGGATGTACCTTTTTTATTTAAAATTTTTTATACCCATTCACTTATGGAAGAACAGCTTGGTGGCTTCTAGGTTTTGGCAATTATGAATAAAGCTGTTATAAACATTGCATGCAGGTTTTTGTGTGGACCTAAGTTTTCAACTCCTTGAGGTAAACGCCAAGGAGCATAATTGCTGGATTGTATAGTAAGATTATGCTTAGCTCATACGAAACAAGCAAACTGACTTCTAAAGTGTCTGTACCGTTTTGCATTTCCACCAGCAATGAACCAGGGTCCCTGCTGCTCCATACCCTCCCGCATTTGGTGTTGTCAGTGTTCTGGATTCTGGCTGTTCTAAAAGGTATGCAGTGGTATCTTACTATTTTAATTTGCATTTCACTGGTGTAATGAGCATCTTTTCAAGTGCTTACTTGCCATCTGTATGCCTTCTTTGGTGAGGTGTCTGTTCAGGCCTTCGGTCCATTTTTTAGTTGCATTGCTTGTTATTGCTGAGTCTTAATCAATTTTGAGTTTTATTTTTGCCCATAGAGAGAAGCCACCATTGCCAATTATTTTTCTGCCCTGGGGGGATAGGGTGGGGCAGGGCTTCCTGGTGACTTGATTAAAGTCTCCCTTCCCTCTTGTCTCCAAGTTGTAGGAAGATAAGGAACATCCCATGAGGAAGGAAAGGGAAACTCCAGTCCTTCCCTTTTCTTAAACTTTTGAGATATTTTGTTTTTGGCAGTTCTAGGTCCTCGTTGCTATGAGGGAGTTTTCTCCAGTTCTGGAGAGTGGGGGGCTGCTCTCTCCTTGTGGCGTGGGGGCTTCTCACTGCAGCGGCCCCTCTTACTGCGGCTCCGGGCTCTGGAACCCAGGCTCAGTGGCTGTGGCTCCCAGGCTCAGTTGCTCCAGGCATGTGGATCAACTTCAGAATTAGGGATCAGATCTGTGTCTCCTGCATCGGCAGGCGGATTCTTCAACCCTGAGCCACCGGGGAAGCCCCAGCTTTTCCCTTTTGCGACTGAATGTTATTTGGATTTTACTGATTGGGAAGGTTCCTGCTGAGGCAGGTCAAGAGAAAGCTCCCTCCAAGGCCTTCCTGGGGCCACCGATCATGAGGGGATGGGGACTGGACTCAGTGGGATGATCCAGGGTGTCATGGGGGAGAAGACAGTTCTGAAGTCCTTTGGGTGGGGACACCTCTCTGCTGGATTTGGGTCATGTCTGCAGTGGGACATGGTCAGGGAGTCTGGGCTGGTTTGGGGTAGAGACCCTTGGAAAGTGGGATTCTGTGTGAAGAACCGCTTCATCGTGAAGCCCACAGTGGGCTTCCCAGGTGGTGCTAGTGGTAAAGAACCGCCTGCTAATCCAGGAGATTCAAGAGACATGGGTTTGATCCCTGGGTCAGGAAGATCCCCTGGAGGAGGGCACGGTAACCCACTCCAGTATTCTTGCCTAGAGAATTCCATAGACAGAGGAGCCTGGCAAGCTACAGTTCATGGGGTCGCAGAGTCAGACACTACTGAGGTGACTTAGCATGCATGATTGAAGCCCACAGCAGCATCAGTGCATCAGTGATTGCTCTGAATCACAAGACGAGATCTGCTCGTAGCTCTTGTGAGCCGCGATGCCTGGCCAGGGCAGCTCATTCTGGAGCAGCCGAGTTCTGGGGGCAACCGTGGCTTCCTTCAGCCTCAAGGGCATTCGTCTGCTTTCGCTTCTCGTGACTGGACAGGACTGGCCTTGGAGATGCTAATAAGCATGTGGGGTTTTGGACAATACTGGGAGGCTGGCGGGAAGCCTCAAGCCGGAGATGTTGAACTTCCTGCTAATCTGGAGGGCTGCAGCCTGAGCCGGGTTCCGCTGGAAAAATACATGGGCGCTGCGTTCCTTATGCCCTGAGCCAGGAGGAGGCTGCTTCCGGTTATGTAACAGTCTGGTGTCCTCTCTGCCTCATGGGTCCCCAGCCTCTGCGATCTAAAGCTGATGATCTGAGGTGGAGCTGACGTATCAATAGAAATAAAGTGCACAATGCCTGTAGTGTGCCTGAATCATCCCCAGACTATCCCGCCACCCTCGGTCCATGGACCAGTTGTCTTCCACAAAACTGGTCCCTGGTGCAAAAAAGGTTGCGGACTGCCGCATAGAAACTGGTGGGTCACTGCACTCCTGTGTGTTTCTGCCGTTACATAGTCCTCCCCCTTGCCCACATCCCTGGTTTCCACGACCTTGCATCACACCCAAGTGAAACCCAGCTGAGACTAATCCACGTCTTCCCTCTGCTCCTGCCGTGGAGAACATCACGAGACCTCCAGCTTGTTGCTGCGAGGGGTGTATCGAGCCCAGTCTTGCCCCCCATCCCGTTCACGTCCCTCTTTCTCCACATCTTCTTTGCTTCCTTCAAAATGACAGTCTGATCATCTCCTCCTTCACTCTGAAAACAGAAACCAGCAGACAGGGCTTCCCTGGTGGTCCAGTGGTTAAGAGTCCTCCATGCAATGCGGGGGACACGGGTTCTATCTCTGGTCCGTGAAGATCCCACATGCCTCCGGGCAACTAAGCCTGTGCGCCCCACCTACTGAGCTTGCCTGCCTAGAGCCCATGCTCCCCAGTGACCGCAGCTAGAGAGTAGCCCCTGCTCTCTGCAGCTAGAGAAAGTCGACAAACAGCAACGAAGACCCAGCACAGCCAGGGAAAAAAAGCAACATTATTTTTTAAAACAAGAAAGAAACAGAAACTCCTGCCACCAAAGATGTTTCCTTTTCAGAATTGTAATGGTGACAACTGATGGGTACTGAGAGCTTACAGCCACTCAGACTGCCTGAACCCTTCACTTGCTGGCCCATTTCATCCAGTGTCGGTCCTGTTTTATGATGAAATAACTTGACTGAGATCACATGGCAAATCAGGAGCAGACCTGGGATGTGAACTCAGACCAGCTGACTCCAGAGGGCCCAGCACCTGTTACAGTGCCTGGACACACAGGTGCAGAGGCTCAGAGTGCAAATGTGTCCAGTAAATCAGCACATGAATAAATGAATGCCCAAACTCAGCAGCTTGAGTTTATAACTTGGGTCATCTCAGTATCAAACGAAAGGGGAAAATGATAGCAATTTGGAGGGCAGGAAGCAGTGAAACCCAGTAAATTTATATTTAAATTCCTTTTTGCACATGAAAACAATACTTACTAATTGAAGAATATATGGAAAATTCGCAAAAGTATTACTATAACGAAGAAGAGAATACCAGTAGGAAAACCAGCAAAAAGCTGTTCTTTTGGAAATTTACATATTTCTGGAAATGTGGGAAGCCTGACGTGCTGCAGTTCATGGGATCTCAGTCGGACATGACTAAACGACTGAACAATGTATCTCTGGAAAAAAAGATCTTGTTTTGCCATACATCAACATGAATCCGGCAAAACCAATACAATATTGTAAAGTAATTAACCTCCAATTAAAATAAATAAATTTATATTAAAAAAATAAAGAAACTGCCAAAAAAAAAAAAAGATCTTGTTTTTCCAGAAGATCATTTACACCTCTGAATGAGTTTCAGATGCCTTTTAAATGGACTGTGATAAACGATTCAGGGTGCCAACTGCTGGTGCCCTCCTCTCTATTTGACAGAAAACAGACTTCAGGGGCCCATTTAGGGTCTAACTGTTGACTTATTAATGGCAACAGTGCAACTTCCCAGTGACCTTTAAAGTGCCTGGCCCTGAAATCCCAGATCAGAGAATGTTCTGGACCTCTCACTTTCTGCCCTGAGTTGAACCTGTGTGGATGGACAGGAAGGCCCAGGTTGGTTTACCCATGGTATCAGTCAGGGCTCTCCAACAAACAGGCTGCATGTATATCTGTGTAGAGGGATAAACTCTGAGGCCTTGGCTCACACTGTCATGGAATCTGGCAAGTCCAGAATCTGCAAGGTGGGCTGGCAGGTCGGGACCCCCAGGGAGGAGCCAGGGCTGCAGTCTAAGTTCAAGAGCGTCTGTTGGCCGAATTCCTTCTTGCTCAGTGGAACGAGGTCAGGCTGTTATTCTACGGGGACCTTTGACTGGATGAAGGCTGTCCTTACTAGGGAGGAAAATCTGCTTTCCCCAAACTCCACAAACTTCAGGTATATCCCTGGTAGTCCAGTGGTTGGGAGTCTGCCCTCTAACACAGGGGACGTGGGTTTGATCCCTGGCCAGGGAACTAAGATCCCACAGGCTACAGGACAACTAAGCCCACACACTCCAACACAGACTCTGCAGCAAAAACAATAGCAGCAAAACTCTGCAAATTCGGATGTTGATCTGACCCACAGAGCACCCTCACAGAAACATCCAGAATAATGCCTGACCAACTTATCTGGGTACCAGAGCCCAGCCACGGGCTTCCTCGGCAGCTCGGCAGTAAAGAATCCACCTGCAATGCAGGAGATGAAGGAGACGTGGGTTTGATCCCTGAGTTGGGAAGATCCCCTGGAGGAGGGCATGGCAACCCACTCCAAGATTCTTGCCTGGAGAATTCCATGGACAGAGGAGCCTGGCGGGCTACAGTCCATGGGGTCACAAGGGTCTGACACGACTGAAGCAACTGAGGACTCATGCAGGCAGGACTCAGCCATGTTGATGCGTAAAATTAACCATCACACCCACCTAGCCTAGCCTCGTCATCAGCAGGGAAACAAACAATCCCCCTTCCGAAGTAAGGAGCCTGGTTGGCAGGGAGGGGGCTGCTCTTTGGGGAGGGTTGTGGAGAGCTCACTGTTCTTGAACTCAGCAGGTCTGAAGCGGTGTGAGGCGTAGGATGTGCCATCAGGTACTACCTGGAACGTGTTAGAGAACCAAGGGCAGATCCCATGTTTTTGGAAAGAATAGTGAAAATGAGAGTCGCTCAGTCATGTTCGACTCTTTGGGACCCCGTAGACTACACAGTCCATGGAATTCTCCAGGCCAGAATACTGGAGTGGGTAGCCATTCCCTTCTTCAGGGGATCTCCCAACCCAGGGATCGAACCCAGGTCTCCCACATTGCAGGCGGATTCTTTACCAGCTGAGCCACCAGGGAAGCCCAAGAATACTGGAGTGGGGTAGCCTAACCCATTTTTGGAATCTGCTTTAATAAGAAACACAAGCTCGGGTGCCAGGCTGCAGAAGAAGCCGTGAAGCTCTGAACCCTTTCCACACAGTGAATCCCCTTGAGGAGGGGGTGGTGGGGAGAAGGGCGCGGGACCTGCTTGCCTACTGTAAACCCCAGCATGCAGAGGGGTTTGCACTGCAGTTGGTGGCTGAGGGAATGAAACCTTGATGGTGGTGCTGGGTGGTGGAGGGGGCTGGTCCTTCCTTCGCATCGTGACTCACGCATGGACACGCAGATATCTGGGCTCGTCCAACT
The DNA here is from genome assembly GCF_032405125.1 of Capricornis sumatraensis. NCBI lineage: Eukaryota > Metazoa > Chordata > Mammalia > Artiodactyla > Bovidae > Capricornis > Capricornis sumatraensis. The sequence goes on along the minus strand of NC_091090.1, from coordinate 51,092,781 downwards.
CCAGACGTCTTTCCTGTAAACCAGGGGTTGGCAACCTTTTTCTGTAAGAGGCCAGAGGGCACATCTTCGAGGCTTTGTGGGTCATATAGTTTCTGTCTCAGCAAGTCTGTTCAGCTCTTGGACCACAGAGCGTTCATGGGGGATGGACGCACCAGCAGGACTGAGTTCTGATTTAATTTTATTTCTAAAAATAGGAGTTGGGCCATATCTGGGCTCCAGGCTGCCCTTTGGTTTAGATCACAGGTTTTTAAGCTTTAAAACCCAAATCTTGTTTTTCTTTTTAAACAACACCTTCTATCACATCTCGAACGTCAACCTGATCAAAGTGGTTGCTCCAGTCAAAGTCTGGGTGGGTGGGAGGGAGCCCAGAGCCTGACTCATCTCGTGCTGGCCCCGGGCAGACCTCCATGGAGGCTCTCGGGCCCCCTGAGACCCCGTGTGAACCCACCGCCCCACCCTCGCACGCTCAGGGACAACCCTCACGGCCTTTGCTGTAATGCCGCCCCTTGTCCCGTAACTGCAACATGGTTGAGAGTGTGGGCAGCAGTCTTTCTCTACCGGTGGTGTCTGGTGGTGTCACGCTCAGATGCAGCTGTCTCACTTAGTGCATCGGGGAGCATGTCTAACACTGGTCGGTCCTGGCTCAGGGCAGCCTGATGCTGAGCTACGGGGGTCTAGGACCGGGAGAGAGCGAGGCTGGGCTTCTCCCCGGTTTGACGCTGTCCGCCATCGTTCAGCTGAGAGGATGAGGCCTGCGGGTCCTTAGGTCATCCAAGTCTGAACCCTCCTCTCACCCATGCCATGGTTTCCCTTTCTCACAGGTGGTAAGCTTGGTCTGCCCCTGCTGTTTCTGGAAACAACCCTTTAGGCTTCTCACAGGAAAGATCAGGAGAAGGTGTGGAGATGTGTGTGTGTTCTCAAGGGAAAGATGAGAATGTGTGTGTGTTCTCACGGGAATGATCAGGAGAACGTGTGGTGGTGTGTCTGTGTGTATGTGTGTTCTCAGAGGAAAGATCAGGAGAAGGTGGGTGGTGTGTGTGTGTGCTCTCACGGGAATGATGAGAATGTGTGGTGTGTGTGTGTTCTCACAGGAATGATGAGAATGTGAGGTGTGTGTGTGTGTTCTCACGGGAATGATGAGAATGTGTGGTGTGTGTGTGTGTTCTCATGGGAATGATGAGAATGTGTGGTGTGTGTGTGTGTTCTCATGGGAATGATGAGAATGTGGGTGGTGTGTGTGCTCACGGGAATGATCAGGAGAAGGTGGGTGGTGTGTGTGTGTGTGTGTGTGTGTGTGTGTGTGTTCTCACGGGCACCATCAGGAGGAGGCGGGTGGTGTGTGTGTGTGTGTGTGTGTGTTCTCACGGGAACGATCAGGAGGAGGCGGGTGGTGTGTGTGTGTGTGTGTGTGTGTGTGTGTGTGTTCTCACGGGCACCATCAGGAGGAGGCGGGTGGTGTGTGTGTGTGTGTGTGTGTGTTCTCACGGGAACGATCAGGAGGAGGCGGGTGGTGTGTGTGTGTGTGTGTGTGTGTGTGTGTGTGTGTTCTCACGGGCACCATCAGGAGGAGGCGGGTGGTGTGTGTGTGTGTGTGTGTGTGTGTGTGTGTGTGTTCTCACGGGCACCATCGGGAGGAGGCGGGTGGTGTGTGTGTGTCTGGGGACGAAGGAGGCGGCGGGGGGAGTTGTTCAGCGTGTGCTGCTCCTTCAGTGGAAAAGGGAGTAACCGCCAAAGGCGCTGCGATGGGTCACTCTATGTGTCAGTGTGCCTGGGTCACGGGACGCCCCCGATAGCTGGTGAGACGTTGTCTGGGGTGTCTCTGAGGATGTTTCCAGAAGAGGTTAGAGCTGGAATCGGCGGACTGAGTAAAGCAGATGGTGCTCCCAGTGAGGGTGGCAGCACCCGGCCTGAGAGGCCCGAGGAGAGCGCAGTGGAGGCAGGGAGCGTTCACTCTCCGCCCGACCGCAGGGCCGGACACGGCTCTCCTTCCCCCCACGGGGCCCTCACGCTGCAGGCCTGGACTGCGCCTCTGCCGCTGGCTTTCCTGGGCCCCCCGTCTGCACAGAGCAGGTCGGGAGGCTTCTCAGCTTCCAGGATCACAAGAGCCAACTGCTCATTATAAATATACTTAAATTACTACTGTCCACCCACTCTAGTATCCTTGCCTGGAGAATTTCATGGACAGAGGCTACGGTCCATGGGGTCACAGGGTCCAATGTGACTGAGTGACTAACTCTTTCACTTTCCAACACATAGCTGTTATATATATAAATAGATATATATTTTTTATTGGTTCTGTTTCTTTGGACAACAATGGCTAACACAGGGCCTTATTCACTGTGTCTAAAATCGTGCTCAGGGGGACTTCCCTGGCAGTCTAGTGGTTAAGATTCCATGCTTCCACTGCAGGGGTGCAGGTTTGATCCCCGGTCAGGGAACTAGATCCCACATGTCTCAACTAAAGAGCTCGCATGCTGCAACTGAGACCCAGCACAGCCAAATAAATAAGTATTTAAAAAAAAGCGCACACCCTCAATATTGGGTGAATTAAGTGGGATGGCAGGCTTGAGGAGATCTTGTAGCCCCAGGACTCTCCCTTTTTGGAGGGGGCATACTGCATGGCGTGTGGAATCTTAGTTCCCCAACCAGGGACCAAACCCATGGCCCTGCAGTGGAAGTTTGGAGGCTTAACCACTGGACCACCGTGGAAGTCCCTATCCCAGAATTCGAAGCTTTCACGCCAAAATAAGCAGTCTGCACAAAGACAATGCAGATCTGTCCAAACAGGTAGACCTTTTTGTGAAGCTGATAGAAATGCGGAGGCCGCACTGCTCAGATCCCGTGCAAAGCTGTCAGCAAAAGAGGCTCTGGGAGCAAGGAACCAGTTAGGAGGGAAGACGAGAAAATTTATAGGAAATCAGGGTCGATTCTCCAAAGTGTGGTGATTCAGATATCAAGAGAAACCTTTGGGAGAATTGATGACATCTGCAAATATTTTTTGTAAAAATGATGGTGCTGTAAAAAATGGAGACTATGCACACAATTAGAGTTGTTTTTTTTTTTAATTTATTTTTTAACTGAAAGATAATTGCTTTACAGAATTTTGTTGTTTTCTGTCAAGCCTCAGCATGAATCAGCCATAGGTGTACATATATCCCCTCCCCCTTGAACCTCCCTCCCATCTCCCTCCCCGCCCCACCCCTCTAGGTTGATAAAGAGCCCTTGTTTGAGTTTCTTAGCCATACAGCAAATTCCCATTGGCTATCTACTTGACATATGGTAATGTAAGCTTCCATGTTGCTCTCTCCATACATCTCACCCTCCCCTCCCCTCTCGCCATGTCTGTACGTCTGTTCTCTATGTCTGTGTCTATTGCTGCCCTGTAAGTAAATTCTTCAGTACCATTTTTCTAGATTCCGTATATGTGCATTAAAATACAATATTTTTCTTTCTCTTTCTGACTTACTTCACTCTGTGTAACAGCTTCTAGGTTCATCCACCTCATTAGAACTGACTCAAACGCGTTCCTTTTTATGGATGAGTAATATTCCATCGTGTACATGTACCACAGCTTCTTTATCCATTCATCTGTCGACGGGCATCTAGGCTGCTTTTATGTCCTGGCTACTGTAAATAGCTGCAATGAACAATGGGATACACGTGTCTTTTTCAGTTTCGGCTTCCTCAGGGTATAAGCCTAGGAGTGGGATTGCTGGGGCATATGATGGTTTTATTCCCAGCTTTTTAAGGAATCTCCATACTGTCTTCCTTCTTTAGTGGTTGTATCAATTTACATTCCCACCAACAGTGAAAGAGGATTCTCTTTTCTCCACACCCTCTCCAGCATTTATTGTTTGTAGATTTTTAAATGATGGCCATTCTGACCAGCATGAGGCAATGTCTCACTGTAGTTTTGACAATCAGACATTTTTATCTGAAAAATTATTCCCCTCTATAAAATCTTGATTTATTTCTTGCTTATTTTGAAAATCATCTGAAGTTGAAATTATAATAGAAATGTCACTAGGCGTAATATTAAAAACATTTATTTAATTTTATTTTCCAGATAAAATTTCAACCCAAACCTTTTTTTCTCCATTATTTCCTTGGTACCAATAATCCTCAGACAACAAGGACTATTTTCCATGATGTTGGGATGGGAAAAATCTTTCTAAGCAAGACGCAAACTGCCAAAGAAAAAGACTGTCAGAACTGACTGCTAAAAGTGTGATATTTTGCATGACAGACTAATAACAAAACCAACTGAAAATAGGAAAATCTTTGTAACATGTAACCTACAGGTGGTTAATAGCCATTATATAAATTATGCTGGACAAAAAGTTCATTCGGGGTTTATAAGATGGTATGGAAAGACTCAAATGAACTTTTTGGTCAACACAATAGAAAGCAAATACAAATCAATAAGAAAAAGAAAAATAACCCACTGGAAAACTGGCAAAAACCATGGCTGGTGGATTCATGGAAGAAGAAACGGGATGGGGTGAGACAAATCTGTGAACTAATTCTTGCCTTTAACGGTAACCAGCAAGATGCAAATAAAACATCAAAACTCCTCTTCAACCCATGGGTGGCCAAAGCCTCAGAAATAACACGCAATATTGGATTAAGCAGATTACAGGACATCCTTACAAGGAACACAGAGACACACTGTAAGATGAGCTGAACGGGTGGCCGTGCACTCCATTTATGAAATCCACAAACCGTGGGTGTGTTGTGTATGTGTGGTGTGTGTAGAGTGTGTGTTAATGTGTGGTCTGCGTAGGTGTGTTGTGCATGAGTAAATGCATGGATGAGAACAGACTGGAAGGAATACCCAGACCCGTCTCAGAGGTGGCATCTGTGAAGGGACCCGTGGCTAGGGGCAGGTGATGAGGGGTGCTGGTGTGGGGAGACTTTTCATTTCTACTCCATTAAGTCTTTGAGTCGTTGATTTTGTAGGAGAATATATTTATGACTTGGATAGCTTTGAAATGTAGAAAGCAGACACTGAGGGGTTGCAGGTACGTCTGGCCGGGCCCATGGGTTGCTGAGATGGTGACCGCTGGCCAGCTCGCTGGGAGGCCAGGGCAGCGGGCAGGGAGGGACGCCTCCGAGGCTGGGGAGGAGGGCTGGGGGCGGCGGTGGGCTGGCGGCTGTCGGCCCCACGGGGCCCCCAGCCCAGGGCTTGGGGTGAGAGGGGACAGAGGGGCGTCTCATGCCTCTCACGTCCACACCACCGCTTATGAGAGGTCTTTCCTAACCATAATATTCTCACAGCCGGCCGTGCTACTGGGCTTGTTCTTCACTGATTTCTTGCTCATTTTGAAAATTAGCTGAAGTTGAAATTATAATGGAAATTTTGTCATGTGCGTCAGGTAAGTTCCCTACTGATTTAAGCAACTGTTTAGGATTTATTTTGTTTTATTTTTATTTTTTAAAACATTTATTGGACTACAGCTGCTTTACAATGTTGTGTTAATTTCTGCTGTACAGCAAAGTGAATCGGCTGTGTGTATACACATGTTGTTGTTGTCTAGTCACTCAGTTGTGTTCGACTCTTTGTGACCCCGTGGACTGTAGCCCGCCAGGATCCCCTGTGCGTGGAACTTCCCAAGCAAGAATACCAGAGTGGGACGTATACATAGATCCCCTCTTTTTTGGATTTCCTTCCCATTTAGGTCACCAAAGAGCACTGAGCGCCATTCCCTGCGCTACCCAGGAGGCTCTCATTAGCTATCTATTTTATACAGTGTGTGTACTTAGTCACTCAGTCGCGTCTGACTCTTTGGGGCCCCATGGACTGTAGCCCGCCAGGCTCCTCTGTTCATGGAATTCTCCAGGCAAGAATACTGGAGTGGGTTGCCATGCCCTCCTCCAGGGGATTTTCCCAACCCAGGGATCAAATCCAGGTCTCCTGCATTGCAGGTAGATTCTTTATTGTCTGAGCCACCAGGGAAGCATTTTATACATAGTTGCAGTCCATGGGGTCTTGACTGAGCGACTTCACTTTCACTTTCCACTTTGATGCATTGGAGAAGGAAATGGCAACCCACCCCAGTGTTCTTGCCTGGAGAATCCCAGGGACGGCGGAGTCTGGTGGGCTGCCATCTACAGGGTCGCACAGAGTCGGACATGACTGAAGCGACGCAGCAGCAGCAGCAGCAGCAGCAGCAGCAGCAGCAGTGTATACATGTCAATCCCAGTCTCCCAATTCATCCTCCCCCAACCCCATGTAGGATTTATTTTGGTTGCAAATGAACTATCCCGAACGGATATATTCCTAGTTATATGGAATATATGGTCATTTGTGACCAAATATATGGTCATTCAAAAAATGACCATATCTGTTTATTTATGTATCCATCCATTCATCCATCATCCATCTTGACAAGCAATTTTTGGAAAGTCTCTATAGTATTCTGGGCAGGGAGCCGGGTGATGTCTTACTCAGAGTTGGATCTGGCACAGAGAGTGCTCAGCAGTTATTTGTTAGGTGCATGCTTGGAAGACGGATTCCTTGCTTTCATGCACCTCAGAGTTTAGAGGACACACAAAAATGGTCAGCGGCAATGCAGAGGCAGACTCGATGGCGGCCCTTGTTCCTGGCTCTGGCGCAGGACGCAGAGGAGCCTGGTGACAAGGGTGGCGGGAGACGCATGGATGCTGACGAGAGTGTGCTACGTTGAAGAAAGTGAGAACAGGTTTACTGCGGCTGACCGCTGAGGGGTGGTGGTGACGGGGGAGGGACTCAGTGAGGGGGGAGAGACTCGTGTGTGTGTGTGTGTGTGTGTGTGTGTGTGCGCGCGTGCATGCATGCATGTGTGTGTGCGTGCATGCATGCATGTGTGTGTATGTTTGTGTGTGTGAAGGGCACTGTGGCTACAGACATGAGCGGGAACACTTGGGACCACCCTTTCTGATTTGACTCTGTGCTGCTAAGATCAGTGGTCTCTAGTCTTTGGCTCCAGCAACTGGTTTCGTGGAAGGCAATTTTTCCACGAACTGGGGGTAGGGGCGCGGTTTGGGGATTAGTCAAGAGCAGCATGTGTATTGTGCACTTTCTTTCTATTATTATTATTGCATCAGCTCCCCTCAGATCTTCAGGCATTAGGTCCTGGAAGTTGGGGACCCCTGGCTAAGACGGTGAATGTGGAAGGTGACCTCACCTGCTTTCACGTTTTGGGAGGAGAGGGTCTGTCAGCGGGATGCCTTTCGATTTTCATGTGTCGCAGGTCAGGATGGCTGCTATCGAAAAGCCTGCAAGCAATACATGCTGGAGAGGGTGTGGAGAAAAGGGAGCCCTCTTACACTATTAGTGGGAATGCAAACTAGTACAGCCACTGTGGAGAACAGTGTGGAGATTCCTTAAAAAATTGGAAATAGAACTGCCATACAACCCAGCAATCCCTCTGCTGGGCATACACACTAAGGAAACCAGAATTGAAAGAGATACGTGAATCACAATGTTCATTGCAGCACTGTTTATAATAGCCAGGAAGCAACCTAGATGTCCATCAGCAGATGAATGGATAAGAAAGCTGTGGTACATATACACAATGGAGTGTTACTCAGCCATTAAAAAGAATACATTTGAATCAGTTCTAATGAGGTGGATGAAACTGGAGCCTATTATACAGACTGAAGTAAGCCAGAAAGAAAAACACCAATACAGTATACTAACGCATATTATGGAATTTAGAAAGATGGTAATGATGACCCTGTATGCAAGACAGCAAAAGAGACACAGATGTATAGAACAGTCTTTTGGACTCTGTGGGATAAGGCGAGGGTGGGATGATTTGAGAGAATAGCATTGAAACATGTATATTATCATATGTGAAACACAGCGCCAATCCAGGTTCGATGCATGATACAGGGTGCTCAGGGCCAGTGCACTGGGATGACCCAGAGGGATGGGATGGGGAGGGAGGTGGGAGGGGGTTCAGGATGGGGAACACGTGTACACCCATGGCTGACTCATGCCAACGTACGGCAAAACCCACTACAATATTGTAAAGTAATTACAATAAAGTAAAGAAATTAATTAAAATTTTTTCGTGTGTGTTCCTAATTAAATGCATTTATTTATTCTATTTCTGGCTGCACTGAGGCTGCGTTGCTTTGCCCAGGCTTGCTCTCTCTGCGCCGCCTGGGCTTCTCACTGCAGTGGTTTCTGTGGTGGTGGAACACTGGCTCCAGGCACACGGGCTTTAGTGGCTGCCGCTGGCGAGCTCTAGAGAGCGGCCTTAGTAGCCGTGGTGCACGGGCTTCATTGAGCCTCGGCAAGTTCTTCCCAGACCAGGGATGAAACGCACGTCCCCCGTGTCGGCAGGCGGATTCTGATTCACTGCGTCAGCAGGGAGGTCCTGTTTTTCACTTTTTAAGTTGCCTGACTGATGTGCAATATGTATAACGCATAGCAGAGGAAACAGGACCTCAGGGTGCACGCATTACTCTCTTGGGTCGCTCGGTCCCACTCTGGTAGACTCTTGGGTCTTGGGTCAGTAGAGGACGAATGCTCCTGTTCCATAATGTCTGTGGCTCATGTTAACACTTCAGGGACGTTTCCAGTAGGTCTTGCCTTCACATCATCCTTGTGCAGGTGTGTTTTCTGGATGAGACCGTGGAGGTCTGGGTTATGCCAAATGCTCATTCCCAACACCCAGATTCTCATCTTATGTCTTGTTTGCCAAGACAACAGGCAGAAGCAGCTTTCACTTTCATGGGCTTCTTTTCCTGCATCGCTAAAACTGACCTTCCAAAAACTTCATCAAAACACAAAAATAAAATCAGTGATGCCTTGCACATGGCAAACAGCTAGTGGAGAAGGGGGTCCTCCTGGGGAAGACATCTTGCTGTGATGCCAGGCCCTGAGAAAGCAGGTCAGAATCGAAGCGTATAGAGATGGAGGGAATAGAAAGTGATTACCTTGAGTTGGCAAAAGTCAGTAATGACTGTGGTTATCTGACTTCGGATGCTTTGGGGGGAAAAAAAAACTTCAGGAGGGCTTTCCTGGTGGTTCAGTGGTAAAGAATCCACCTGCTAGATCAGGAGACATGGGTTTGTTCCTTATCCAGGGAGATCCCTCACGTCACAGGGCGGTTAAGCCCGGGGACCACAGCTATGGAGCCCATACTCTACAACTATTGAGCCCATGCTCCACAACAAGAGAAGCCCCCACAATGAGCAGCTTGGGAATGGCAACTAGAGAGGAGCCCACTCTCACCATAACTTAGAGAAAACCCTGTGAGGCAGTGAACACCCAGCACAGGTAACTGGAAAAAGAAAAAAAGAAAAAAAACCTTAAAGAATTAACTTATGTTTCATAAATAGGATCCTGAGAGCATTATGTACTTGCAGCATTCAATATGTTCTTTTTAAACGAATATTTGTTTTATTTCTGCCTGTGCTGGGTTTTAGTTGCAGTATGTGGGATTTAGTTCCCTGACCAGGGATTGAACCTGGGCCCCCTGTGCTGGGAGCACGGTGTCTTAGCCACTGGACCACCAGGGAAGTCCCTCAGTATTCTCTTAAAGACTTCCCTGGTGGCTCAGATGGTAAAGCGTCTGTCTACAATGCGGGAGACCCGAGTTCGATTCCTGGGTCGGGAAGATCCGCTGGAGAAGGAAATGGCAATCCACTCCAGTACTATTGCCTGGAAAATCCCATGGACAGAGGAGCCTGGTTGGCTACAGTCCATGGGGTTGCAAAGAGTCAGACACGACTGAGTGACTTCACTTACTCACTTACTTACTTATGAAATGATGGGGTACAAGAAAGGAGGTGCTTCCTGCACCCAAGAGATGCTCCTAGCTTCAGCGTGAGGCAGTTCAAATGGACTTTGCCATCTCATCCTCAGTGGTAATCTTTTTTCAGTTAATTCTCAGGAAGACAGATGTTTCCAATTTAGCCTTGAAAAGTACACAGTAATAAAATAATCTTCAAATTAGCATGGCGGTAGGGCCCGCTGTTTACAACCTGTTTTGAAAAAAAAAAGACTCTGGCTTTGCCTGTTCGAGTTTCCGTCAGGAAGATGGGATTGCCAAGCGAACATTACCGTGTTGTCTTCTGAACTTTCATGTTCAGTCTGTGACTTAGACGTGACGTTCTTTCTTTGAAGCGCTCTGCAGAAGCTGACCCAGTATTTATATATTTGTCAAACATGAAGTTCCTTCTACTTTTTTTGTGTGTGTGGTCAAAAAATCCGCCTTTCTGATGAGACCTCATTAAATCTTTTTTGAATATTGGGTCAGATTTTTAGAAGACACTGGAGACCTGCTCCACTGGTTAAGCCTCTAAGGGATGAAAGATTCCAGGAGTGAGTCATGATCTCACTCAGAGAGAATCTGAATGAGCAGTGAGAAACGACAGACGCAGCACAAGGATAAGAATCTGACTGCTCATTTACTTTTAATTTTTGATTCATGTGGAGTTGGGTTACAACGATTCAGGCGTCCATCAAAGTGATTCAGAGATAGATAGATAACAGATTCTTTTTCAGATTCTTTCCCATTATAGGTTATTACAAGATATGAAGGATGGTTCCCTGTGCTAGACAGTAGGTCTGTGTTATTTACCCATTTTGTATATAGTAGTGTATATCTGTTAATACCAAATTCCTAATTTATCCCCCGCCCAACCTTTCCTTTTTGGCAATCATAAGTTTGTTTTCTATGTGAACCTATCTCTGTTTTGCAAATAAGTTTATTTGTATCGTTTGTTAAATTCCACATATGAGGGATATGATATATTTGTCTTTGGCTTATTTCACTTTGTATGGTAACCTCTAGGCCCATCCATGGTGCTCCAAATGGCATAGCTCATTATTTTGAAGATGGAGTAATGTTCCTCTGTACATATGTGTGTGCATGTGTGCATATACACGCCACGTCTTTACCCAGGCCTCTGCTGATGGACACTTGGGTTGCTCCCGCCTCCTGGCTTTTGTAACTAGTACTGCAGAGAACACTGGGGTGCATATGACGTTTTGAATTAAGAGTTTTCTCCCGATATCTGCCCAGGGAATAGGATCGCTGGGTCATATGATAATTCTAGTTTTAGTGTCTTTAAGGACTGGCCATACTGTTCTGGCAGCCCCCAGGTTGGGAACAGGGCTGTCAGGTGAGGAGTCCCACCATTCCACGGGAAGGACCCCAAGGAAAGGCACTGGGGCTCCCTGGAAGGCAGAGGGATCTGGCTGAGCCCAGGCTTTCAGACATTTCTAGCAAGATACCAGACATATGAGTGACGCCTTCTCAGGCCTTCCAGACCCAGACCAGCCCCCACCTGAACAGCATCTCGTGACCCAAGGCAACAGCACAAGAATGTAAAAGAATTGCCCCACTGAGTCCTGCCCGCATTCCTGACTCACAGAATTGTGAGCAATCATTAGCTGATTCAATAACTAATTCAAGCCACCACATTTTGGATACTTTATTGATACGGCAACGGAAAACTGGGATAGCACAGTTGTGTATTAGCTGTCCAGTTGTATCCAGCTCTTTGCGACCCCATGGACCATAGCCCACCAGGCTCCTCTGTCCATGGGGATTCTCCAGGCAACAATACTGGAGTGGGTTGCCATTCCCTTCTCCAGGGAGTCTTCCTGACCCAGGGATTGAACCAGGGGCTCCTGCACTGGAGGCAGATTCTTTACTGCCTGAGCCAGGCAGGGAATTTAGACACTGTCCTGGTGCATCTTGATGGGATCTATTCCTGGGGGTCGCACTGTAAGGAAACCCAGGAAGAAGGATCCTCTAAACATTTCTTCTTTCTCCAGAGGGGAGTCACAGACACCCCGAGAGGCCCAGATTTGACTAGTGCCAGGTTACCTCTCTTCCTAAGTCTCTGTGCTTTTTGCTAAGTCTCAGCACCCGCTGCAGACAGATTTCCAGGGGCGAGGCTGTACCAGTCCATCACCTGTGCAGGTTTGAATCTTCCTGGTCGTGCGGCCTTAGCTCAAGTCAGGACCTGCTGCCAGAACACTGTCTTTTACTTGTGTGTGTGCTTTCTCAGTTGCTCAGTCACGTCTGACTCTCTGCATCCATGGACTTGGCCCACCAGGCTTCTCTGTCCATGGGATTTTCCAGGCAAGAATACTGGATTGGTTTGGGTTGCCATTTCTACCTCCACGGGATGTTCTCGACCCAGGGATTGAACTCAAGTCTCTTGCATCTCTGGCATTGACAAGCAAATTCTTGACCACTGTGCCACCTGTATAATGGGGTTGCCTGATGGCTCAGCAGTAAAGAACCTGCTTGTCAATGCAGGAGACATGAGTTCTATCTCCAGGTTGGGAAGCTCCCCTGGAGAAGGAAATGGCAACCCACTCCAGTATTCTTGCCTGGAGAATCCCATGGACAGAGGAACCTGGCGGGCTACAGTCCACGGGCTCACACACGAGTCAGACATGACTTAGCGACTAAACAACAATGACATCTGTATAACATCATCTTACTTGTACCCCAGGTCACACCTCAATGCTCCTAAATGATCACATCTCTCCTTCTCCCTCACAATGTGGATAAATGAGTGATGGGTGAGGTTGCTGCTGCTGCTAAGTCACTTCAGTCATGTCCGACTCTGTGCGACCCCATAGATGGCAGCCCACCAGGCTCCTCAGTCTCTGGGATTTTCCAGGTAAGAGTACTGGAGTGGGTTGCCATTTCCTTCTCCAGATGGGTGAGGTTGGTCTCCCATCAAATGTCAACCTAATCTATATCATAATTGTTTTAAACTGGGAGTTTTCACCAGGAGACTTCTCATAACAAGTACAACTGTAGTTGGGAGAAAAAAAACCACAGTGGAATGCAGCTTTGTAGATAAGGATAAAAAATGTCGTAGGTTACAGAATTTATCAGCTGCTCGAGCCTCAGTATATAGCACACAGGTGATTAAATAAAACAACATTATTTACTCAGCATGAATAACTCCTGGCTCTAGAACCATGGACTATCACTCAATTCAATTCAACCATCATTGAATTTAAGCTGCCTCTAGCTGAATTGTGTGGGCCAGGTAGTCCTCTGAATGTAATGGCTTATTATAAAACTATGTGAAAAAAATCTAAAACGCTGATGTTATTTCCTATCTTACAAAGGAAAATGGCTATTAAATTGATTAGTATAATGAATTCTATTTAAAGATTTTCACAACTCTTTTTCTGTTTTTAGGAAATGTACCCTGAAATTGAATATTCTCTCAATCGATTTTTTGAGGTTCACTTTTTTGAGACTTTTTCTGTACTGAATTTTGATATGGGTAATTTCTGGATAGAAATTTAAAAATCCCACTGGTTTAATTTCCCTAGAAACAATTCCGAACCACATTTGTTGTGCTCCTTGATCCAGCAGGAATGCCCTCGATGTGTACTGAATTGGCATTTGGGTTTCTGTTAGGGTCATGGGTGTGTTCTAGGAGACACACGAGTTCTTGATGAAGATTTTGTGTTCTCTGTTTTAATTTCTATGACATTTTAAGACAATATTAGCATATTTTAGATCATCTGAATGACCACATTGTAATTAAATACTGCCACAAAATTTCAGGCTCTCTGCTTGATTCAAATTTAATTTATGAGCTTGCTTTTAATTTATAGTTGCATAGGAATTGTATCTATCACTTCAGTTCTAGCTTTGTGTTTACATACATGTTACTTTATTAAGCGTGTTTCTTTGTGCCAGGCACTGATCAAAAAAGTGCATAAATTATTGCCTTTGTTCCCCACAGATCAGTGAGTTATACCCATACTGTATATGAGGAAACTGAGGCACAGGGGATAAAACTGAAGTAACAGAAGAGTCAATCCAAAAATTTTAAGTAATATTAGAGATTTGACAACTTACATAACTGAAAAGTCCAGAGGACACAACTTAGTGACTAGACAACAAGAACACAAAAAGATAGCACTTGCTTCAGGTATGGGTTGATCAGGGCGCCGACTCAGCGTCTCTGTAATCTCTTTGGCTCAACCCTTTCTGTGTGTCGGCTCCATTTCCTGGCTGGCTTCTCACAGGATCACAAGAGGGCTGCCTTCTTCTGCCAGGGCCACAGGTTTCCTCATTTATGTTTGGGGAGAAAGAATCATTTTCACCACATTGCCACACCAAGAATGAAAAATCCCATTTTATCACATTAGTTACAAAAAACCAAGAAAAAATTTTGCATGCTCATTATCTGTCATAAAGAAAACAACAAGTATTTCACTAAAACCAGAAAAAAGGATACTGTGAAAGAGCTAGAGAGTGATGAATGAAACTTAATAGGAGGAAACCATTACTGAAGATTTCATATGTATACAATGTCATCAGTAAATTACAAATAAAACTACCATGCCTGCCTGCTTGCTAAGGTGCTTCAGGCATGTCCCACTCTTTGCAACCCCATGGACTGTAGCCCACCGGGCTCCTTTATCCATGAGATTCTCCAGACAAGAATACTGGAGTGGGTAGCCATGCCTTCCTCCAGGGAATCTTCCCGGTCCAAGGATCGAACCTCCGTCTCCTGCATTGCAGGTGGATTCTTAACCGATGAGTCACTGGAGAAGTCCAAAACTAACATAGGATCCAGCAATCCCACTTCAGGGTATTTCTCCAAAAGAACTGAAATCAGGATCTGGGAAAGACTGCTTCATTCCCACGTGTATTGTAGTATTAGTCACAATAGCCAAGAGGCAGAAACATGAGGAGCTTGATATATACACACTTTGGAATATTATTCATCTTCAAAAAGGAAGAAAATTCTGATCTTCTTGAACCATGTAAAACCATAACAAATAATTATGCTAAGTGAAATAAGCCAGTTACATAAGAATAAATACTGTGTGATTCCACTAGCATGGAGTTCCTAAAGTAGTCAAATTCAGAGCGACAGAAAGTAGAATGGTGGTTTCCAGGGACTGGGGCAGCGGGAACAGGGAAATGGGAAGTTGCTGTTCAGGGGGTACAGTGTTTCAGATTTTCAAGACAAACTGTTCTAGAGTTCTGCTCTACCACCGTGATGCCCAGAGTTAACAATACTGTACATTTAAAAATTTATTCAGAGGGTAGATCTCACGTGACGGGTTTTTAGGCACAGTAAAAAATACCATCATCATCACTGGTAATTAATTTACTCTTTATGTTGTTGCTTGGCTTAAATTTTGTGAATATAAATTAAAAACTTTTTAAAACTTGTGTGTAAGTTTTTGTCTGTGCTGGGTCTTTGTTGCTGCCCGGGGCCGTCTCTAGTTGCGGTGTGTGGGTTCTCATCACAGTCACTTCTGTTGCGGAGCATGGGCTCCAGGTGCTTGGGCGTCAGTAGCTGGGCACACAGGCTTAGCTGCTCTGTGGCACGTGAGATATGCCTGGACCAGGGAGGGAACATGCGTCCCTTGCACTGGCAGGCGGATTCTTAACCACCGGGCCACCACAGAAATCCTACAAAATGTTATTATAATGGCTGCTGCTGCTGCTGCTGCTGAGTCGCTTCAGTCGTGTCCGACTCTGTGTGACCCCATAGACGGCGGCCCACCAGGCTCCTCCGTCCCTGGGATTCTCCAGGCAAGAACGCTGGAGTGGGTTGCCATTTTCTTCTCCAATGCATGAAAATGAAAAGTGAAAGTGAAGTCGCTCAGCCGTGTCCGACTGTTCGTGACCCCATGGACTGCAGCCCACCAGGCTCCTCCATCCATGGGATTTTCCAGGCAAGAGTACTGGAGTGGGCTGCCATTGCCTTCTCCATTATAATGACATTCATATATTTACTAGCAGTTTCTGTCTTCCCATCTTAGGTTTGCCTTGAGCATCTCTCCAAATTAAAACGTGCCGTGGACTCTTAGAAAACTAGCTCCCATGGGTGGGAGTGGGGCAGGGCAGTGATGCCAGCATCTTAGGGTAACTCTCCATGGTTGCAATTTTCTTAAATTAAGATTTAACTAATGGTGCCTCTGAGTTCATAATGTGAGCAATTTTCTAAACGTGTTTTCCCGTAGGAAATGTGCAACTAAATGGGAAGTCTCTTAATGAATTGCTTTCACGGTTGGTTACCCCTCCATGGCTTGTGTTTACAACCAATTCTCAGAAATGATTTTTGCACTTCCAAATGAGCACTCAAGGTCGGGAGAGTGACTCGAGCTATAAGCTTGCAATGACTGGCTATCCATACCATTCTAATCATTTCACGTTTTAAAGGAAGTTTTTTTTTTCTACTTTTAAAATTTAAATATATATATTTTAAAGTTTTACAATGTTGTGTTGGTTTCTGCCATCAGTTCAGTTCAGTTCAGTTCAGTCGCTCAGTCGTGTCCGACTCTTTGTGACCCCATGAATTGCAGCATGCCAGGCCTCCCTGTCCATCACCAACTCCTGGAGTTCACTCAAACTCACGTCCATCGAGTCCGTGATGCCATCCAGCCATCTCATCCTCTGTCGTCCCCTTCTCCTCCTGCCCCCAATCCCTCCCAGCATCAGAGTCTTTTCCAATGAGTCAACTCTTCTCATGAGGTGGCCAAAGTACTGGAGTTTCAGCTTTAGCATCAGTCCTTCCAAAGAAATCCCAGGGCTGATCTCCTTCAGAATGGACTGGTTGGATCTCCTTGCAGTCCAAGGAACTCTCAAGAGTCTTCTCCAACACCACAGTTCAAAAGCATCAATTCTTCGGTGCTCAGCCTTCTTCACAGTCCAACTCTCACATCCATACCTGACCACTGGAAAAACCATAGCCTTGACTAGACGGACCTTTGTTGGCAAAGTAACGTCTCTGCTTTTGAATATGCTATCTAGGTTGGTCATAACTTTCCTTCCAAGGAGTAAGCGTCTTTTAATTTCATGGCTGCAGTCACCATCTGCAGTGATTTTGGAGCCCAAAAAGATAAAAGTCTGACACTGTTTCCACTGTTTCCCCATCTATTTCCCATGAAATGATGGGACCGGATGCCATGATCTTAGTTATCTGAATGTTGAGCTTTAAGCCAACTTTTTCATTCTCCACTTTTACTTTCATCAAGAGGCTTTTTACAACAATGCAAATCAGTGGGTTTTATACACACATCCCCTCCCTTTTCGCCTCCCTCCCCTCCCCCTATTCCATTCTGTGGACACAGTCAGGGAGCGAGAGGGGGACAAATGGAGAAAGTGGCATCAACATATACACACTACCCGGAGTAAGATGGATAGCTGGTTAAAGAAAGACTTTTAACTAAAGTGATTTGTTCATGTCTTAGTACTTAATAAATTTTTTATTTTTATTTTTTAATTTTATTTTTTTTATTTTTACTTTATTTTACAATACTGTATAGGTTTTGCCATACATTGACATGAATCCAGCACGGGTGTATATTCGTTCCCAAACATGAACCCCCCTCCCACCTCCCTCTCCATAACATCTCTCTGGGTCATCACCATGTACCAGCCCCAAGCATGCTGTATCCTGTGTCGGACATAGACTGGCGATTCGATTCTTATATGATAGTATACATGTTACAATGCCATTCTCCCAAATCATCCCACCCTCTCCCTCTCCCTCAGAGTCCAAAAGTCCGTTATACACATCTGTGTCTTTTTTGCTGTCTTGCATACAGGGTCGTCATTGCCATCTTTCTAAATTCCATATATATGTGTTAGTATACTGTATTGGTGTTTTTCTTTCTGGCTTACTTCACTCTGTATAATCGGCTCCAGTTTCATCCATCTCATCAGAACTGATTCAAATGTATTCTTTTTAATGGCTGAGTAATACTCCATTGTGTATATGTACCACAGCTTTCTTATCCATTCATCTGCTGATGGACATCTAGGTTGTTTCCGTGTCCTGGCTATTATAAACAGTGCTGCGATGAACATTGGGGTACATGTGTCTCTTTCAATTCTAGTTTCCTCGGTGTGTATGCCCAGCAGTGGGATTGCTGGGTCATAAGGTAGTTCTATTTGCAATTTTTTAAGGACTCTCCACACTGTTCTCCAAAGTGGCTGTACTAGTTTGCATTCCCACCAACAGTGTAAGAGGGTTCCCTTTTCTCCACTCCCTCTCCAGCATTTTTTGCTTGCAGATTTTTGGATCACAGCCATTCTGACTGGTGTGATGTGGTACCTCATTGTGGTTTTGATTTGCATTTCTCTAATAATGAGTGATGTTGAGCATCTTTTCATGTGTTTGTTAGCCATCCGTATGTCTTCTTTGGAGAAATGTCTATTTAGTTCTTTGGCCCATTTTTTGATTGGGTAGTTTATTTTTCTGGAATTGAGCTGCATAAGTTGCTTGTATATTTTTGAGATTAGTTGTTTGTCAGTTGCTTCATTTGCTATTATTTTCTCCCATTCGGAAGGCTGTCTTTTCACCTTGCTTATATTTTCCTTTGTTGTGCAGAAGCTTTTAATTTTAATTAGATCTCATTTGTTTATTTTTGCTTTTATTTCCAGTATTGTGGGAGATGGATCATAGAGGATCCTGCTGTGATTTATGTCGGAGAGTGTTTTGCCTATGTTCTCCTCTAGGAGTTTTATAGTTTCTGGTCTTACATTTAGATCTTTAATCCATTTTGAGTTTATTTTTGTGTGCGGTGTTAGAAAGTGATCTAGTTTCATTCTTTTACAAGTGGTTGACCAGTTTTCCCAGCACCACTTGTTAAAGAGATTGTCTTTACTCCATTGTATCTTCTTGCCTCCTTTGTCAAAGATAAGGTGTCCATAAGTGTGTGGATTTATCTCTGGGCTTTCTATTTTGTTCCATTGATCTATATTTCTGTCTTTGTGCCAGTACCATACTGTCTTGATGACTGTGGCTTTGTAGTAGAGCCTGAAGTCAGGCAAGTTGATTCCTCCAGTTCCATTCTTCTTTCTCAAGATTGCTTTGGCTATTCGAGGTTTTTTGTATTTCCATACAAATCTTGAAATTATTTGTTCTAGTTCTGTGAAAAATATGGCTGGTAGCTTGATAGGGATTGCATTGAATTTGTAAATTGCTTTGGGTAGTATACTCATTTTCACTATATTGATTCTTCCGATCCATGAACATGGTGTATTTCTCCATCTATTAGTGTTCTCTTTGATTTCTTTCATCAGTGTTATATAATTTTATATATATAGGTCTTTAGTTTCTTTAGGTAGATATATTCCTAAGTATTTTATTCTTTTCGTTGCAATGGTGAATGGAATTGTTTCCTTAATTTCTTTTTCTACTTTCTCATTATTAGTGTATAGGAATGCAAGGGATTTCTGTGTGTTGATTTTATATCCTGCAACTTTACTATATTCATTGACTAGCTCTAGTAATTTTCTTGTGGAGTCTTTAGGGTTTTCTATGTAGAGGATCATGTCATCTGCAAACAGTGAAAGTTTTACTTCTTCCTTTCCAATTTGGATTCCTTTTATTTCTTTTTCTGCTCTGATTGCTGTGGCCAAAACTTCCAGAACTATGTTGAATAGTAGCGGTGAAAGTGGGCACCCTTGTCTTGTTCCTGACTTTAGGGGAAATGCTTTCAATTTTTCACCATTGAGGATAATGTTTGCTGTGGGTTTGTCATATATAGCTTTTATTATGTTGAGGTATGTTCCTTCTATTCCTGCTTTCTGGAGAGTTTTTATCATAAATGGATGTTGAATTTTGTCAAAGGCCTTCTCTGCATCTATTGAGATAATCATATGGCTTTTATTTTTCAATTTGTTAATGTGGTGAATTACATTGATTGATTTGCGGATATTGAAGAATCCTTGCATCCCTGGGATAAAGCCCACTTGGTCATGGTGTATGATCTTTTTAATGTGTTGTTGGATTCTGATTGCTAGAATTTTGTTGAGGATATTTGCATCTATGTTCATCAGTGATATTGGCCTGTAGTTTTCTTTTTTTGTAGTATCTTTGTCAGGTTTTGGTATTAGGGTAATGGTGGCCTCATAGAATGAATTTGGAAGTTTACCTTCCTCTGCAATTTTCTGGAAGAGTTGAGTAGGATAGGTGTTAGCTCTTCTTGAAATTTTTGGTAGAATTCAGCTGTGAAGCCGTCTGGACCTGGGCTTTTGTTTGCTGGAAGATTTCTGATTACAGTTTCAATTTCCGTGCTTGTGATGGATCTGTTAAGATTTTCTATTTCTTCCTGGTTCAGTTTTGGAAAATTGTACTTTTCTAAGAATTTGTCCATTTCTTCCACATTGTCCATTTTATTGGCATATAACTGCTGATAGTAGTCTCTTATGATCCTTTGTATTTCTGTGTTGTCTGTTGTGATCTCTCCATTTTCACTTCTAATTTTATTGATTTGATTTTTCTCTCTTTGCTTCTTGATGAGTCTGGCTAATGGTTTGTCAATTTTATTTATCCTTTCAAAGAACCAGCTTTTGGCTTTGTTGATTTTTGCTATGGTCTCTTTTGTTTCTTTTGCATTTATTTCTGCCCTAATTTTTAAGATTTCTTTCCTTCTACTAACTCTGGGGTTCTCCAATTCTTCCTTTTCTAGTTGCTTTAGGTGTAGAGTTAGGTTATTTATTTGACTTTTTTCTTGTTTCTTGAAGTATGCCTGTATTGCTATGAACTTTCCTCTTAGCACTGCTTTTATAGTGTCCCACAGGTTTTGGGTTGTTGTGTTTTCATTTTCATTAGTTTCTATGCATATTTTGATTTCTTTTTTGATTTCTTCTGTGATTTGTTGGTTATTCAGAAGTGTGTTGTTCAACCTCCATATGTTGGAATTTTTAATAGTTTTTCTCCTGTAATTGAGATCTAATCTTAATGCATTATGGTCAGAAAAGATGCTTGGAATGATTTTGATTTTTTTGAATTTATCAAGTTTAGATTTATGGCCCAGGATGTGATCTATCCTAGAGAAGGTTCCATGAGCACTTGAGAAAAAGGTGAAATTCATTGTTTTGGGGTGAAATGTCCTATAGATATCAATTAGGTCTAACTGATCTAATGTATCATTTAAAGTTTGCATTTCTTCGTTGATTTTCTGTTTAGTTGATCTGTCCATAGGTGTGAGTGGGGTATTAAAGTCTCCCACTATTATTGTGTTATTGTTGATTTCCCCTTTCATACTTGTTAGCATTTGTCTTACATATTGCAGTGCTCCTATATTGGGTGCATATATATTTATAATTGTTGTATCTTCTTCTTGGATTGATCCTTTGATCATTATGTAGTGGCCTTCTTTGTCTCTTTTCACAGCCTTTGTTTTAAAGTCTATTTTATCGGATATGAGTATTGCCACTCCTGCTTTCTTTTGGTCTCTATTTGCATGGTATATCTTTTTCCAGCCCTTCACTTTCAGTCTGTATGTGTCCCTTGTTTTGAGGTGGGTCTCTTGTAAGCAGCATATAGAGGGGTCTTGTTTTTGTATCCATTCGGCCAGTCTTTGCCTTTTGGTTGGGGCATTCAACCCATTTACGTTTAAGGTAATTATTGATAAGTATGATCCTGTTACCATTTACTTTATTGTTTTGGGTTCGGGTTTATACACCCTTTTTGTGTTTCCTGTCTAGAGAATATCCTTTCGAATTTGTTGGAGAGCTGGTTTGGTGGTGCTGAGTTCTCTCAGCTTTTGCTTGTCTGTAAAGCTTTTGATTTCTCCTTCGTATTTGAATGAGATCCTTGCTGGGTACAGTAATCTGGGCTGTAGGTTATTTTCTTTCATCACTTTAAGTATGTCTTGCCATTCCCTCCTGGCCTGAAGAGTTTCTATTGAAAGATAAGCTGTTATCCTTATGGGAATCCCCTTGTGTGTTATTTGTTGTTTTTCCCTTGCTGCTTTTAATATTTGTTCTTTGTGTTTGAATTTTGTTAATTTGATTAATATGTGTCTCGGGGTGTTTTGCCTTGGGTTTATCCTATTTGGAACTCTCCGTGTTTCTTGGACTTGGGTGATTATTTCCTTCCCCATTTTAGGGAAGTTTTCAACTATTGTCTCCTCAAGGATTTTCTCATGGTCTTTCTTTTTGTCTTCTTCTTCTGGGACTCCTATAATTCGAATGTTGGAACGTTTCATGTTGTCCTGGAGGTCTCTGAGATTGTCCTCATTTCTTTTAATTTTTTTTTCTTGTTTCTGCTCTGATTCATTTATTTCTACCATTCTATCTTCTATTTCACTAATCCTATCTTCTGCCTCCATTATTCTGCTATTTGTTGCCTCCAGAGTGTTTCTGATCTCATTTATTGCGTTATTCATTATATATTGACCCTTTTTTATTTCTTCTAGGTCCTTGTTAAACCTTTCTTGCATCTTCTCAATCCTTGTCTCTAGGCTATTTATCTGTGATTCCATTTTGATTTCAAGATTTTGGATCATTTTCACTATCAATATTCGGAATTCTTTCTCAGGTAGATTCCCTACCTCTTCCTCTTTTGTTTGGTTTGGTGGGCAACTCTCCTGTTCCTTTACCTGCTGAGTATTCCTCTGTCTCTTCATCTTGATTATATTGCTGCGTTTGGGGTGGCCTTTTTATATTCTGGTAATTTGTGGAGTTCTCTTTATTATGGAGCTTCCTCACTGTGGGTGGGGTTGTATCAGTGGTTTGTCTAGGTTTCCTGGTTAGGGAGGCTTGTGTTGGAGTTCTGGTGGGTGGAGCTGGGTTTCTTCTCTCTGGAGTGCAGTGGAGTGACCAGTAATGGGTTATGAGACATCAAAGGTTTTGGGGTAACTTTGAGCTGCCTGTATATTGAAGCTCAGGGGTGTGTTCCTGTGTTGCTGGAGAATTTGCGTGGTATGTCTTGTTCTGGAACTTGTTGATCCTTGGTTGGAGCTTGGTTTCAGTGTAGGTATGGAGGCATTTGATGAGCTCCTATTGCTTAATGTTCCCTGAATTCAGGAGTTCTCTGATGTTTTCAGGCTTTGGACTTAAGCCTCCTGCTTCTGGTTTTCAGTTTTATTTTTACAGTAGCCTCTAGACTTCTCCATCTATACAGCACCGATGATAAAACATCTAGGTTAAAGATGAAAAGTTTCTCCACATTGAGGGACACTCAGAGAGGTTCACTGAGTTACAAGAAGAGAAGAGGGAGGGGGTAGTTAGAGGTGACTGGAATGAGATGCGGTGAGATCAAAAGAGGAGAGAGCAAGCTAGCCAGTAGTCACTTCCTTATGTGCGCTCTATAGTCTGGCCCGCTCAGAGGTATTTATGGAGTTATACGGGGAAGAGGAGAGGGAGGAAGTAGACAGAGGTGGCCAGGAGGATAAGAGAGAGGAATGAGAAGGAGAGAGACAAATCCTGCCAGTAACCAGTTCCTTAGGTGTTCTCCACCGTCTGGAACACACAGAGATTCACAGAGTTGGATAGAGAAGAGATGGGGGAGAAAAGAGACAGAGGCCACCTGGCGGAGAAACAGGAGAGTCCAAAGGAGGAGAGGGTGGTCAAGCCAGTAATCTCACTCTCAGGTAAAATTGGGTAGTGAAGTTTGGGTTTTTAAATGTACAAAATTGACAACAAAAACCAAAGAGCAAAGATTAAAAATCTAGAGTAGAGGTTGGATTTTCAAAAATATAATATTAAAGAAAAGAAGCAGAAGGAAAAAGGAAAAAAGAAAGAAAAAAGAAAAGAAAAGAAAAAGCCACAAGATTAAAAAAAAAAAAAAAAAAAACTAATAACCACCCAAAGACTATATATGGTGTTTGCCTTAAAAACAAAAAAAGAGTCGGTTTTTTTTTTTGAATAGTAATAATAGGTTATAGAAATAAAAATTAGAGGAGAAATAGAAGACTTAACTATTAAAAAAAGTTAGAAAAAAAAGGAAAAAAAAGGAATGATTTTAAAAATAGTAAAAATATATCTGGCCCTTCTCTGATGTTTTGGGCCGTGTGGGATCACTTCCAAGGTGGTTCCCTCTGTTTAACTTCTTCCGTTTGCTGGTTTTTCAGGCTCACTAGTTCAGTCGCGCTGTGGGGAGGGGGATGCTGCAAACAAATAGCGCTGTCGTGTGCACACAGTGTCTCAGCCCTGCTGGACCTGTCCCTTCTCGCGGCGTACAAACCGCTCCGGCTCTACGATGCACAGCCGGGAACCGTCTGAGGCCGGCCCTAGGCTGCGTGCACTTCCCCGGTCTAAGCCGCTCAGGTTCGGCGCTCAGGTAGCCCTCAGAGGCACAGGTTTGGTTGGGACTGCGTTTTGTGCCCTTCCCAGGTCCGAGTAGCTCAGGAATTTGGCGAGCGCGATCGCTGCGACTTGTCGCCTTTTCTGCCTCTGCTGCTCAGTTTTCTGGGTGGACCGCTGGCGCCCCTTGTGAGGCAGATGATGACTGTCCAGCACCCCCAGAAGTCTTAGCAAAGAAGCCTGCTTGCAGTTTGGTAAGTGAAGTCTCACCGGGTCTGCAACTGCCCCTTTCCAGCCCTTACGGCTCTGGCTGCCTGTCCCCGGCGGGGGATGGTCTGCAGCCGGCTTTTTCCGCTCTGTCCTTTGTTCTGTGCTCGGTCCTGGCCGTGTCTTATGTTCGAGCTTTTCGTGCGGTAGCTATCCCACAGTCTGGTTTGCTAGCCCCAGTTAGATCGTTCTGGTTGCGCATGGGGCGTTCCTGCCCGATTCTTACAAAGCACTGCAGCCCGCGCCTCCCGCGCGTCCCTGCCCTGCCCCCACTTGCTTGTGGCGGATGCAGGCGTCTGTGCTGCTTTTCCGCGGGGGGAGTTACTGTTGGGCTTGTAATCTCTTGGTTTTAATTATTTCTTCATTTTTCCCTTCCTGTTATGTTGCCCTCTGTGTTTCCAAGGCTCGCCACAGACTCGGCAGGGAGAGTGTTTCCTGGTGTTTGGAAACCTCTCTTCTTAAAATTCCCTTCCCCGGACGGAGCTCCCTCCCTACCTCCTTTGTCTCCTTTTTTCGTCTTTTATATTTTTTCCTACCTGTGTTTGAAGACAATGGTCTGCTTTTCTGGTTGCCTGATGTCCTCTGCCAGCCTACAGAAGTTGTTTTGTGGAGTTTGTTCAGCGTTGAAATGTTCTTTAGAGGAATTTGTGAGGGAGAAAGTGGTCTTCCCGTCCTATTCCTCCGCCATCTTAGGACCTCCCCGAGAGTTGGCGAATTTTTTTTTTTTAAATCAACGTCCCACTTCTCCATAATAGACTAAAAAACATCCTTTTGGAATCTAAGGTAGTATACTGATAAGTTCTGAAAAGACCAGGGACCAGCAACTTTCTGAACTGGGAGGTTGTAGCTCTAATTTTATAGGTTTTTCTTTTTCCATGAAAATGGATCTTGTCTATAGCAATGTTTCTTATTTTTTTTATAAATCTAATTTCTTACATTATTATCTGGGTCAAGAATTATTGATAAGAAGGCCCGGAGGACTCAGAGTTCTATACAGATGTGTCTCAGGGTTCTACAAAGACCTTCCCAGGTGACCACATTCAGACCCTCAAGACAGTCCATTTGCACCTGCTTCCTTTCTGAAATGAAGAAGAGGGGCCGGGTAGCCTGGGTGTCACCTGACAACGTGGAAACCCAGCCTCCTGGAGTACAGACTGGACATTAGGGAACCTGGGACATACAGTTGCACTGTGACCTTGACCTCTGTGTTTGTCAGCCTCGCCGCTGAAGAGAGTCTCAGACAGGGCGGCTCAAACAGCAGACATTTACATCTTGCAGTTCTGGGGGCTGGAAGTCCAAAATCAAAGTGCCAGTCAACTAAGTTTCTGATGAGAACTCTCCAGCCTGCAGATGGCTGCCTTGCTGGGCTGTCTTTAGACTGCAGAGAGAGGGAGCAAGAGAGAGAAAGAGGGAAACTTGCTTCCTATTCTTGGTCACTTTCGTCATATCCAACTCTTTGTGGCCTTGTGGACTGTAGCCCACCAGGCTCCTCTGTCCGTGGGGATTCTCCAGCAAGAATACTTCACTGGTTACCATGTCCTTCTCTCTTACAAAGGCACTAATCCCATAGTGAAGGCTCCACCCTCATAACCTCCTTTAACCCTAGATACATCCCAAAGGGGCTTCCCTGGTGAAATCCGCCTCCAGTGCAAGAGACACAGGTTCAATCCCTGGGTCAAGACCCCCTGGAGGAGGGCACGGCAACCCACTCCCGTATTCTTGCCTGAAGAATCCCATGGACAGAGGAGCCTGACAGGCCCCAGTCCATGCAGTTGCAAGAGTCAGACATGACTTACCAACTAAACCCTCACCATCACTCCCAAAGACCCCATTGCCACATACCATCATGTTGGGGGTTATGGTTTCAGCACACAAATTTGGGGAGGGGCATAACTCAGTCCACAGTAGCCTCCCTCTTGACTTTTCTTCTGTAATAGAATCTGAGCTCTGATTTTCTGGGACACATTCAGGAAGAGATTGGTATCTTGATTTTAATATTTAAAAGGCAATTCTTATCAGCAAGTTCGCAGGAATGTCAAAGTTTACTGAACTGATAATTGCGTTATAAAACTCAAAATCTACTCTGATGTCTTCAATGTAAAAAGTTAACCTGAGGTATATGTTAAGATTGTCATCACTTTCTTACAGAAATTATTACTGTAAACACACATTCTCATTACCACCCAAAATTCCTTTGTACTTGTGGGGTCCACTGGGGGTCGCGGAAAGAGTTCTAGTCTAGACGTCCCAAAGCTTGTGTTCTAATTCTGCCTCTGGAGCTTGCGGATGTAAACTGCCCATTTTTCTATCTTTATAAAGTCTCTTTCCTCCATAATATTTGGGAGAGGTGGATGTCTCCCACCTGCTCCCAAGGGGTTCATTTGACTTTTTAAAGCTACCTTGCCGTCTTTTCTACTTTTGACTCTAGTTACTTCACTACTGGTCTCAGATAATGCACTGTCTGTAGTGTTCCTGTGTGTGTGCACATGCAGGCATGCGAGCGTGCGTACATGTAGTGTAAAGGGCACTGAAGAAGATCTTTGCTTTCAAATGATAATTATTCAAGAGCAACCAGCCGAGGAAAAGGAGACTATACCGACTCACAGAAGCAAACGGTAGAAAGAGCAGGGACGCCCAGAACGAGGGCACACTCTCTTTCTCACCTCTTTCTTTCTGCATTGCTTCATTCTCCTAAATTATCTTGCTCCTTTAGGGTTAGGATCACAGCTGCTGCGATTCCAGGGCACACATCTTCCCATCTTTTCCCTCTGAGAGGAAAGGGCTTCTTGTAGCTTCTGCTGATCAAAACTGGAGGAGATTCCTGATTGGCCTGGCTTGCACCCTGGGCCAGCTGCAAAAGCCTCACTGGGGCCCAGGGCTTCCCCTGGACTCCTGCAACCTGGAGGTGACGGCCTGCAACCCACACACGGACCGCCTGTTAGAGTAAAGCAACACCCCCAAAGAAGAAAGGAGGGCCAACATGCCCACGGTGGGAACCGGGAGCTGGGCCCCCATCTCATTTATCCTGTTTCTACTCTAGTGAGGTGGGCTCACCCCTCTCTTTGCAGCTCCAGGGAGCATCTCTTTACTTCCGCACATTGCTATCTGGGGAAATCAACTTTCATTAAACAACTGCAGGAAAGAAAAGGGAATGACAACATGCAGTGAAAAGAATAGCAGACCGTGTGCAGACGTGGCCCAGGGTCTAAGGACAAGCTTGCGAGGTGGTCAGCCTCCCACGGGGGACGCTGCTCTGATGCGTCCCCAGCCCTCTGGGCCTCCTTCCTCCAAGCTCCACCTTGACTTTCTGCCTGACATTTGGGAAACCCGTTTGATAGTAGGGCTTATTACACCCCCAGGGTATAGCTTTCTCCTCCCCCAGCACTTTCCCAAAGTCTTAGTAGGTCAGTCTAGAAATAGCATCTGAGGAGCGCTGGCTCTTCACTACTCCAAGTCCCCGGGACTTGTCCAGGCTATAGCCTTTGGTACCATGGTTTCAAAATACCCTGTGTCAGACTCTTCCATGAGGCTGTCCTGGCAGACTATCCAGGGCTGTTCTTTATGCCCTGCCACCGATGTGAGTTGCAGCAGTGTATATTTATTTTCCTAATTGTCTTGTAGAAAGAGAGAGATGAATACTGACCTCAAGGTTTTATAATTGCAAGGCCTCCTTATTCACAGTGGAGTTCTGTTCACTTCGGATTTCAGGTTGTCTCCTAGGGCGTCTGCTGGCGATAATAAACAGGCCCATTACACAGCTGTGCTCAGTGGCCGCTCCCTTGGCTACTAAAAAGACCTTGCCAATATGATGAATTTTCTGCTTAGAGAGGCTGGATTAACTCCTTAGATAAGGATCACGCTTCCTAACCTCTGTCCGGGAAAACGAGGATTTTTTTCTTTTCTCTTTCCATGGTGCAAGTTATCTTCCTTCAAGTATTTACAGCAAGCTTGAAAATGTCTTTGACATGTTATCAGTTCAGTCACTCAGTAGTGTCCGACTCTTTTGCGACCCCATGGACCACAGTATGCCCGGCTTCCCTGTCCATCACCAGCTCCCAAAGCTTGCTCAAACTCATGTCTAATGAGTTGGTGATGCCGATGTTTTATTATGTTATGGCGTGTTATGGGTGATCTAAAAATGAACGTAAAATTTGCATTCTCCTCCATTATATATCTGTTTATTACATAAGCAATGCTTTAAATAATTTTCCATTGAACAAAATGTATTTTCTGAAAAGATGTGTCGTAGTCACTGTATTAGGTTGTTCTCTAGCTTTGGGTAATTCTTAGCAACGAGTTAGAGAAGTCAGGGGAAATGGAATTAGAGCCTTTCCAACCCCCTCACCTCCAATCCCCAATCTTCTGAGCAACTTTGAGGAGCCCAACCTTCACAAAACTGAGCCTTAGGGACATATAATCCCAACCAGATCTCAGGAGGTGATGAGTGAAACAGACCTTCCAGGCAAGCTCAGGATAGAAGGCAGGCCCTCTGGCATTTGAAAAGCCTGTACCTTCTTTCAACAACTTCTTGACTTGGGAGTTGAGCTTCATGTACTTCCTGGCGTCTTATGAATCACTGACTCAGATCTTTCTCGGCCGGATGGAGCACCACTGATCCTCGTCAGCTCCTGGAGACCCGGGGCTGGGTGTACACGTGAGTCGGGACCTCCACACTCCTCTGGATCCGCTGGATGTGCGCTGCCACTCAGCCTCCATTCACTCTCCTCCGATAGCCACACCCCAGGACTACTCTGGGGAGCTCCCGTAATCCGCTCTCATTCCATCGACTTCTGGTGGTTTTGGCTCCTTTGAGGTACAGAACATATGACTCAAGTCTGGCCAATCAGGGTGGCTCTGTTCCCTGGCCGGGGACCCGATATGACTCAATCAAAGTAAATAAAATGAAATCCTATTGGGCTGAGCGCCTGGAAGATATACAGTCTAGATCTTCTGTAGACATCTTGTGATCAGGAAGAGAGAGACTGTCTGAAAATAAGGCCAACACATGGAAGAGACTATGGCCGGTGACCAGGCGATGAAAAGAAACCAGGTCCTGGAAACACTGGCATCTACGCCACGCTTGAGACCCATGCTGTCCGGAGCTTCTCAGTTATCTCAGCCAATCAGTCACTTTTCTTTTCCGCATATGCCTGTGCTGTGCTGTTCAACCGCTCAGCTGTGTCTGACTCTTTGTGACCCCATGGACTGTAGCCCACCAGGCTCCTCTGTCCATGAGGATTCTCCAGGCAAAAACACTGGTGTGGGTTGCCATGCCCTCCTCCAGGGGATCTTCCCAACCCAGGGGTCGAACCCAGGTCTCCCGCGGATTCTTTATCATTTGAGCCACCAGGGAAGACCAAGAATACTGGATTGGATATCCTATCCATTCTCCAGGGGATCTCCCTGACCCAGGGATTGAACCCAGGTCTCCCACATTGCAGGTGGATTCTTTACCTGCTGAGCTACCAGGGACGCCCCCTTGTATGCCTATTTGGGTTGAGTTTTTGGCCTTTTAGAACTGAATGAAGTCTAACTATATATTCCATGTAAGCAGGAATCTTGCCTGCCCAACTTTCTGCTGTATCCGAGAGCTGAGAACAGATGGTTGTCGCGTAACAGGTACTTGATGGGACTTCCCTGGTGGTCCAGTGGTTAAGAACAGTTGCCAATGCAGGGAACGTGGCTTTGATCCCTGGCCCAGGAAGATCCCACGTGCCGTGGAGCAACTAAGGCCCGGTGCCACAACTGCTGAGCCTTACAGCCTGGGGGCTGCAACAGGAGAAGCCGCTGCAATGAGAAGGCTGTGCATGGTCACTAGAGAGCAGCCCCGCTCGGCGACTAGAGAAAGCCCGTGCGCAGCAACGACGACCCAGCACAGCCAAAGATAAGATAAATAAATAAATTCTTTACAAAAAGGAATAGCTATTGAAAAAGTGAGCTTTCCAGGTGGCGCAAATGGTAAAGAATCTGCCTGCCATGCAGGAGACGTGAGTTCGATCCCTGGGTTGGGAAGATCTCCTGGAGAAGGGAATGGCAAACCCACTCTAGTATTCTTGCCTGGGAAACCTCATGGACAGAGGAGCCTGGGGGGCCATTGTCCGTGGGGTCACAAAGAGTCGGACATGACTGAGTGACTAAGCACAGGAAGCTGAAGAATCGTGAGGGAGGGAGGGGACCTCGTGCTCAGGCAGGGCAAGTGCCAGGTTCCAGCTCCCTATTTCCTGACGCACCAGCCCTCAGCTTCCATCCTGGTCTTTTCATGGAAGCAGACAGACGATGGAGGAGAGAAACCTCAGACCCCCCTCCAACCCTTGAATGACAACTGCAGGCTCAGAGCCAGCCTAAACAAGGCTAGTATGATTACTGTGTTATCAGAAAAAAAAACCCTCAAAAAAAAAAATCCCTCCCCATCATCTGAGACTTTCACTTCCTTTAAGGGGTTGCAGAGGGCAACACAACCAAGCACACGGCACATCAGATTATGAGGTAGGATATTCTGCTTTAGCTGATAGGATGGCATGTCTTCCAGAGATCCTAGGCGTGGTGCAGGATTCGATTTAGAGAATCTTCTTGTGAAGAAGTGGTGAATGCATTTTAAGTTGACGGGGCAACTTTTCGAGATGTGGGAGGAAGGATGTGTGTGTGTGGTGTGTGTGTGTGTGTGTGTGGTGTGTGTGTGTGTGTGTGTGTGTGTGTGGTGGGCAGCCCAGAGGAGTGAACTGCAATGGATTTCGGTTACTCTTTGCCAGCCGGTGACCATGAACCTTTATTCTGAGAGCCACGTGTGACTGCCCCCTGGGAGGGCACCCCTGCCCCGTTCCCTTGATCACACACCCACATTCACAGTCGGGGTGTCAGTTTCCCATGTACCCACGACCCAGGCAAAGCCAAGGAAGTACGTTGAGACTTCTGAAATCTGTGGGAAAGATTTTCTTGCTGTGTCTAGTTGGAATTGAAGCCTAAATACAAGAAAGCCTGGAACTGTGATAGCCACCTTCTGACCACGGAAGGAGAGCTTATCTGAAGATAAAGCCAACACATAGAGGACAGCAGAACAGAGCAAAAAGCTAGCGATGCCGGACCTTAATGCTGCACTTTTAATCTGCATCGCAGTGCCTGAAGTCACCTCCAGCCGTAGTTTTCAGGTAAATGAGCCAATACATTCCAATCTATCAAAATACACATTTTGTTGGATTTCCTGCCAATTTCAACCAGAGGAGTCTCAGCTGATACCCTGAACAATTGCCACACTCCTGGAGATGTCTGGAAGTGATGACTCAAAAGACACCCTGAGTCAAGGACTTGCTCAGGCGCATGTCATTTATTCAGGAGGTGATTCTTGGAAGCAGAAATAAGGGAGTGAGGCGGGTGAGACAGGAAGGGTCAATCCCACTGGCGACAGCTGAGGAATTGTGTGAAATACAACTCAAAGCTGTCCCACCAGGAGACGGTGGCGGGGTTGGTCTGGGAAATTTAGATACTGGCCCCAGTCCTCTCTTATTTGGTAATGTGACTGTTCCTGCATCTGTCAAACACCTCACCTGGTTGAAGGGTACCAGAGCAATAAGGACTTGCTCTCAAGAGAGTGTCTGGGAGTCACATGGCAAATCTATGCTCACCCTCCTGAGGATTCCTGAAGGATAAACTGATAAACAAAGTCCTCACTCTCCACTTGGAAGCAGCTCATTCTGCATCATGTGACAAGGACTCTAGGTTGGTCAAGCTCTTTGTTTAAAATGTATTTTATTGAAGCGCAGTTTACAATGTTGTGTTAATTTCTGCTGTAAAGTGACTCACATACACATATATGTATTCTTTTTCATGTTTCCTCCATTATGGTTTATTGCAGGATACTGAATGTAGTTCCCTGTGCTCCACAGTAGGACCTTGTTTATCCATTGTATATATAATAGTTTGCACCTGCTCCTCCCAAACTCCCACCCCATGCTCTTCCCCTTGGCAGCCACAGGTCTTTCTCCAGGTCTGTGAGTCTGTTTCTATTTCGCAGATGAGTTTGCTTGGCCTTATTTTGGAGTCCACTTGTAAGTACTGTCATGCGATGTTTCTCTTTCTCTTTTTGACGTCACTTAGTGTGATAATCTCTAGTTGTATCCATGTTGCTGCAAATGACATTATTTTAAGTTTCTTTTTTATGGCTGAATAGTATTCTGTTATATGTGGACCACATCTTCATCCACGCGTCTGTCAATGCGCATTTAGGTTGCTTCCTTGGCTTGGCTATTATGATGAGTGCTGCTAAGAACAAAGGGGGAGCATGTATCTTTCTGGATTATAGTTTTGTCCACATATACGCTCAGGAGTGGGATTGCTGAATCATATGGCAACTCTGGTGTTTGGAGGACCCTCCCTACTGTTCTCCATAGTGACTGCACCAATTTACATTCTCACAGGTGGGTCATGTCTTTGATCCACACCCAGAAAAGCTCCAGAAAATTCTCCTGAAGGACCACAGCTGCTTAATCTCACTTCAAGGCTTCGTTTTGGAGCTTATCCTAAGCTCATCTCCTTGTAGGGATGGGAAATGGAGACAGGGGTTGAAAATGGAGCTGTTCCCAGGACCAAGTCTAATCTGCATGGAGTTTGGGCTGGGGTCTTGCACCCTCTTGGTCTGGGCCAAATTCAGGGCATGGGGCACTATTCTCCATAATTTACATTTTGTCCTTCTGTAGGCACCCAAGATTGGACTGCTGTTGACCAGATGGGCTGCATTTTATTGGGGGAAAAAGATCCCTGCTTTGTCAGGATTAAAAAAAATGCCCCAAACTAATGAAAACTTAAGGAACCCAAAGCTTATTATATGTGATTATCAAAGTGAAGCATTGTTTTAGAATGTTGTTGACACAGGTCTTGGGACTGTGTGTTCATAAACATAGCGCTCTCATGGGTGGAAGAAAATTCCAATCTAGGTTATTTTTAGAGAAAATTGTAGCTCTTTGTTATGCCTAAAATAGAAAGATCATATTTTCAATGCCTTTGTGGCTGTATCACGTTAATGAGAACCGTCAGACTGTGCGGCCCTCATTGAGATTAGATACAGTCCTCACACAAGAAGGCAGGTGGTAAGCACACATACAGTTCCTTTCCAAAGGATTGAACACTTACGTATTGAACATGTGGGCTTCCCCGGTGGCTCAGATGCTAAAGAATCTGTCTGGGTTCAATCCCTGGGTTGGGAAGATCTCCTGGAGAAGGGAGTGACAACCTACTCTAGTATTCTTGCCTGGACAATTCCATGGACAGAGGAGCCTGTACGGCTACAGTCCACGGGACCACAAAGAATCGGACACGACTGAGCGACTAACGCTTTCATTTTTTTTTTTTTTTGTTGAGTGCGTACTAGGGCTTCCCAGGTGGTGCTAGTGGTAAAGAACCCGCCTGCCAGTGCAGGAGCTGTAAGAGACTCAGTTTGATCCCTGGGTTGGGAAGATCCCCTGGAGGAGGGCATGGCAACCCACTCCAGTATTCTTGCCTGGGGAATCCCATGGACAGAGGAGCCTGATGGGCTATAGTCCATGGGGCTGCAAAGAGTTGGAGATGATTGAAGCAACTTAGCACCCATGCACACAATGTCTAACACGCTGCTGAGTGCTGAAGGAATGCAAAAGAGTATGTCACACAAGTCACAGTTACTCCCTTCCCACTAGGAGTTTCAGTGAGCCACATCCTCACAGGGGTGGCTGGCATGACTCAGAACACCTCCTGTTAGTCGTTAGTCATATCGCAGTAGCATCATCCTCAAGTCTCATTACCACACTTGTCTACATGTGGGTTTCAGCTCTGCATCCGTGGGAGTCTTTTCCAGCCCACCCTTCTAACTGGAGATTTAATGTTTAGAGATAAAGCCTTCAGCAATAGAGTAATATTTTACCAAATGATCAAAACCCTGAGCTCTCTGAACACAACTGGAAATATGAATACAGTCAAGTTTCCCGGATGGCTCTGGGTCCAGTTCTTTGAGGGGATGGGGTGGGACACAGTCTCTAATTTGCTATCTTGAAAATGATTAACCTTTTTTTTTTTTTTTTTTGCCTCACCACGTGGCTTGTGGGATTTTACTTCCCTGACCAGGGATTGAACTCGAGCCCTCTGCCATGAAAGGACAGAGTCCTAACCACTGGGCTGCCAGGGCATTCCCAGATTAACCATTTTTCATTCAAGATTTCTTGTCATAATAGGCATGTACTGGGGCTTCGCTGGTGGCCCAGTGGTTAAGAATCTGCCTGCCAGTGCAGGAGGCACGGGTTCAATCCCTGGTTCGGGGAAGATCCCACATGCCGCGGGGCAGCTGAGCCCGTGTGCCCCAATTACAGAGCCCTGTGCTGTAACGAGTCTCTACTCCACAGCAAGACAAACCACCACAGTGAGAAGGCCACACACTGCCAGCAGAGAGGAACCCCGCTCACGGCAACTGGAGAAAAAGCCCGGACACCAGTGAAGACCAGCACAGCCAAAAATCAAGATACGCGTGGATTGAATGGCAGCTCTGGGAACCATGCAGCGCTGGAGATACAAGGATGACTTAGTGGGTCTCCACCCTTCCAGGGTTCCTGGCTAGACCAGTGACTCTCCGCCTGGCTGTCCGACAGAGTCATCGAGCAAGTTTTAAAACCATATAGATGGCCCCTTCCCAGACCAGTTGAATATGACTCTCTGCGAATGGGACCCAGACATCATTTTATTTTACTTCATTATTTTTTTAAACTGTATGATCTCACTTGTATGTGGAATCTTAAAAAAAAAAACAAAAAAACACACCGTGACTCACAGAGAGAACAGAGTGGCGGTGGAGGGTGTGGGGGTGGGGGAAATGGGTGACAAGGTCAGAAGGTACTCAATTATCAGGTAAGGAAGCCCTGGGAATGTGCCGTGCAGCATGGTGACTGTGTTAATGGTATTGTCCTGGGGCTTCCCTGGTGGCACAGTGGGTAAGAATCCACCTGCAGGGGGCGTGGGTCCCACCCCTGGTCTGGGAAGATCCCACGTGCTGCAGAGCAGCTAAGCCCAGGCACCGCAACTGCAAAGCCCTCGGGCCACAGCTACTGAAGCTGGTGTGCCTAGAGCCCCATAGTGAGAAAAGCCACTGCAGCGAGAAGCCCAAGGACTGCGGGGAAGGGTGGTCCGTGCTCACCGCAACCACAGCAAAGCCCGTGCAGCCACAAAGACTGGGTGCAACCAACAATAAATAAATAAGTAATGTTAAAAAAATGCTGTCCTGTGTATCTGAAAGTTGCTAAGAGAGTAGATCTCAAAAGTTCTCATCACAAGAAAAAAGCCTGTATGTGCAGTGATGGATGTTAACTAGACTTGCTCTGGTAATCCTTTTCCGATATAGGCATCCATCAAATCACCACGATGCCACCCTCTGAAGCATCCTTGCCTGGAGAAGCCCGTGGACAGAGGAGCCTGGCAGGCAACAGACCACGGGGTCACAAAGAGTCGGACACGACTGAAGCGACTTAGCACACACCTAAAACTAACACAATGTTATATGTCAATTATATCTCAATTAAAATGCTTTCATTTTTCATTGTATTTTTTAAAGTAAACCAAACTTTCCCCACCCGATCACATTGCCTCTCACTCCTGATGATGCATTTACAGCAAGCTGGCTGTGCTTGCTGTAAATTTTCCTCTATGCCTGCCCCTTTCACTGGTGGGGATAACTGGGGTCTATAAATGTGGGGAGAAGTCAGAGGCCTTCAACCACTGCTAAAGAGAGTACAAAATAGGCAATTCTTGAAAAGCATCTGAACATGAATATAAAAGTCATGAACAGAATTATTTTAGATAAAATAAAAGCATAATTATCCTTACATATATATTTTTTTTAATCATTTGGAAACACCATGAAAACCTCGCTGAGAAATAACCACAGAAATGTAACAACTGAATCCATCCATGGAATAGAGACTGGCGGGTGCAACGTTCTGAATCCACAGAGGGATGTTGAAGCACTGAAAAAGTCTCAAAATAATGAATCCAGGAAAATTAAAGTCTTAAAAAAAATAATAAAGTAAACAGCTCCTTAGGTGATTCTAATGGACATTGGGGATTCTAATATAGACCAACAGCCCTGGACAGTAACAACTGGATAAATATTATAGTGGAGATAGATAAAAAGTCAGGGAAGGCTGGGAGAGGAGTTTCCCGGTTTCAAATGGGAAAACTGAAGATCTCTTTTTGGAGAACGCAAGTTTGGAACTAGGTTGGATGGCTGAAATTTTTAAGTTCTTATATCTGCCTCTCATAACTTTCCCTCCAGTTTCCTGTTCTATTAATAAGCTGTTAAGCTGTCCCACTCACAACTGTGAGTGTCTGTCTTTAGCAGCCCATTTCTAATGTAATCTTTCTAAGCATCTGGGGCTAGGAAATCTAATTTCCAAGTCTGTTGGGATGGAGTGTAAATTGAGAATAAATAGGCTCCACTTTCCACTAAAGGACCGATAACTCCTTGGAGAAATGGCTGACTCCAGGTCTGGGGCAAG
This sequence comes from Capricornis sumatraensis, assembly GCF_032405125.1. Taxonomy (NCBI): domain Eukaryota; kingdom Metazoa; phylum Chordata; class Mammalia; order Artiodactyla; family Bovidae; genus Capricornis; species Capricornis sumatraensis. The sequence goes on along the minus strand of NC_091090.1, from coordinate 51,056,018 downwards.
AGCTGCACCCGGTGAGCCTGGGGCATCTTGTTTTGCCAGGGGCACGGAGGCTCTCAAGACCTATGGGGTCAAGTCACAAGGACATGATCCAACTGGAGGAGGCTGCTGAGGGCCGAAGAAGGGACAGTGGGAGCATCAGCATGGACAGTAACAGCAGAAGATTGAAATGTGTTAAACCCGCGAATGTCCAAGGGCTCACAATGATGCTAACCAAATAAAACCAGTGAAAGCACAGCCCCCATGAACCTCAGTGGTCAACTGGAGCTATGGGGCACAATGACAATTCAGAAGTGAAGAGAAGCATCAAATGTTTGTCCTCCCTCTATTATATTTATCTTTCCAGGGAAAATACATGGTTTTGGGGGAAAAGGTCTTTTTTTTTCTTTTTTAAAGCGGGTTTCCAGTTACTCAGTGAAGAATACATTAGAAAATCTCATTTTGCAACCCTGACTGAGTCCAGGCAATAGTCATCAATGGGTGATACTAAAGTCTTTAGCTGAAAAGTTGGTAAACGATTTCATGCTGGAGAGTTCACACTGACACCTCTGTGAATCTAATAACCAGTCTGGGCGGTTCTCGAGGTGGGATAACTGGAATTCTGAGCCTTGTGATGTATCATGGGAAGCGCGGCACTGCAAATATTCAGCAAATATTCCTTTCCAAAAGTCGATGCTGAATCTCTTTTAACACCTGCTGCTGCTGCTGCTGCTGCTAAGTCACTTCAGTCATGTCCGACTCTGTGCGACCCCATAGGTGGCAGCCCACCAGGCTCCCCCATCCCTGGCATTCTCCAGGCAAGAACACTGGAGTGGGTTGCCATTTCCCTCTCCAATACATGAAAGTGAAAAGTGAAAGTGAAGTCACTCAGTCATGTCCAACTCTTTGCGTCCGACTCTTCGTGACCCCATGGACTACAGCCTACCCCAGGCTCCTCTGTCCATGGGAGTTTCCAGGCAAGAGTACTGGAGTGGGTTGCCGCTGCCTTCTCCACTTTCAACCTAACTAAGTTAGGTCTCCACCTAGGCCTAACTTATAGGAAACATGACAGCTAGAGGGACAAGTTAAAGGAGCAGTTAGCCAGATCTAGAATGAATGACATTCTACAGGATAAAAGAGCTTGTTTCCTCATCAAATCAATGACATTAAAAATAAAGAGAGGGGCTGTTAGAGAATAAAACAGCATTAAGAGACATAGCAATCAAATGTAACGTGTTGCCCTTCTTCAAATCCTGATTCAAGCAAAACAACTTCAAAGTCATAACCTTTAGACTAGCAGCAAACTTAAGAGTCAGGCTACTGTGTGATATTAAAGAATTATTGCTAATTCTATTAGATGTGATAATGGCAAGGTTGTTATGTCAAAAAGAAAGAAGTCCTATCTGTTGGAGGTGCATACTGAGCTGTTTACAAGTAAAGTACCATAAAGCCTTGGATTTGCTTGAAAATAATCCAGACAAAATAAATGAGGCAGGGTGGGAGAGGGGCAAATAAAATAAATCGGTAGAATGTTGAGAATTGTTGAAGATGGAAAGATGGGAGTTTGTTCCACTTCTGTGCGTAAGAGTTGAAAAAGGGACAGAACGTTTTCTGAATCTGAGAGTGAATTTGAGACTTCCCTAAATAAATAAAGGAAGTGCCCGTGCTCTGGTGCAGGTTTTGGGGGTCCTGGCAATGACCCAGGGCCCTGAATCTGGTTTGTTTCTTTTCTTTCTATAGATGATTCCCCCCCCCCCCGATTTTATTTATTTGTTTATTTTGGGCTGCGCTGGGTCTACGTTGCTGCGTGAGGACTTTCTCTAGTTGCGACTTGGGGTGTTGCTCTCTGGTTGCTGGGCAAGGGTTTCTCACCGAGCTGGCCTCTCTTGTTGCGGAGCACAGACTCCAGGCTGACAGGGCTTTAGTAGCTGTGGTGCTCGGACTTGGTTGTTCCGAGGCACGTGGGATCCTCCCAGAGCAGGGATCAAACCTGTGTCCCCTGCATTGGCAGGCAGATTCTTCACTGCTGTACCACCAGGGAAATCCAAATTTGGCTGGTTTCCGGTTTTCAGCTGGGTGAGGGTGGATGGGGTCTGTGGTTAACACAGGAGGAGACAAGCTCTGAGTTTGTTTAAGAGCCCTGATCTACTTCTTATTCCAGGCACTTTTTATTGAAAATCAAATAATCCATCGGCTCATGTTGAACCAACCCGTCAATCAATCAATCAGGGATTTATGGGGTTCCCTTACTTTGAAAAGGCTTCCCAGGTGGAGCAAGTGGGGAAGAACCCGCCTGCCAGTGTAAGAGATGTAAGGGACAATAGTTCGATCCCTGGGTTGGGAAGATTTCCCTGGAGGAAGGCATGGCAACCCACTCCAGTATTCCTGCCTGGAGAATCCCATGGACAAAGGAGCCTGGCGGGCTACAGTCCACAGAAGAGCAAAGAGTTGGGCATTACTGAAACGCCTTCTAAAACGGGTAGACGCTGACTCAGGAAAGTTACTATCTATTATTTTAAAGCAACACATGCACATAGTTTTAAGAAGTCAAACAGTTTTACATAATTTACAGCAAAACAGAACCACCGGCTCCTGCTCTGCTCATCCCCTCGTGGCTTTCCTCTGGCCCGAGCTCTGACTTCCGGCTCTTCCAGTTCTTTCTCAGGCTGTTTATTTCCGCATGTCAGTGTCATCTGCCTACCCCACTCCTCTCTGTGATTTTCCAAGTTTAGAGCTCCCCCTTTGGCCCCTGACTGAAGAAAGTGAGAAACTAGCTCACCTGCCTCATCCACATCCCAGCCCGTGTCTTTTCCTATTTTCCCGAGAGCCTCATTTTTTGTTGTTAAATCAATATTCCGTGTTTGCACTGTGAGAACCAGGTAAACATTGTTCGCAGCCCAGCCAAAGGGTGAACTCAGAGTCTATTTTCTTTCTCTTGGTCTCTCAGATGTTAATCATGGCCTCAGTTGGTCGTCTAATTGTTGACTTCATTTCCTGGGAACTGTGTCTCTGACCTCCTACTGCTGTTTTGAAAGTCCAGAATATTTTCAATATGCGCACACCTGTTGGTGTTTGAGTCCAGTTTTTTCTCTTTCTGGAGACTTCTCTGCTGGACTCCTCTGTCCTGAAGCCCCAGAGTGAGCTGGTTGCTCGGCAGGCCCACACTGCAACGGCACATGGAGCTTCCTTTCAGCTTTCTCCTTTGCTGGATCCTTGCTTCTTGGATTTGCTCCCATGTGTAGGTGGAGCACACTCTCCTGTAGTTTCCTGAGAGACGGCATGTGGTGAGGGGTCATGAGTATAATGAGTATTTTGTTTGTATTACACATAAGAGAAGACGAAGGGGCAGGTCTGTCTTATCACTGGTTGGGTTCCCTGTGAAGCAGATTCTGAGAAGGAGCTTTGAGACCTCTAATCTGTTTTCCACCCTGTGGATTTGCCTATTTTGGACATGTGGTCCTTTGCAACTGGCTTCTTTAAAATATCTTTTAATATTTATTTTTATTTATTTATGTGTGTCTCAGTTGTGGCTCATGGGAGCCTTAATTGCAGCATGCAAACTCCCAGTTGCACCACGTGGGATCGAGTTCCCTGACCAGGCATTGAACCCAAGCCCTTGGGAGCGCGGAGTCTTAGCCACTGGACCACTAGGGCAGTCCTTGGTTTCTTTACTTTCATACAGTGCTTTCAAGGTTCATCCATGTTGCAGCATGTGTCAATACTTCAGTTCTTTTCTTTTCTTTGTCAAATAAATTGTGTAGGTATACCACAATTTGTTTTTCCGTCATCAGTTACATGTGTTTCCAATTTTTGGCTATAAATGAGCAATACTGCTGTGAACATTCGTGTGCAAGTTTTATGAGGACACATTTTCATTTCTCTTAGGTATAGTCCAGAGAGTAGGATTGCTGAATCATGTGGTAATTCTCTGTTTAAAATTTTTAAGAACCGCCAAGCTGATTTCCACAGCAGCTGCCCTATTTAGTTTACATTTCCACCAGTATGAAGGAGGGTTTTGGTCTCTCCACATCCTTGCCAACACTTGTTATCATCTGCCTTTTAATTACGACCATCTTCATGAATGTAAAGTGGTATCTATGGTTTTGATTTTCATTTTCCTACTAACTAATAACATTGAACATATTTTCATGTGTTTATTAGCCATTCGTATATCTACTTTAGAGAAATGTCTATTTAATCCTTTGCCTATTTCAAAATTTGGGTTGTTTGTCTTTTTGTTATTGAATTATGAAAAGCTCCTTGTGTATGCTAGCTTCGAGCTCCCTAACTGATTTGCAAGTACGTTTTCCCATTTTGTGGGTTGCTTGTTCCTTTTCTTGATGGAATCATTTGTGTCATAAAAGTCTTTCATTTTAATGCGGCCAATTTATTTCTTCTTTTGCCACTTGTTCTTTGGTGTCATACCTAAGAAACTAGTGTCAAGCTCACAGATATTTTTTGTTTTGTTTTCCTCTACAGGTTTTATAGTTTGAGGTCTTACATTTAAATCTACGATCCTCTCTGAGTTAATTTTTGTGTATGGTGTGGGGTAGGAGTTCATCTTCATTCTTCTGCATGTATGGAATTAAAAATTTTTTTTAAATGCATTGATTGTTTCCTTTAGGGCTGCATTGGCCCTTTGTTTCCTTGCATGGGCTTTCTCTGGTTGTGGAACGCAGGGGCTCCTCTCACTGTGGGGCTTCTCACCGCAGGGGCTCATCTTCTCGCAGAGCACAGGCCCCAGGGCTGGCGGGCTTCCGAAACTGCAGCACACAGCCTCAGTCCTTGCGGTGCTCAGGCTCCAGAGAGCAGGCTCAGTAATTGTGGTGCCTGGGCTGAGTTGCTCTGCAGCACGTGGAATCTTCCTGGACCAGGGATCGAACCTGTGTCCCCTGCATTTGCAGGCTGATTCTTATCCACTGTGCCACCAGAGAAGTACAATTCTCTCTCTCTCTCTTTTTTAATTGAAGTGAGTTGAATAACAATATTGTATTAGTTCCAGGTGTATAACAAAGTGATTCAATTATATATGTATATTGTTTTTCAGATTCATTTCCTTATAGATTATTGTAAGATATTGAATATAGTTTCCTGTGTCATGCTGTGGCTGCTACTGCTAAGTCGCTTCAGTCGTGTCCGACTCTGTGCGACCCCATAGACGGCAGCCCACCAGGCTCCCCGTCCCTGGGATTCTCCAGGCAAGAACACTGGAGTGGGTTGCCGTTTCCTTCTCCAATGCAGAAAAGTGAAAAGTGAAAGTGAAGTTGCTCAGTCGTGTCCGACTCTTCGAGACCCCGTAGACTGCAGCCTACCAGGCTCCTCTGTTCATGGGATTTTCCAGGCCAGAGCAGTAGGTCCTTATTGCTTATGTGTTACATGTAGCAGTGTGTATCCATTAATCCCAAACTCCTAATTTGCCCCTCCCAACCCTTTCCCCTTTGGTAACCATGAAACTGTTCTCTCTGCTGTGACTCTGTTTCCATTTTGTAAATAAATTCATTTGTATCCTATTTTAGATCCCACATATAAGTGATGTCGTTTGGTATTTGTCTTTCTCCCTCTGACTTACTCCACTTACCCAGATTCTCTCTAGGCCCATCCATGTTTCTGCAGGTGGCACTGGTTCATTCTTTTTTATGGCTGAGAACTATTCCATTCTGTGTGCACCACATCTTTATCCGTTCATCTGTCTATGGGCATTTCAGTTGCTTCCATGTCTTGGCTGTTATGAATAAGCCCTGGACATCTTAATTATAAAGAGGAGTCAATTTTGTGACTTGAAGTGATCGGAGGACATTTTATGACTTGGGAGGGACCAGAAAGCTCCTGCAGCCCGTCCTGGATTTTGTCTGAGAGAGCAGGGAGGAGCTGAGCCTGGAGAGGAGCTGGTGGGAGACCAGAAAAGCGATCGTTTTACCAGCACTGCCCTCTCCCATCGTGGGTCCACGGAAGTCCCCATACTTGGGTTAGCATATGTGACCTTGAGCCCGCCCTTGGCTAGCTGACATCATTTCACGGTATTCTTGCCCACCGCTCACTGGACTCCAGCCACAACAGCCTCTTCCTGCAAGGGCCTGCCCCAGGGCCGTCACGTGCGCTGTGCCCTGTGTTGAGAAATTTCTCCCTGTTCACCTGTTCATCCTTCAAGTCCCAAATGTTTCCTCTCCAGAGGGGCTCAGCCTGACTGCCCAGCCTCAGTTAGGTCTTTTCAGTTATTTTCTCAGAAATGTGGCCCTCTTCCTTTGTATTTTTACACAGTGCCCTCTTGCACATTCATTTGGGTGAGTGCTGCTCAGTCTCCTCCCCAGCTGGGGGTCGTAGCCCCTGAGCATGGGAAGCATGTCTGTTTCACTCCTAGCATCCAGCGCAGTGCCTGGCATAGAGTAGGTGCTCAAAAAAGAGGCTGGGAATGAATAGAAGTGCCAGTGTCAGGAAACAGAGCAAGAAAACGCCCGTGCAGATTCATTTCTACACTGCCCCCGGGGTAGGTTTTCCCACCCTCAGCACCACTGACATTTGGGGCCACACCGTCCTTCGTGGAAGGGCCGTCCTGCACACTGCAGGACATTCAGCAACATCCCTGGCTTCTACCCACTGGATGCAAGTAGCCTGTCTGACCTCCCTTATTCCCCCACAGTTGTAGAAATCGACATTATCACCAGTTGTTGCCAGATGTCCCCCAGGCATAAAACTGTCCCTCATTGAACACCGATGTTTTAAAGACACTGAGGCTGCAGAATGGGAGGGGCTGTCTTTACCTTGAACTCCACATCCTTTGATAGCATATACAGTTTCCACAGAAGGCAAGTGTTCCTTCCGTTAAAAAAAAAAATTAGGGAAAAAATTTGGGGGTGATGATGATGTCAACCTCTATGAGATGAAGATGGCCATTGAGGAAGCATTTAGAAGTGGCTTTGATAGCTCAGTTGGTAAAGAATTTGTCTGCAATGCAGGAGGCCCCAGTTCACTTCCTGGGTCAGGAATATCCCCTGAAGAAGGGAAAGGCTACCCACTCCAGTATTCTTGGGCTTCCCTTAGGGCTCAGCTGGTGAAGAATCCACCTGCAATGCGGGAGACCTGGTTTCTATCCCTGGGTTGGGAAGATTCCCCTGGAGAAGGGGAAGGCTACCCACTCCAGTATTCTGGCCTGGAGAATTCCATGGACTACAGTCCCTGGGGTTGTAAAGAGTTGGACATGAATGAGCAACTTTCACTTTTAGACCAGATAACCAACAGGGACCCGCTGTATAGCACAGGGAACTATACTCAATATTTTGTAATAACCTATAAGGAAACAGAATCTGAAAAGGAACCCATATATATGTAGTTATAATTGAATCATTGCTGTACAGCTCAGCTCAGCCGCTCAGTCATGTCCGACTCTTTGTGACCCCATGGACTGCAGCACGCCAGGCTTCCCTGTCCATCACCAACTCCCGGAGCTTGCTCAAACTCATGTCCGTCTAGTCGTGATGCCATCCAACCATCTCATCCTCTGTCGTCCCCTTCTCTTCCCACCTTCAATCTTTGCCAGCATCAGGGTCTTTTCCAATGAGTCAGCTCTTTGCATCAGGTGGCCAAAGTATTGGAGTTCCAGCTTCAGCATCAGTCCTTCCAGTGAATATTCAGGACTGATTTCCTTTAGGATGGACTGGTTGGATCTCCTTGCAGTCCAAGCGACTCTCAAGAGTCTTCTCCCACGCCAGAGTTCAAAAGCATCAGTTCTTCAGCGCTCAGTCTTTATGGTCCAGCTCTCCCATCCATACGTGACCACTGGAAAAACCGTAGCTTTGACTAGATGGACTTTTGTTGGCAAAGTAATATCTCCACTTTTTAATATGCTGTCAAGGTTGGTCATAACTTTTCTTCCAAGGAGCAAGTGTCTTTTAATTTTGTGGCTGTAGTCACCATCTGCAGTGATTTTGGAGCCCAAGAAAATAAAGTCTCTCACTGTTTCCATTGTTTCCCATCTATTTGCCATGAAATGATGGGATGGGATTCCATGATCTTAGTCTTTTACTGTTGAGTTTTAAGCCAGCTTTTACATTCTTCTTCACTTTCTGGAGAAGGCAATGGCACTCCACTCCAGTACTCTTGCCTGGAAAATCCCATGGATGGAGGAGCCTGGTAGGCTGAGGTCCATGGGGTTGCTAGGAGTTGGACACGACTGAGCGACTTCACTTTCACTTTTCACTTTCATGCATTGGAGAAGGAAATGGCAACCCACTCCAGTGTTCTTGCCTGGAGAATCCCAGGGATGGTGGAGCCAGGTGGGCTGCCGTCTATGGGGCTGCACAGAGTCGGACACGACTGAAGCAACTTAGCAGCAGCAGCAGCAGCTTTCACTTTCATCAAGAGGCTCTTTAGTTCCTCCTCACTTTCTGCCATAAGGGTGATGTCATCTGCATATCTGAGGTTATTGATATTTCTCCCGGCAATCTTGATTCCAGCTTGTGCTTCCTCCAGCCCAGCATTTCTCATCATGTACTCTGCATATACATTAAATAACAGGGTGACAATATACAGCCGTGATGTTCTCCTTTCCCAGTTTGGAACCAGTCTGTACACGTGAAACTAACATGATATTGTAAATCAACTTCATTTCAATTTAAAAAGTGGATGGAATTACTATTGTTCTGCATCCTATCAATATTTTTTTAAGAAAAGAAGTGGCTTAGAGATGCTGTTGGTGATGGGTGTGGGGTGGCAGGGTGGATGAAGCCGGGTGACTGGGGATTTAAAGGGCCTGGGGAAAGAGAAGTGGGAAACAACCAGCATTTGACAATGAAAAGAGTGAGGAAAACAGAAATAGATTAGAGGCTGTGGCCACAAACACATCTCAGAGGTTATTTGTTGATGTTTAGTCAGTAAGTCCTGTCCAACTCTTTGTGACCCCATGGGCTGCAGCACACCAGGCTCCTCTGTCCTCAACTATCTCCCAGAGTTTGCTCTAACTCATGTCCATTGAGTCAGTGATTCCATCCAACCATTTCGTCCTCTGTTGCCTCCCGAGGCTAATATTTTTCCTGATTTTTTCTTTTTCTTGAATAAATTTATTATTGGAATATAATTGCTTTACAATGTTGATTAGTTGCTATATATATATGTCCCCTCCTTCTTGAGCCTCCCTTCCACCTCACCCTGAACTTTTCCTAATTTTAAAATCCCAAAGAAAGACTTTTTTGAATTTCCTTGATCTGAGAAAATTTTGGAAATACATGAAGTTTGGCAGCAATTCCAGAATAATTTCATTTACAGAACCTAGAGAAGGCAATGGCACCCTACTCCAGTACTCTTGCCTGGAAAATCCCATGGACGGAGGAGCCTGGTGGGCTGCAGTCCATGGGGTGTCTAAGAGTCGGACACGACTGAGTGACTTCACTTTCACTTTTCACTTTCATGCATTGGAGAAGGAAATGGCAACCCACTCCAGCGTTCTTGCCTGGAGAATCCCAGGGACGGGGGAGCCTGGTGGGCTGCCGTCTCTGGGGTTGCATGGAGTCGGACACGACTGAAGCAACTTAGCAGCAGCAGTAGATAGCTGAGGACAGGCTCAGTAGTTGTAGCACACAGGCTTAGTCGCTCCGCAGCAGGTGGGATCTTCCTGGACCAGGGATCAAACCCATGTCTCCTGCACTGGCAGGTGGATTCTTTACCACTGAACCACCAGAGAAACCCCTTAACTGCCTCTTCAAAGGTCCTTTCTGCAAACAAAGTCTCATTCTGAAATATTTGGGCTTAGAGCTTCAGTGTATGAATTTTGAGGGGGAGGACACTGTTTGGCTCATAACACTGGTGATCACCACAGGTGAGTTGAGGAGCCAGCTGGTGCCCTAAACCAGTACTGCCCACCTCTGTTGCAAGAGCGGCCCAGGGGACCACTGCCGACCTCCGCCCTCAGCTCTCTCCCTTTCATCCTCTCCGTGGTGACACACGCTCCTAGAGCCTAGCTGTGAGCTGGCTGCTCATTTATCCTGGGTGGACTCAGCCTATCTGAATCATCTCAGGGCCACTCCTGTTTCTTTCCTTGCTCACTGGTCGCTTGAACTTAAAGACATTGAATAACTGAGAGCTCAAAGCCATGGTGTATATAATAATGTTTGGGGTGTGGGAGGCAGACAGGGAACCTCCCTGCAATGTCACAGTCTCCGTGGCCCTCTGGGTGAACCAAGGCCTGGCTGGGATGGAAAATGCAGGCCAGAGGGAGCCTTTCCCTGGGAGAACTGTGCTCCTAGAGAGACATCCTGTTGATTCTGAGTCATTTCTGAGACAGTGTGTCAGCTCATGTTTTTTGGGGAATTTGCTAATGACACGGTATCTCTATTAAATAGGTCTATAGAAAGGTAAAAATAGGTTGAACATCTTCTAAATAGCTCTGGCTCCCAGAAAAGTGGTCAAAGAGCAGTCAGTTCATTTTAAGGCAAAATAAAACTACTCTTCATCACCCCAACCACCCTGGTAATTCATCCCAGGACAAACAAGACATCCCCCCCACCACCCCACCACCCCCCCAACTAAAGAAAAGGCAAACGCTGTTCTTGCCTGGATGGCTTCAGAAATATGCTTGGATCGGAGAGTTCCAACTTTTCCGGGACTGATTCTTACAGAGCCTAACCCTTGTGGTTTTTTGGTAGGAGGTAATTTCTGAGCTGGTTATGATTTGAAGGCGCTGGCCCACAGCTCAACTCTGCTTAAATTGGAACAAGATGTCACCAGTGGTCTTGCTTCCACAGCAGACACTTCAAAATAGACTGGTCGGACAGACGGGGTCAGGCCATTCCATGGAACTCCTGTTCGTTTCCATGACTAGAAGTGACACCCGCCTCCTGTCACTGCGCTTCAAGTGCCCGGTGCCGTGGAGGAAGTGTGAGTTGTTGTGGGTGTTTTTCTTTTCCTTTTCTTTTTTTTAAGCCATGAAGGCAAAGGCAAAGAATTTTTCATAAAAACAAGTGACAAATTTCACTCAACTTTCTGACACATAAAAGGAAAAAATTAGTTTCTGCTTTGAAGCTAACCAGGAACAAATGGGACGGGTTCTCTGAAGGAAAAGCTGGAGTTTAGTTATGATACATCTCCTCCCAGAAATCTAGGAAATTATACATACTGTACCCTCTGTTTATAAGAATATGAATAACATGATTGTGTGCACAGGGTCAAGTGCAGTTCAGATGAGAATTTACTGCTTCGAAGTAGCAACAGCCTAAAAGGCAGGCAGAGCTGCTGTTAACCCCTTCTTCACACGATCCAAATATCTTTCTCTTAGGGGACACAGATGGAAAGCTCCCTGAAGCCAGGAAATGTGTCTTCAATGTCTTTGAATGACCCCTCCCCACATCCAGCATGGGACACGGGAGTTCCATGCTGTAGATATTCCAGGGAATGAGTGACTCCCATTTGATCAAGGAGAGAAGTTGTGTTTGCTTTTGGAGAAACAGGAATGGTTTTAGTAGGGCTACATTGTTCTGAGGCCCCTGTGGGCTGAGCGACTGAGGGTCATAAGAATCATGAACTTATATATGTGTGTGTGTGTGTGTGCGCGCGTATGCATGCTAAGTTGCTTCAGTTGTGTCTGACTCTTTGCGACCCTCTGGACTGTAGCCCACCAGGCTCCTCTGTCCATGGGGATTCTCTAGGCAAGAATACTGGAGCGGGTTGTCATTTCCTCCTTGAGGGGATCTTCCCGACCCAGGGATGGAACTCACGTCTCTTACGTCTCCTGGCAGGCACGTTCTTTACCACTAGTGCCACCTGGGAAACATGTATATACATATGTAAGTATATATGGCGGGCTTCCCTGATAGCTCAGTTAGTAAAGAATCCGCCTGCCAGGCAGAAGAAATTTTCCATTACTATCTAGCCCAGGAAATCGGTTATAGTTTCCTGTGCGATACAGTAGGACGTTGTTGTCTGTCCATCAGATTTTTTAAATTGATTATAGTTGCTTTACAATGTTGTGTTTCTACTGTGCAACAAAGTGAATCATCCACACATGTACATATATCCCCTCTGTTTTGGATTTTCTTGCCATCTGGGAAGAGCTCCCTGAGCGATACAGTTTGGTCTCAGTTATCTATTTTATACTGTATTTTATATACAGCAGTGTATATATGTCAACCTCAATCTCCCAACTCATCCCACCCTCCTTCTCCCCCCTTGGTGTGTTTATCCAATCTAGATGTGATAGTTTACATTTACTACCCAAAACTAAAAAAAAAAGTAATAGTAATATTTTTATTTTTATAAATATTTTTAAAACGTTTAAGTTAGATACGTGTGTAACTGAGCCATTTTGTTGTACAGCAGAAATGAACACAGCGTTGTAAATCAACTGTGTGCGTGTGCTGAGTCTCTGTCGTGTCTGACTGTTTGTGACACTTTGGACCATAGCCCACCAGGCTGTCGGTGGAGTTTTCCAGGCAAGAATGCTGGAGTGGGTTGCCATCTCCTTCTCTGGGGATCTTCCTGACGCAAGGATCAAACCCGCCTTTCCTGTGTCTCCTGCATTGCAGGCGGATTCTTTACCGGCTGAGCCATTGGGGGAAGCCCCTAAATCAACTATACTTCAGTTAAAAAAAAAAAAAAGAAAAGACCCACGAGCTGGCTCTAAGTCCAGCCACTCCCTCCACGACTCCCACTGGGATGGCATCGGAGCGACTGCCCCAGCATCCCCACCACTGTGCCTGCTGTGTGCCCGGCCCTGCACTGAGGCTTCCCAGGCCTCCTTCCCACCCACCCTGCCAACCACCCAAGCATGGACACGGCGTTCATCTTGGAGACGAGGAAGGAAGGGCCCGGACAAGGGAGGCAGCGGAGTAGAAGCCACGACCCGGATTACGCACACTCACGCTGGTCTGAGTCCAAAGGCCACCTCACCGAGCCACCCTCTGAGATCCTCCCAAAGGGACGGACCTCTGATCCTGAAGCCAAAGGGTCTGAGACATCAGGTGGTCACAGCCGGAGAGCCTGGGAATGAAGTCAAGCCAGCGCAGAGGCGGTGGGGATGTGGGGTAAATCCCAGCCTGTGACCCACCCCTCACTTCAAACAAGGGCATCCAGGGCAGCCCCCAGCAGCAGAGCCACCCAAACCCGCCGGGGCATTAGGAGAAGACGTGGGCGGGAGGTAGACACGGAAGGAGCAGGGGCGGCCGCTGCGCCCAGAGCCGCCCCAGGGTGGGGAGGACAGGGTGGGGAGAAGGGAGGAGGTGCTGGAGTCCAGCCCTGGCCCCGCCCTTGGGCCTCGGTGGGAGGAGCGCAGGGTCAGCCAGGGAGGACTGTTTACGGGCACCCCGGGCCTTTAAAGAGCTCCAGATGATGGCGCTCTTCTTTTTCCCTTAGGTTGAGGCCCCTCTGAGTCACCGGGCCATTCCAGCCACCTGCAGCCCCCAGCCTGCGGTGGGGAGGGGATGTGGGGGCCAGCGGAATGAGCTTGCAGCTGGAGTCAGAGGAATCCAGCTGTGGGCTGCACCAGCTGTGGGCAGATTACTTAATAGCCCTGGTCCTCCTGGGGGTAAATCCTGCCCACCTGCCAGAACTCTAGCCAGAGGGGTCCAAGGGGTGGAGGTGTTGAGAGCTACACCTGTCACCTGAGAAAACTTCACTGAACGTTAGCGCCCCTTCGAAACTCACATGCCCTCCGTCCCCTAGTTAGGGGACTGCTCCGTGTGCGACCTACTTGGGAGGGGGGGGACACCTGCCTTCGGACTGGAGAGCTAGAGGGGAGGCGGAAGCGTTTCCTGTCCTTCTCTGCCTGTGCTTTTAATGAGGATCTTTGAGGGCACATGTGCTGAGTCGCTCAGTTGTGTCCGACTCTTTTCGACCCCATGAACTGTGTGGCCCGCCAGGCTCCTCTGTCCATGGGATTCTCCAGGCGAGAATACTGGAGTGGGTTGCCATTTCCTTCTCTAGGGAATGTTCATGAGCCAGGGATCGAACCCACATCTCCTGCATTGCAGGAACATTCTTTACCATCTGAGTCACCAGGAAAGTCAAGTGTACTTCAGTTTTTAAAAAATGAATAGATAATAGCCCATGTGATGAGCTCGTAGTGGGTCACTCGGCTAAGGTGGAGCGACATTGCTCAGGACCCCCTTTCCTGCGGAGTCCTGGGCTAGAACAAACCCCAGGAGACACTTACGTGGGGTCAGGAAGGTGGAAGAGGAGCTGCAGCCGTGTTTGTGTCCAGACATCCATCTGCACAGGGCCTGCGGGGGCCCACGAGGTCCCACCTTGCTGGGAGGAGGATTTGTCCCCACCGGCCTCCCTCCTTCAGCCTCTCTGGCTCCTGGGCCGGGGGAGTGGGCATCTCTCTGATGAAGGAGGCCAGCCTCCTGGAGGCATCCCCAGAGGCAGGGCCATGAGAGGCCAGCCTGGGCTCCGCTCAGCCTTCCGCACTCCCAGCGGACCCCACTGCATGCCCACCTTTCTTTGCCACCTGCCTGCCCTCGGGACTTCGGCCGAGAGTACACTGTGCGTCCAGCTCCTGCTGGTGGTTTGTGGGGTGGACCCCTTGTTCTGTGTCACTCCCGTGGTTCTCCACCTTTTGTTGAAAATCGACAGATCAAAGAAGGCTGGGAAAATGGTCTAGGCAGGAGGAAAAGAAAGAGCAGAGTCATGAGATGGAAGAGTCTATGCGAGGAACACGGGAAGCTTGGTGTCTCTGGAAATAAGATGAGAAGCCAGGAGAAGACGAGACTAGAAAAGGCGGAATTGGCCAGGCCACGGGCGGGACTCCAGCGCTATGCAGGACATTTGGCCGAAACAAGGAGGGAGGCTTCTCCGGTGATAAATGGGCTTTGGTCAGTTTCTGTAATCCACGCTATGTGTTGGTCTCTGAATAATGTTCCCTGTGACACGTCTTATTTAGCATATGCTACTCACTTAAAGGAATGCTGTTATTTACTGTCAGATCACAAGACTTAGGGAACACGTATTCTGTGGGGCTAGGGAAGGTCATGATGTCTAACAGATAAACCGAGGATTTCAGGGGCTTTACAGCACAAAGGAGTCTTCTTGTTCACATCACGCTGGTCAGATGGCTTTCCTTGGTGGCTCCTTATCACGCAATATCTCAGGATTCCAGAACCCTTTGATCTCGTGACACTGCAGTCTTCAATGTGTGGTCTGCGAGATGGCCAAGAGAGAGGACGAGATTGTGGACAGCCTTGCTGGGGACGAGGGTGGGGCAGTGGGTCACTGGCCGGGCATGAGCTTCCGAAACAGGGCCGGGGGAGGAAATAAGATGGGACCCGGTCAAGGGTAACATTGTATCTGCTGTCCTTATCAGCGGGGAGATTTTATTTAAGGCTCCATCCCAGTAACAGAGTAACTATGTTAGTGCATAATTGGGATCTGTGAGCTTTTTTTCCATTACCCAGTTTAGATTTTCTATTCTTATTTCCTTGCCTCTGTATATTCATAGGAAAAAAATAAATTAACTCCAGTGTTCACATCACAACTGAATGCTATTATTTGAGCCTTTAAAATGACTCCTTTTATGTAGATGGCCTAGACCTCTCTGGTTTGTTTTTGTTTTTTAATTATTTATTGTTTTAGGCTGTGCTGGGTCTTTGTAGCTGCATGGACTTTCTCTGGTTGCAGAGATCAGAGCCTGCTTTTCGTCGTGATGCACAGACTCCAGGGCGCACAGGCTTCTATAGTTTCGATATACGGACCCAGACCCTCCCAGACCAGGGATCGAACCTGTGTTCCCTGCATTAGCTGACAGATTCTTAACCACTGGACCACCAGGGAGATCCTGAGCTGACCCTCTCTTCACAAGCAGCCTTGTTATGGCAACGCGTATGGAAGGGATGCTCTCTAGAACATGCTTCCTTTGTTCTCTGGAATGAACACCTGGGTCCTGGGGATTGCTAAGGTTAGAGAATGTCAGCTAAGAAAAGTGTGGCATGAATGATTTTGATGATTAGGGAAATAAGGAGAAAATAAGCTACCAGGATCCAAGAACATCGTCATCCCTTCTGCTCGCAAGCACAAGCAGGATATCACTGGTGTTTGGATTTACATGTTTGAATGTGTTTCCCTGTAGACACAGTGTTACAAATGGTGGTGAGGTGTACCCCCAAGAGAACCACCAATCTTAGACTTTTCAGGCATGTGATGGATAAAGTAAGTGAGATCAGACCATTTATAACACTGATTGTTGTATGACAACTTTCAGACACAGGACTTACACTGTTGGAAAAGGTCCTATTCTTTCTGATACTCAAGTGGTCCCAACTGGCAGATTGTCATGGCAAGCTATCTTTAAGGCCAGAATAATCAAGCACTGGGAAAGCTAGAAGATACCGCACAAAATGCCATAATGTTCTGATTTTCCTGTAGAGAATTAAATTTTCCTGTCACATGCTCAGTCTGATGGCTAATTTTATGTGTCACCTTGACTAGGCCATTGTACCCAGATACTAGGTCAGCACCAGGCTTAGATGTTGCTGTGAAGGTGTTTTTCAGGTTAGTTCACCATTTAAACGAGTAAACTCTGAATAAAGTGGATATCTCTCCGCCGTGTGGGTGGGCCTCGTCCAAACAGTCGAAGGCCTTAGGAGAAAGCGGCTGGTCCCCTGGGAAAGAAGGAATTCTGCCTCTAGATGCCTTTAGACTCAAGCTGCCACATCAGCCCTTCTGTGGGTCTCCAGCCTGCTGCCCTGCCCTGCCAATATCAGACTTAGCAGCCCACATAGTTGCATGAGCCAATTTCTTTAAAATAAATCTGTGTGTGTGAATGCCCTATGGATTCTGTTTCTCTGCAGAACATTGACTAACAGAGATATGTTTTCCAAGCAAAGGAAAACAAATAGTATTTACTAATTTGCCTCTAAAATATTTGGAATTACACATCCACAGAATGTTCTCTGACAGATACTGAGCCAGCTGATGAAGGAATCTGATGTTTCTTGTTGATTTATCTGTGGTCATCTTTAGACTTCTAATTTCTGTAAGTCCTTTTCAGGGTGTCCCACTTCTGCATTCTCTGCTTGAGGGCAGAGAGCCCAAACACTCTCAGGCAGGAGAACTGATAATCCAAGGGTAAAGCCGAGATCATTCACTCTTAAATCTATGAGGAGGATTGTTCACACTTTGTGCAAACTCTTTTTTCAACTCTGATAAGGGATTACACTCAGGTTAGGTGCACATGAGATCTATCCCCAGAAACAAAGGAAATTAGCACTAACTACTGTTAAATAGCATTTGGCACACAACCCAATAGAAGAAATGAATATTTAAAATATGATGGAGACTGCCTTTGACCTACCCTTCTCGGTCCAGGCTTGGCTGGTGTTCTGACACTCTGTGTGATGTCCCATGGGTGGAAAATGGCTGGGTACTTAGAACAAGAAGACTCATGCAAAGAACAAAATATCAGCTTTAGGAAGGTGATTTGTATTTCTTGAGATACTGCTGCTGCTAAGTTGCTTCAGTTGTGTCCGACTCTGTGCGACCCCATAGACGGCAGCCCACCAGGCTCCCCCGTCCCTGGGATTCTCCAGGCAAGAACACTGGAGTGGGTGGCTATTTCCTGCATGAGATACTAGTTCCTAAGTAATGTGGCAGAAGGAAAGAGATCCTGTCAAAGAACTCAGGCTGTTTAGGGAGCAGAGCTGGTGACAAGTCTCAAAGCATTCACCTCTGTCAAAGGAATTAACATGAAACAGAAGCAAGAAGCCGTGAAGAGATACACGAAACAGAGGCTAATTTCCAGATGTCCTATTTAAGAGCCAGCCTAAGAAGCATCTCATTCTTTTCTGTATTATGTTAGAAGACAGTGAGCTGGAAAAGAGTGGAAAAGAAAAGGACGATTAAAAAGGTGGCGGAGGGGTGGGGAAGAAGGGCCAAGTTAGAAGTTAACATCGTTCAGATCGTTCTACGACCCTCTTTTTCTTTCCTTCTTTGGGAAGCTGGGAAAGTGGTGTGCATCTCCCAGGTTAAAATGACCTGTCAGAAACCTCATCACGTCAGAAATTTGAGTCATACATTATCCGTGTTAAAGACACAAGCGACAGAGAATGCAGCTGCGTCCAGGAGTGATAGCAGAGGACTTAAACATGAATGCAGACTGCAGCATCAGCGCGGATTTAAAACCAAGACTGTTCTTGGGAAGGCACAGCTGAGAGCAGAGGGGAAACAGGAGGGGAATTCGCACATGCAGAGGAACTATGATGAGTTAAAAGCAGAGGGGTCAGGTCCCCCAGTGTGAGAGCTCGCTGTGTGGGATCTCAGCTGAATGACAGTCTACTCTCTGCCTTTCTAAAGACAATGATAGCTATTTTCATTTACACACTTATAAGGCAATCCTAAAGGAAATCAACCCTGAATATTCATTGGAAGGACTGATGCTGAAGCTAAAACTCCGATACTTCGGCCACCTGATGCTAAGAGCCAACTCAATGGAAAAGACCCTGATGCTGGGAAAGATTGAAGGCGGGAGGAGAAGGGTATGACGGAGGATGAGGTGGTTGGATGGCATCATTGACTCAATGGACATGGGTTTGAGCAGGGTCCGGGAGATGGTGAAGGACAGGGAAGGCTGGCGTGCCGCAGTCCATGGGGCTGCAGAGTTAACCACGACTGAGCGACAGCAGCAAGGCGGAGTTCCCTCCCCTGAATATTTAGCACACCGGCTGGGTTGCTTCAGGCTCTCCACACGCAGCTAAGACATCAAACGATTTCATCAAGAGATGCTCTAAAATTAACATGCATATTGTGCCTTAGGAGCCCATTAGATTGTCAGAATTTAGTTCTGGGCATCTTGCTCTCAGTTTTGGGTTTCTTCTTTTTGACTGTGCGTCCTTGCACAAATTAAAAACCTTCCCAGGTCTCCATTTCCTCCTCTGTAGGGCTGACTAGGTGGTCTTTCCAAAATTCTGTGATTCTATGAAACTGATTTCTAGGTACCCAAAACTTGAACTACATAAACCTTATTTTACAATTCAATCAAATTCAACCCTGAAGATTCAAATAAATATTTATTAAGTACCCGGTATGTGCAAGGCACCACATGAGCTGCTGGAGGTATGAGTCTGGGAGTATGGAGGCCTGCTTTCACTTCAGGAGCAGACCTGCAAGAAGGGTGCAAGTAAATACTGGAACCTTCCAGAACTCTTTTTAATACTTTATTTATTTGCAGTTCTATCTATCACATACCAGAGGCATCAGATCAATTTGGTTTTCAAACTTTAAACCTTTTATTTTATATTGGGCTATAGCTGATTACAGGACTTCACTTGTGGCTCAATTGGTAAAGAATCTGCCTGCAATGTGAGAGATCTGGGTTCGATCCCTGGGTTGGGAAGATCCCCTGGAGAAGGCAACGGCTACCCACTCCAATGTTCTGGCCTGGAGAATTCAATGGACAGAGAAGCCTGGCGGACTACAGTCCATGGGGTCACAAAGAGTTGGACTCAACTGAGCGACTGAGCACCATAGTGGATTAACAGACTTGTAGTTTCAGCTGAACAGCGAAGGGACTGAACCACACATATGCATGTCTCCATTCTCCCCCCAAACCCTGCTTCCCTCCAGGGTGGCACGTAACACTGAGCAGAGTTCCATGTGCTATACAGTAGGTCCTTGTGGGTTATCCATTTTAAATATAGCAGTGTGTACATGACCATTCCAAACTCCCTAACTATTCCTCCCCTCGGCAACCTAAATTTAATTTCTAAGCCTGCAAATTTCTTTCTGTTTTGTAAGTGAGTTCATTTGTATAATTTCCAGAACTCTTGAGGGAAGCCTGGTACCCTTCTTCTGAAATGGCGAGGGGTTTTTGGAACTGCGGAAGCAGTGGTGTGCTGAAAGGAAAGTAGCGTAGAGGCTCAAAGGGTAGAGAATGCACACATCCCCAGAGACGGAGGCTCAGAGAGCTTTTGGAAAAGATGGAGCGTGTCTTTTAAAGATTATTATTAATTTTTATTGGACTATAGTTGTTTTTAGTTTTTAGTGTGTTTTTGAGCAGGATTGCAGGGTATGTATAGAGAAACAAGGACGATCAGGTGGACATGGTGAGTGTGGGCCATTTGCAGATAGCATTGAGTGCTGAGCACAGAGACTGCACTGGAAGGCCTCTCAGCATTTCTGAGGGAGGGTGCTGGAGGATGCTTTGTGACAGAGAAATCAGAAAAGGAGATGAGAGATGGAGGAGCAGGAGCTCAGGAGAGGAGAACGTGGGGAGGCTGCTGGCAGCAGAGCTTCCTTCCGTTTGCCCGTGGCCACTAGGGCATGCGTGGGCATGGCGGATGGAGAACCAGCATGGACGCGAATAGCCTTTGGTACCCAGACTCTGGGCTTCTGAGGCTGCCTGCCAGGGTTCCGCCAGGGCCGTCCCCTGAAAGCAGCTTTCCAAGCCTGCATTGGACGCAGCAGCCCACAGCTGGGGAATTCAGCTTCCCCCCAGCTAACTCCCCCATTGCTGTATTTTGGGGCTGTTTCACAGTAGTTTGGTTCATATCTCGATGAAATAGCTCTGAAGGGAGTGACGGTAGGTGATCCTGTTTTCTCCCGTAAGGACGCCTTACGTCATAAGGCAACATTAGAAACAGGAGAACCAGAGGTCCCTCTGGCTTTGATTGTTGACTTGGTTGCCTTTTTTTATTTTTTAAAATGTTGTCTTTTTATATATTAGGGCTTCCTTGGTGGTTCAGATGGCAGAGAATCCGCCTGCAATGCAGGAGACCAGAGTTTGATCCCTGGGTTGGGAAGATTTCCTGGAGAAGGGGATGGCTGCACCCACTCCAGCATTCTTGTCTGGAGAATCCCACGGACAGAGGAGCCTGCCGGGCTGCAGTCCATGGGGCTGCAAGGAGTCAGGCGTGACTGAGAGACTAACACTCCCTTTATAATTTATGTGTTTTTGGCTGTGCCGGGTCTTCGTTGCTGCGCGGGCTTTCTCTAGTTGCAGCCAGCAGGGCCTGCTCCCTGGTTGCGGGGGGCAGGCTTCTCCATGCAGGGGCTTCTTTCACTGCGGAGCGCGGGCTCTAGGCACGCAGGCTCAGTAGTTGCAGCTCCTGGGTTCAAGAGCACAGGTTCAGGAGTTGTGGTACATGGGCCTGGCTGCTCCGTGGCATGAGGATTGAACCCAGGTCTCCTGCAGTGGCAGGTGGATTCTTTACCACTGAGGCACCAGGGAAGCCCTTGACTTAATTGGCTTTTTTTTTTTTTTTTAATTTTTGGCTAGCCTAGCTCGCAAACCAGATGAGGTTGAAATCTATATTTTTAGCTATTCATCCTAATCATACTAACTGTGTGATCATTGTTATTCTCTTGGGCCTCCCTGGTGGCTCAGATGGTAAAGAATCTGCCAGTAATGTGGGAGACTCGGGTTATTCTATTAGGAAGACGATCCTCTAAGGCATTCCAATTCTTGTTTTCTTTACTTCTTTTTAACCTGCCTGCTCATCTCTTCGGATTGTTTGTTTAAGCAACTCCTAGTATTTGGTGTGCCTGCTTGAAGGGGCAGCCAGGGAAGTTTCATACAAGGGCGGAGGGTAACAACCCTTGATAAAGGGGCTGAGGACTTGGATCTTGTCTCTCTGCTGCTTCTCTGGGCGTGGGCTCTGCCATCCTCCGCTTGCTCCCCAAGCACCCTCCCGTCACTCCCCGAGACCCCATCCCTTCTGAATGCATCTGCATAACTGACCCCTCCTCCATCTCATCTTATTTCAGGCCTTTTCTCAGTTTGCTGCTTTCTTCCTCAGGATCTTTGCTCTCTCATCTTCGGGAAAGTTTCTGTGCATTCATCTGTGTGTGTGTGTGTTTTGCTGCTGTCTTAGTGGACATAATCCATTTCTATGGAGCTTTGCTGTATCCCAGTGTTATTGAAAAAAATTTGGAATGTAATTGCTTTACAATGCTGTGTTGCTGCTGCTGCTGCTGCTAAGTTGCTTCCGTCGTGTCCGACTCTGTGCGACCCCATAGATGGCAGCCCACCAGGCTCCTCCGTCCCTGGGATTCTCCAGGCAAGAGTACTGGAATGGGTTGCCATTGCCTTCTCCGACAATGCTGTGTTAGTTCCTAACTAACGTGTGAATACAACCACATGAATCGGCTCTACCCGCACATACATCGCCTCCCTCTTGGGCCTCCCACCCCCTACTCGACCCCACCCTGTGGGTCATCACAGAGCACCGAGCTGAGTTCCCTGTGGTAGAGGTGTGCCAATGCTTTGAAATCCCATGGACTATAGGCTACCAGGCTCATTTGACCATGAGACTTGAGTTGTCATTTCCTTCTCCAGGGGATCTTCCCAACTCAGGGATTAAACCCATGTCCTCTGAGTCTGCTGCACTGGCAGGCAGGTTCTTTACCAGGCCACCTGGGAAGCTCCATGCTTCCCACTATCTATCTGTCTGTCCGTCCAGCTATCCATCTAGCTTCCTATCCCTGCAGCTCCCCGCTGTCTTGCACGTGGCCGTGTATATGTCAACACCACTCTCTCAATGTGTCCCACCCTCTCCTGCATTTGGAGAAGGAAATGGCAATCCACTCCAGTATTCTTGCCTGGAGAATCCTATGGACGGAGAAGCCTAGTAGGTTACAGTCCACAGGGTCGCAAAGAGTCGGACACGACTGAGCGACTTCACCTTCACCTCCTGCATTTGAGTTTTTACTAGATGGTTTCTATAGGAATCTTTCTTTTCTGTACCTTTTCCCCCCCACTTTTATCTTCATTTATACAGTCTTGCCCTTTACAGACTAAACAATGGCTCATTCATTCTCCAGTTTAGATGTTTGGATCTCTTGATACACATGTCAGAACAGATGTTTTCATGCAAGTGTGACTGTCAAAGGTAATTCAGCTTTGTTGGCAACCCTTATTTTAATGAAGTTTGGATTTTTTTCTGGCTCTCTTTCCCACTTGTGGCCTTTTACTCCTTTGAAAATATAATATTCACTCTATGGCAGAATTATAGGTTATCCCCCTGTGGTTGGCATCTTTGCTTCTAAAGCTGACTTTCTAAATTCTCAGTATGTTTGAATGTGATGTTTCTACAGTGGGTGGGAAAGCTTAGTTTTTGGTAGTTAGTCTTCTAAACAGTTGCTCTAGAAATGATAAACCCAAAGTTTCAGTACAGTTAACATATTGCTCTATCTGGGAGATAAACGCTCACACAGACCACAGTGTGAACCTTATGCTCAACAGAGAAAAAATTCTGATGCACCAAAGGGAAAACCCAAGCAAAGATAAAAGGCAGGCCAAAGCCTCTTCAAAGCAGGGCATTTGTGCAAAGTTGCTCAATTACATATTTGGGGCCCCAAAAATGTTCTTGAAAAGTGCTCTGAAATTATTAGATCACAATATTCCTTTCGAGTCTGAAAAACATTTTGAGATCCTGTGACACGGAGTGTGGAGGCTGGGCTTGCTGAGAAAGGAGAACAGCTGGGAGTGTTGATGACAGGCGGGGGGTGATACAGGAGGGACAGAGCTGAGGCTGTGTCTGTGGGCATGGTGGGGACCAGGGGGTGCCAGAGTGAACGGGATGGGAGCTTCGGCCAGAGAAAGAAGATGGAGACCATTGCATGCTTCAAGGGAATTCCAGGATTTTGCATGTGACTGTGGAGGATGTGAGAAGGGGAGGGGGAGTGGGCAGGGAGCCCGTGAGGTGGGGAGACTTCCAGGTGGTCTCCATGGATGTTAACCTCACCCAGCAAGCTAGCAGCTCAGGATGGAGAGCAGAACCATGAACCAGAAGACTGTCTCTTCTCACGACCCTCTGTCCTGAAATGTCGACCCAACCTCCATGCAACACTCATTCAAGAGTTCATCTGCCTTAAGTACAATCATAGGCTAGACCCTGGTTACAAAAATATATCAGACATGGATCTGGAGCGTGGCGTGCTTACTGCCTGCTTGGAGGAGGGGCATGTTCCGCTTGTGAACGGAGAGTCTCACAGCTCGCCTAAAGGAGCCAGCCGTAACTCTGTGTTAGCACTTCTTCTGATTTTTTTCCCCCCAACTTTAAAATTATAGCAAACAATTAAAAATTAAAAATACCCTGTGGGCCAATGATTTGCGGGCTCTGATTTAAACAATTGGAGCTACAGGCATGTTGGGTTCTTCTGGTTCTACCGCTAATGGGCTAGTGATCTTAAACAACAAATCCAACTTCTCTGGACTCCACTGACCTCATCTATAAGAGCAGTAAGCTGTACAGGATGGACTCTAGAGTCTTTCCCAGTTCTACAATTCTATGATTTCCATGTCTCAAGTGAAAGTGAAGTCGCTCAGTCATGTCCGACTCTTTGCAACCTCGTGGACTGTAGCCCACCAGGCTCTTCCGTCCATGGGATTTTCCAGGCAAGAGTACAGGAGTGGGTTGCCATTTCCTTTTCCAGGGGATCTTCCAGACCCAGAGATCGAACCCAGGTCTCCAGGATTGCAGGCAGACTCTTTACCGTCTAGCCACCAGGGAAGAATCTAAATAGACTCTTCCAGTGTCTAAATGGACTTCTAACCAATTTCCACCTGCAAAGAAGGGGAGGAAGCATAGGGACTGTATCTCTCATGCTCCTCCTTCTGAACTGTGTGCTGTCAACAGAGGGCTGCTGACTCTGGGGGAGTTCATTATGGCGACCAATGTTGGCTAACTGGGCCCTAAGACAGGCTCAGGTTTGGGGGCTACCATGATGACCTTTGGTTTCCCGTACCCTGTCCCATGTTGTGGTCAATAAGGGAGGCATGGTGGTGTCATGGGATTGTTTAGACAGATACATGCTGGAATCTCAGATATGTTTCTTAAAAAAAAAACAACCCCAAACCAGCAGCTTTCATTTATTGATTTATTTGGCTGCACTGGGTCTTAGGTGCAGCAGGGGGATCTTCAGTCTTCATTACGCATGGGGGCTCTTTAGTTGCAGCACGCAGGATCTTTAGTTGAGGCACGTGAACCCTTATTCACATAGTTGCTCATGTGGGATCTAGGTCCCTGACCAGGGATTGAACCAGGGCCCTCTGCATTGGGAGTCTTAGCCAGTGGACTGCCAGGGAGGTCCCTCAGATCTGTCTCTAAATGACGGCTATGACTGGGAAAGTCATTTCCCCAGAGGACCTGATGTCACCAGCTGTTGAGCTGAAAAAGACAGTGTCCCTCCAGTAAGAGCTTGTAGATGTCCCTCTGCCCCAGGAAAGCATCTTAATTCTTGTACGCGTGTCTATTTGTTTTTCTGTTTTGCCTGGAGGGCTACAGAGTTTAGCAGAAACCAAGTATCTGGACCAAATTCATTTAATTCTCATAAGAATTGCTTTGACTGAGTTGTGATTGAATGCCCCAGCCTCAGCTCTGTTTTTTTTCCCCTCCCCTTCAAAATGACTGTTCAAGGCCTTATTCAGATGGCGGCTCAGTGTTTCGTATGTGGCAAGATAAAGGGGGAGCCCCTGTGAAGTGGGCTGGAGGGCTCACTGTGTCACCCCTGGGGTCCTCACTGAGCTTTGGCTTTGCTGGACGAGGTGTGCGTGCAAAGGCAAGAGCTGAACTGTTTTGACTAATAGAGAGGATGTTTAGAGGCTGTGGGTGAGGAGGTGGGCATTGGAGAGGATGGGAGGAGAGGAAAAGTGAGCTGAAGGGGCACTGGAGAAGAATCTACGGGTTGGTTGAGGACAGTGAGAGCTAGCCCACAGTTGGATGAGACGTTGCCCTGTGCTCGGTAATGTAATCCCTCCCTTCATCTCCTTGAAAAATCTTCAGGAAAATCAACATCACTTGCTAATGATTTTTTGTTGCTACTTTTTTTTTTTTTTTAATTTGGCCACATTAGATCTTAGTTGCAGCATGCAGGGATCTAGTTCCCTGACCAGGGATCAAACCCAGGCCCCCATGCATTGGGAGTGCAGAGTCTTAACCACTCAACCACCAGGGAAGTCTCTGATTTTTTCTACTTTTTTGATGCGAGGCATCAATTTCAAGCTGCGTGGGGTGAGCGGAGGCTACCTGAACAGTCCAGCCACCCATGGGTTACACTGATAGAAGGTTCCCCATAATATTTTCTCACCAAATATTATCATCAGGAAACAGTACTTCTTGCCAAATAAAAGTGTATGCTTCCTGCTGTGGAATGAGAAGTATATGACCCATTGAATGTTTTGTTTATTTGTTCAGCTTTGGCTAAACAAGGTTAAAACAAGATTCATTGCTCAATTGTGTAATATCACTCATTCCTGGTACATTCCTCTCTCTCTCTCTTTAATTTCTGACCTCTGTTTCCTATGTTTATTTTCACTGTTTATCTTGAATGTTTTAAAGACAACTCAGACTAGTGTTTTCGACCCCTAAGATCATTGGTGGAAGCCAAGAAGGGTCTAGCCCATAGCCATCCTCTAGAACCTTCTGTGATGATGAAAATGTCCTCCATCTGTGCTGGACACTTTGGGTACCCACTAGCTACACGTGGCTCTTGAACATTTGAAATGTGGCTAATGTCACTGAAAAACTGAATTTTAAATTTTATTTAATTACCTTAAGTTTAATTAGCTACCTGGCTGGTAGCTGCCCTCTTGCACAGTGCAGATCTGTTTATAAATTAACAAATGCTTCTGAACATCTGAAAAGGGGTCCTTCTTAAGTTTAAATGTTCTTTTTAAAAATAAGACTGATATACTTAGAAAAATCTTTTTGTGTAATAAGGAAAAATTATTGTGTTGTGTTTATGCAGTGTGGAATTATACGGAGGTTTAAACCCCATTTACTTGAAAATTAACAAAATTAACCAGTACTTTTTCTTTACCAGAGCATTAATAGTTCCACTATCAATTTACATCTAAACTTTTACTAAACGACTGAAAATATGCTTGTCTAACCATCAGAGCTAGCTGATAATTCTTATTTTAAATAGGTAGGTTGTGGGAGACAACTTAAAAAAATAAATTTTACTTCTATTTCTTGACCTGGGTGGTGTTTATACAAGTGTTCTCTTTATAACTATTTGTTTAAAAGTTTTTACATACTTTATGTACTTTCCTGTATCTGTTAATTTTCACAGTGAAATACAAAAAATAATTGAAGGTTATTCTTTTTCATGTCAAAAGTCATCACATGATGAAGCTGTAAAAGAGTCCATTTTGTAGACATATTAAGAAAAAACTATGGGGAATCTAGAAATAAACCCAAGAACAAATGGGGATTTATTATATAATAAAAGTGACATCTCAAGTCAGTGGAGGGGAAACATACATTGCATAAGAGGTTGTTGTTGTTTGGTTGCTGAGTTGTGTCCAACTTTTTGTGACCCCATGGACTGTAGCCCACCAGGCTTCTCTGTCCATGAGGTTTCCCAGGCAAGAATATTGGAGTGGGTTGCCATTTCCTTCTCCAGGGGCTCTTCCTGACCCAGGAATCGAAACCATGTCTCCTACTTGGCAGGCAGATTCTTTACCACTGAGCCACCAGGGAAGCTGACCTAAGAACAGTCCCATCCCTCCAACAGCAGCTGAGAGGCCGGGGTGCCCTGTGCTTTGGGCAACAGTTTGGCCCCAGGTATAACACAATGGATTTGAATTCCTATTTACTGGAATCAAATAGTGCCATTTGAATTTACATTTTTTCCAATAGAGTTTTTAAAATAAATGCGTTGGGCGTCCAGTTTAGCTATTCAAGACCAAGTTGTGTCATTTACATTCCAAATATTTAAGAGCAGACTTTGCTGTCACACTCCCCAAGAAGTCTCTCTCACCTTCATGTTGCATGAAAGCTGAAAAAAGTAAAACTCTCGAAAGGCCGTGAAGCTGGAGTGGGAGGGACATCAAGTGAAAGCGACTTTGCTGTTGTTCAGTCGCTCAGCCATGCCCGACTCTTTGCGACCCCACGGACTGCAGCGTGCCCAGGCTTCCCTGTCCTTCACCATCTCCCAGAGCTTGCTCAAAAGGTGACTAGAGAAACCTAAATTTAAAAACTCACTTCTGAGGCTTCACTGGTAGCTCAGTGGTGAAGAGTGCACACCGGTTCGATCCCTGGTCCAGGAAGATCCCTCCTGCGGCGAGCAGCTAAGTCCACAGGCCACAACCACTGAGCCTGTGCTCTAGGCCCCGAGCTGTGCACCCAGGGAAGCCCCCACGATGAGGAGCCCCCACTCTCTGCAACTAGAAAAGGCCCAGGCGGCAATGAAGGGCCAGCACACCTGAAAATAAATAAAAATAAAATCATTAAAAAACACACTTCTGGAAAGAAGCTTATTAATCGTAGGAAATTTTTTTCCACCTTTGACCTGCAGATTTTAATTTCTTTTACTTCATTTTAATCTTAGTCTTTGAGACCTTCCCTTGTCCAAATTAATCTAGGTGAATTTTGCCCAGAGAAAATGATGTAAAAAAAATAGAAAACACTGGTCAAGATTAAAAAATAATTTTTGAGTGGAAAAGAGCTTTGTATAAATTTGACTCTAAGCTTAAGAGAATCTCTTAGTAGCCGCGAACTTCATACACAAAGTAAAAGCAGACAGACGTATCTATAACCTAATGATAATTGACAGCCTGATTTCCATAAAACACAAAGGACTCTTTCAGATGAGCTTTTAAAATATTAATATCAAAATGGGGGAACTTCCCAGATGGTCCAGTGGCTAAGACTCCGTGCTTCCAATGCAGGGGGGCTGGGTTCAATCCCTGGTCCGGAGACTAGATCCCACAGGCTGCAACTAGGAGTTCGCATGTCACACATGAGACCGAGTGCAAATAAATAAATATTAAAAAAAACTATTAATACAAAAATGAGCAAATTGTCTAAACAGGCCATTCTCATGGAAGAAATACAAAAGGCCAGTAAATATAAGCCAATGAATATTTATCAAGTATTAAAGAAATTCATTATGAAAGATACTTTGTTATTTTTAAGGACATAGAATATTTTCAATTGGTCTGCAGAATTATATTAATGTATACTATTTCTTTGTAAATTTTAGACTTACTGAGTGTACTACTAGCAGAATCAGGCAAATATTTTCTGTAAACGTGACCTTTTTACCAATTAGAATGGCTTTTTTTAAAAAGACAATAATAAGTGCTTGCAAGAATGCAGAACAATGGAATTTTCATTCATTGCTGGTGGCAGTGCTAATGGTACCGGCACTCTGAGAAAAAAAATGTGAGTGTTTTAGAAAATTGAGCGCATACTTACTGTACTGCTGTGGCTCAGCTGTTTAGGCATGTCCAACTCTGCGCGACCCCATGGACTGCAGCACGCCAGGCTTCCCTGTCCACTACCTCCTGGAGTTTCCTCACATTCATGCCCATTGAATCAGTGATGCTTTGTATTCATCTCATCCTCTGCTGCCCTCTTCTCCTCTTGTCTTTCATCTTGCCCAGCCTTGGGGTCTTTTCCAAAGAGTCGGCTCTTTGCATCAAGTGGCCAAAGTATTGGAGCTTCAGTTTCATCATCAGTCCTTCTGATGAATATTCAGGGTTGATTTTATTTAGGATGGACTGGTTGGATCTCCTTGCAGTCCAAGGGACTCTCAAGAGTCTTCTCCAGCACTGTAGTTCGAAACCATCAGTTCTTTGGTGCTCAGCCTTCTTCTTCTAGTCCATCTCTCACATTTGTATGTGCTACTGGCAAAACCATAGCTTTGACTATACAGACCTTTGTTGGCAAAGTAATGTCTTTGCTTTTTAATACACTGTCTAAGATCGTTAATAGCTTTTCTTTTAAGGAGCAAGTGTCTTTTAATTTCATGGCTGTAGTCAATGTCCTCAGTGACTTCAGAGCCCAAGAAAATAAAATATGTCACTGCTTTCATTTTTTCCCCCATCTGTTTGCCATGAAGTGATGGGACGGGATGCCATGATCTCAGTCTTTTGAATGTTGAATTTTCAGCCAGCTTTTTCACTCTCCTCCTTCACTGTCATCAAGAGGCTCTTTAGTTCCTCTTCACTTTTTGCCATTTGAGTGGTATCATCTCCATATCTGAGGTTATTGATATTTCTTCTGGCAATCCAGTAATCCCACTCCAAGGTATTGACCCAAGAGAACTGGAAACATTTGTTCACATAAAAACTTGTCCATGAATGCTCCAAACTGGGAACCACCCAAATGTCCTTTGACTGGTGAATGGATAAAGCAACCGTGGTACATCCAAATACTGGAATACTACTCAGAATGGAATAATAGGGAGAAAATTACTGGTTCATGTAACAATGTGGATGAATGTCAAATGCCTCTTGCTAAGTGAAAGAAGCCAGAATCAAAAGACTGCATTTTATGTGGTTCTAATTATATGACACGCTGGAAAATGCAAAACTTACAGGAACAGATCAGCGGTTGCTGGGAGCTGAATGGGTGGGATGGGGTCCCCAACTGAGAGTTGAAGGAGCAGTTTGAGGGGTTCTCTGGGGGAGCTGAGAACTGGTCTGATCTTGATAAGGGGGAGGGCCTGACTTCATGCCTTTGTTCCACTCACTGCAGTGTGCACCCGAAACAGTGAATCTCCACATATTAAGAAGGTGAGTAAAAAGCTGACGTGTTTCTAAATTAAATGTTGGATCTAAAATAAAATGACATCTTTTTGTTCATTTTTTGACTTAGGTTTAATTACCCAGACTCTTGATTGAGGGTGAAATAAACGTCTTCTAGGTTGATGCGTAACATACATATAAAAATGCACAAGTTGTGAACACACAGCTTGATTATGCATGTCAGAACTCTCATGGGTTTAACGAACCACCACCCAGATCAAGAGAAAGAGCGTTACCAGAGGCCCTTCCTCTACCCGCTTCCTCTTTTCCAGAAGGAACCAATATTCTGACTTCTAACACCGTAGATTAGCTTCGCTTGCTTCTGAACTTCATGTAAACCAAATCATACTGTACTGAGTACTGCACTCCTAATAGGCTTAGTCATATTTCAAACTAGTTTTCTACCTAATTACGGGTGAAATGAAAGTGATAGTCACTCAGTCATGTCCAACTCTTTGTGACCCCATGGACTGTAGCCTACCAGGCTCCTCTGTCCATGGCATTCTCCAGGCAAGAATACTGGAGAGGGTAGACATTCCCTTCATCAGGAGATCTTCCCAACCCAGGGATCGAACCCACATCTCTTGCATTCCAGGCAGATTCTTTACCATCTGAGCCACCAGGGAAGATAGGCCAATTAACAGCAAGAAGACTGGACTGGGTAATAATTACTATGATTTCTTATAGTTCTCCAATTTGAGGCTGTGAGTTGAGAAAACTGAGAAATATTTTTTGTTTGAAATACATTTTTGGCCAACCAAAGTAACCATCTTCTTTTTAAAGTGGGAAATGCACATGGTACTATTCCTTATGATCTCTAGAATTATATTTTTCTCCAGTATTATTTTCCCAAGCTTGGACAGACATCAGTCTTAAAATTGGCCTGATATACGGATGCTGTCATGCGATAGCTCCTTGGAACTTTACCAAAGGATGATCTGTGAACCTCTCTTGCTTTGTTCTTTTGCGATCATGCTTGACTTTAGCTCAGCTATATTTAAAGTTGTGGGGAGAAGAGATTTCTTGAAAAAGACGGCACCAAAGTCTGTTCTAAAATTGAATATTTGGAAACCTCCAGTAAAAGTAAATCCATATGGCAGGTCTGCTCCCAGCTTGATTCTTGCACGATTGGGTCCAATATACTTTATGGGTTTAGTGAGTGGACGCACAATCTTGCATGTGCCCTTTGTGGTGGAAGTCAATTATACTGGTTTTGTTTTTGTTTTTCTTTCCAGTGAGAGAACCTGGAGTATCAGTTCTGAGTTTCTGGGTTGGGGCAGGTTTTATTTTCTTAGCAGTAACCACACCATGAAAGAGAGAAACAAAGCAGTCGCTGACAAAAAGAAGTCTTGAAAAATAATATCAGTAACAAATACTAACTTTGAAGAGTTCAATGCGTTCGCCAACCAACTCAAAGCCTACATTAAATAGTACACTCTTAGATCCTTCTCACAAAGCCTGATGGACCAGTTGCTGTTTCCACTGTTAGAGGACACCAATAACCACACAGCTCAAGGGAAGGGTGTCCCCCAGCTGGGTGTGACCAGCGGGGGCCCAAACCACCCTGGATTCCTTGGTTTTGATAACTCCCAAATACTCCAAGGGTTGGCCTTTGTGAACAGGACTCAGTCAGAAGACTCTTCAGCTGTATTCCCTCATTTCCTCTCTCCACAATGTTGATGAAATTTGCTCAGTTGCTCCAACTCTTTGTGACCCCATGGACTGTAGCCCGCCAGGCTCCTCTGTCCATGGGATTTCCCAGGCAAGAATATTGGGCTGGGTTGCCATTCCTTCTCCAGGATCCATGAGAGTTTTAATGCAGATAAAATGTTTTGTTGTTGCTGATTGCTGAGTCTTGAGAGTATGGAACAATTCACACATGTAATTATAAACCACTCCCAGAGGATTCAATAAATGTTGGCACTAAGGGTCATCAAATAAAATCAAAGAGTATTAGTCCTTTTCACCTGGCAAATGAGCAGCTGGGCTCAAAGAAGAGATACACTTGCCCAGGTTTCCATTGGTAATCGGTGGCAAGGACAGCTGGTATCTTGGAAGACTCTGGTTTTCCAGGCAAGCCCTCTTTTCCTGTTTTCCTTATTCTCCCAGAATATACTGAAGTAGTTTGGGACTATTGCCGTGGAGGTCTGCAGATCTGAGCCGTGTCTTGGGAATTCTAGTTGAGATGTTTAGTTAAAGGGATTTATGGGGCCATGTCAATGGATAGTCTGAGGGAGGGTGGACTTTGGGAATGGTTTGATTTGGCAACTCTGTGGTGTCTTCTGAAACAAGGCTTCTTTTCCATCTCTCCATTTAGCCGTCGAGGGTGTCCTCTGTGTGGTCATAACCCAGCTGTCAACAACTCCCTGGTTGGCCTGCTTCTCCATCAGGACCACAGAAATGAGTGAGGGGGTCATCCTGGAAGCCATCACAATATTGACCCTCACCTCTCCTTGGGTACTTCCCTGGTGGCTCAGATGGTAAAGAATTTGCCTGCCGTGCAGGAGACCCGGGTTCAATTCCTGGGTCAGGAAGATCCCCTGGAGAAGGAAATGGCAACCCACTCCAGTATGCTTGCCTGGAGAATCCCATGGACAGACGAGCCTGGTGGGCTACAGTCTATGGGGTTGTAAGAGTCGGACACGACTGAGTGACTGAACCACCACCACCTCTCCTTGGCCGCAGTGGCTGTTGAATTCACCCTTAAACTTATGTTGTTGTTGTCTGGTCTTCTCTTTGGAACCCCATGGAAGGCAGCATGTCAGGTTCCCCTCTCCTTCACTGTCTCCCGGACTTTGCTCAAACTTGTGTCCATCGAGTCAGTGATGCCATCCAAACATCTCATCCTCTGCCACCCTCTTCTTTTGCTTTCAGACTTTCCCAGCATCAGAGTCTTTTCCAATGAATCAGCTCTTTGCATCAGGTGGCAGCTTCAGCATCAGTCTTTCCAATGAATATTCAGGGTTGGTTTCCTTTAGGATTGACTGGCTTAATCTCTTTGGAGTCCAAGGGACTCTCAAGAGTCTTCTCTAGCACTACAACTTGAAAATATCAATTCTTCAGCAATCAGCCTTCTTTACTGTCCAGCTCTCACATCTGTACATGACCACTGGAAAAACCATAGTTTTGATTATTAGTCACTCAGTTCAGTCGCTCAGTTGTGTCCAACTCTTTGCGACCCTATGGACTGCAGCATGCCAGGCTTCCTTGTCCATCACCAACTCTCAGAGCTTGCTGAAACTCATGTCCATCAAGTTGGTGATGCCATCCAACCATCTCATCCTCTGTCGTCCCCTTCTCCTCCTGCCTTCAATCTTTCCCAGCATCAGGGTCTTTTCCAATGAGTTAGCTCTTTGCATCAGGTGGCCAAAGTATTGGAGCTTCAGCTTTAGCATCAGTCCTTCCGATGAACATTCAGGACTGATTTCTGTTAGGATTGACTGATTTGATCTCCTTGCTGTCCAAGGGACTCTCAAGAGTCTTCTCCAACACTATAGTTCAAAAGCATAAATTCTTTTGTGCTCAGCTTTCTTTATAGGCCAACTCTCACATCCATACATGACCACTGGAAAAACCAGAGCCTTGACTAGACAGATGGTTGTCAGCAAGTAATGCCTCTGATTTTTAATATGCTGTCTAGGTTGGTCACAGCTTTTCTTTTAAAAGTTTGTCATAGCTTTTCTTGTAGGACTATACAGACCTGTCTAAACCTGTAGCTGTTGGTTAACTTAAACTTGAGTCATATGTATTGTTTTGAAATCACATCCCCTTAAAGCATGTATGTGGCACTGAGGCAAAGTGGGTGTTGAAAGCAAATGGAGATAATTGCCAAGAAAAGGAAAGTGCATGTAAGGAGGCAGCTCTGGGGTCCACTGTAGCTGCAAACATCGGAAATCAACCTGAGTTAGCTGGAATAAAAGGAGAGAGTTAATTCCAGGAATGTGGGTGTATCTCACGGAACCCGGGGACAGGGAAGCAAAAGGGTGTAGGGACGGGGGGGGAGAGAGTCAGGACCAGAGTCATTAGACCCCAAGATGGGCCCTTCCTCTCTCTCTGTCCTTCTCTCTCTCTCCTTCCCTCCTGCTCTCTCTCTCTTTCTCTCTCTGGCTCATCTCCTCACAGGACTTTATTGTTTATAGACCGTCAGGTCCTATGCATCAGCACAGATGGCAGAAGATGGCTCTCAACTCATGTAGGTTAATATCCCTCCAACTTTCCACCTAAGCAGAAACTGACATGCAGTCTCTGATTTCCAGTTCCTCATTCATGGGAGATTCTACACGGCAAGTTCGGTTCAGGCACGTGCTCTGAGGTATGCAGGGTGTGCCAGTCAAGATAAGACCCCTGGACCCCTTTGTGTGGGGTGAGGGGTGATGGGGCCCCTGGCAGGCTGATGGTCCTTAGAGAGGCCAGGCTAAGAGCCCCCCCGAACCCCCGCCCCGGAAAGGGGGTATGCTCTGCATGGTGTTTGTCCCCTCGGGTGCCTGTGGGAAACGCCATTGCACCTTCTGCTAGTTAACCTGCTTCCACGCCCCCAGGATGGGCAGGTCTGGTGTGTGGAGGGAGGGATGTCCAGAGGTGAAGGGGCCAATGGCACCGGTAAGAAAGGAGAATCCTTTCTCCTAAACAACTTCAGAAATTTGAGACAATTCTACTTTCCAGCCTCGAAACCAAAAGGAGATGTTTGCTGACTCACAGGCAAGCGTTTCTAGTGTTTGAAGCTAAAAACTGGCAACATTAATGCAAGCTGGTTCTCAATGCTTTCCGTCAAGCCCAGAGCTGCATCCCGACGGTCCCTCCTGGGGTGGGGCCGCTTCCTCCCGGGTGTTCGATCCCGAGTCTTCAGTCTCAGGTGTCCTGCTCCCTGTTTACATTCGCCAGCCCCACCCGTTCCTCGGGGAGGGTGAGTCAGCGGCTTGGTGGTGATGTCTGAGGTCTGACCCCAAAGTCAGACAGTGACACTTTTGGGGGCTTAAAACTATCCATTGCAGTGAGGAGTCGTTTAGACCTTACCTTTGAGGATAAACCTATCAGACAGCTTTCCCCCCCTCTGTTTTATTGCTTTACAACTTCCTCCTAAACCTAGAACAATAGCCTTATAAACGGGCAGGAAATCCCCCTGCCTCTATTGTAGGAAAAGAGAAGCGAATAGAAGACTTGGTGACTTCCTTATCTCATTTAAAACAGAATGTGGTTGTTCCATTTCAAATGGGTTTTACTCCGAGTGATTCAAACTTTCCACGGCAGCGAGATCAGTGGCGGGACCTTAGGGTGGCAATGGGTTTTAGCTGAAGAAGTTTAAGGGGTTAAGAACATGAATAAACTCCAAGGCACATCTTCTTAAGGGAGCAACACTAAAACCCTAAGGAATCTGAAAGTAGAGTGTGTGTGTGTGTGTGGGTGGGTGGGGGGCGGTAGTGGGGAGGTGGGGACCGGAAAGAATTAGGAGGAAAGAAGCTGAGATCACTGATGGCCATTGTTAAGCCTGAACTGTGAATTTATTGGTTTGGATACTCGTTACCAATCAGGAGAGCTGGGCTGTAACTACGTATATAGCACGTAAACTTGACAAAGCTCTCTCTCTCTCTTTTTTTCCCCCCACATTTGTGGTATCATTTTATCCCCAAGGGATTCCCGGGTGGTGCTAGTGGTAAAGAACCCAACTGCCAATGCCAGAGGTGTTGGAGATGTGGGTTCGATCTCTGGATCGGTAAAATCCCCTGGAGGAGGAAGTGGGAACCCACTCCAGTATTCTTGCCTGGAGAATCCCATGGACCCAGGAGCCTGGTGGGCTAAGTGACAACAGGCTGAAGATTCTGAAAGTGTTACTCAGTTGTGTCACACTCTTTGTGATCCCAAGGACTGTAGCCCACCAAGCTCCTCAGTCTGTGGAGTTCTCTAGGAGTGGGTTGCCATTTCCTCCTCCAGAGGATCTTCCCGCCCCAGGGACTGAACCCTGGTCTCCTGCGTTGCAGGCAGATCCTTTACCTTCTGAGCCACCAGGGAAGCTTATTCTGTGCTTCTTCTGTTCATTGTCTGTTGCGGGTCTGCTCAACCTCCTGTGTTCTCCTTACTTTTATAGCTGCCTTGAGCTGTTCTGCCCGAACTGACTCTGCAAGGGGGCTGGAGAGAGAGAGGAGGGACTTACCTGCATCTCCTCATTCTCCTCCACCTAAGTCTCAAAACATTTTGAAAAATCTTAAAAAGCACGTTTTTTTTTTTTTTTTTGTAAGAATTTTGCTGGTGGTTTTTTTTCTTGTGGATGTGCATCTGGGCAGATTGAGTGACAGAAGCAGGTAGACAAGGGAGAGGATGAAAGCACAGGAAGCTGATTCCTAAGGTGTGGGTTTCTCTGGGTAACGGGACCTGCAGTGGGTTGTTTTGTCTTGTTTTTTTGGCTGTTCTGGGTCCTTGCGGCTCGCGGGCTTTCTCTAGTTGTGATGCAAAGGCTCTAGAGCGAGCAGGCTCAGAAGCTGGGGCTCCTAGGTTCAGTTGCCCCACGGCATGCGGGATCTTATTTCCCCAACCAGGCGATGAAGCCGCATCCTCGGCATTGCGAGCAGGTTCTTAACCATTGGACCGCCGGAGAAGTCCTTTCCTGCTGTGGTGTGATCACGCCGGTTTCTGTGCATTCACACTTGGGAAGGTAGAAGGCGGAGGGTCACCGCAGCCAGACAGCTCGCTCGTTTCAGGAAGTCTGAAGGCTCTTTCGCACAAAAGAAGCCCAAACACGAGAAAGGCTTTCTGGAAGGAGAGCTACTCCAGTATGGGTCTGCCACCCTGAGAAGCAGGCACCACTCGGGGCTCCTGGGGTCTGCTCCTTGCCTTGGCGTCTTCTGCCAGACGCTCCGTCTGCAGACGCCCACGGCCTGAGGCTGCTGGCGTGACTGGCTTGTGGAGGGCCTTGGACATGTCTTGCCAGAGCACCTCCCCAGTGTTTTGGAAACAGGTGAGTTGAGGTGGGCCAAAACTGACATGACTCACGCGAAGGTTACCAGGGTTTGGGTCAACTTTCTATGACCGTGAAGAGAAGAATGGTCGTCTGTCGCCACTAGGCAATGGGCCTGTGCCAAGTTTATCCTTAAACGTGTGTTGCCAGGGATATTCCTAGCAATAATTAATAATTACGGCAATGATTCATCTCTGTGTCTCCTGGAGCTTTGTTTTTTGACTCAACCGTGAGTTTATACGACAAACACAAAACTGAAATGTGCTTACATCACCCGCTACTTACTCAGTCCTCAGCCTCAGTGGCTTCCTGCTGGTCTTGGGAGAAGGATTAGAGTGTTTATCGGTGCCTTCGAGCCCTACTCAGCTCTCCAGCCCCCTGCTCCAGCCCCTGTTCCCTCTGGGCCTCCACCAGCCCCGTTTCTAGTTCTTCAGATGCTCCAGGGAACAGTGGCCCGCCACCTGGACTGCTCTTTGCCCCTTGCTGGTATCTCTCTTTTTCTCCCTTTTCCTTTTCGGCTGTGTCGGGTCTTTGTGGTGGCCTGCAGTCTCTAGGTCTGGCACGTGGTCTTGGTTGCTCCACAGCAGGTGGGATCTTAGTTCCCTGACCAGGAATCGAACCCGCATCACCTGCATTGGAAAGTCCCACAATGGGTGTCTTTCTTGACTGCCCTGATTTACAGTCCTGGCCATAACTGTTTTGTCAAACTTATTCTGTGATTCATTGACTCACATCCCCACTCGATTCCCCCTCACAAGGACTGACGTCACTCACCCCTATATCTAGACACCTAGAGCATAATAGGTGTTTAATAATTTGTTGTTTAGTCGCTCATGATTGACTTTTTTTGCAACCCCAAGAACCGTAGCCCGCCAGGCTCCTCTGTCCATGACATTTCCCAGGAAAGAACACTGGAGAGGGTTGCCATTTCCTTCTCCAGGGGATCTTCCTGAATCAGGGATCGAACCTGCGTCTCCTGCATTGCTGTGTGGTAAATAAATGAAGTGAGTGAAAGGAAAGTCAGAGCAAAACTAACCCTAGTGGGGAAGTTACAAATAAAATCAAGCCCTTGAATATAAAAGCCATTTCTTAGAGCAAAATAGAGTTATCGTTCTCACAGACTTAAATTACTTATGTAACACACAGTTGACTTTCTCTCTCTCTTTTTTTTTTTTGAGAATCCCATAACTGAGTCCCACACACAACATGATAGATGGCCATTATGTATTTTTTCCTTCTCTGTATTTTTCTTAATGGAAGCGCATGGAACTTTCCAAATATCACTGTATGATTGGAAAAAGTGAAGCGGTGCCATTTTGGGGGGAGGAGGGGAAGAAAGGGGAAAGATTCTGAAAAGGGTTTATGTTTTCTAATCAAAGTCAGATGTAGAACTGATTTTGTGTCGCTTAAGGGACAGGCTTCATTTTCTCCATCAGTGGTCTTGTCCAGCACTGGAGGATCAGTGGAAGTCCCTTGCAGATGAGAGTGTCCACCCAATTCCCTGTGCTTTGTACCTTGGCCATCTGCTTTCAGCAGAGCAGAGTCGGCACTCTGGGCAGACCCGAGAGAACTCTGAATAAGAACCTGCTTGAGAAAGATTTCCTTACAAGCTAAACGTTACATTTCCACTCGACAGAAAGGTACTGCTGTGTGGCCGTAAAAAGCTGGCCCGAACCCTCTAACCTTTGCAGCTCGCGGTGTTATTTTTGGTTCATGCCAACACGGATCACAGCTGTGACTCAACAGAGCCGCTGAAGCAAGAATTCAAAGAGTTTAAAGAACAGCGGACTCAGAAACGACTTTTTCCCCCGCTTATGGTGTCATTATGCCACATTTCTTGCAGTTTACCTTTTACAAATTTACCAACTGCATACAGATGAGCTCAGCTGCTGTTTGGCATCCCGAGGCCTGAGCTGCGTCAGCACGCTTCCTCAAATCCCACTGCAGGCGACGGATGGTGGAGCTTTCCTTTCTGGGGTGTTTGTTTTACGTAAGTAATGACTTACTTTGCAGAGGTTAAAAAAAAATCCTTGTTGATATATTTCTCCCTCAAATAAACCCAAAATAGAGTTGGGGTTTGATGTAAACCTTGGTAATTTCCCATTCAGAGGTGACAGAGAGCCTGTATTGTTTGCTTCTGTGCTGGGTCTTGCTTTCTCCCCCATCTGTGTTAGACACACGAGGCCATGAAGTCAGAGCGAAATAGACATGGACTCCAGTAGACCAGATACGAGTCTATTTGTCAACATCCTTCAGACGTTTGGCTGCATTTAATTTTTTTTTTTTTAATACTTTTATTTGGCTGTGCCATGTCTTGGGATCTTGAATTACTGCATGTGGGATCTAGTTCCCTGACCAGGGATTGAACTTGGGCCCCTTGCATTGGGAGTGAGAGATTTTCCAGAGAAGTCCCTTGGCTTCGTTTTGTTGATAATCCCTTAAACCGGAAGAACAATCCAGTTTTCCTCTTTGAGGATGCATAGGAAAGGGGATGCAGAAGAAATGATGGAGTTACTTATCTGCTAAGTTACTGCATTTTTAAAGAGGTTTTTTAAATTATTAATTTAATTTTTGACTGTTGTGGGTGCACACAGGCTTTCTCTAGGTGCAGCGAGCGGGGGATGGGACGCTACTCTTTGTTGCGGTCCTGGGCTTCTCCTTGCAGAGGCTTCTCTTGTTTTGGAGCCCAGGCCCTGGGTGTGTGGCTCAGTAACGGCAGCAAGCAGGCTCCGTGGTTGCAGCTTGTGATCTCTGGACCACAAGGCTCAGCAGTTATGGCACTCGGGCTTAGATACTCCATGGCAAGTGGGATCTTTCTGGACCAGGGACTGAACTGGTCTCCCTTCCTTTGCAAGGCAGATTCTTAACCACTAGACCACCAGGGAAGCCCAAGTTACTGCATTTTTAAGCTTTGTGGTAGCTTAAAGAATGTAGACTTAAGAATTCTAAGGACTAACATGTTAATGTGCTGTTCTTTGTTGTTATTTGTGAGAAAGATCATTAATCAAGTATTTCACAGAATCAAGGAAACAGGCAGCGCGTCCGACCTACTTTCTCTTTGGGAAACAGACCCAGCTGCTGTGCGGTGCTGCTGCCATTGCTCAGGCCTGCCGCCTACAAAATGCTCCAGAGCAAAAGCTGTGCTGTCTTATGCACACTGTCACTGCGATCAGACTGAGCTCTGCATTTCTCCACCTCAGTGTGAAAGGTGCAAAAATAATTTTGGAGCTCTTCTTTGAATAGCAAGAGTGTTAGCCCCAAAGAAACTGTATTTCTATGATATTCCTTGGATGTTGGTGGCAGGTACCGCTCTAAGGCGAGTGTACAAATCCTCTTTATGTACTGTCTTCGGGCGTCTACTCTACAGAATATGGGCACTACTTCGGAAGCATCTCATCTGAGATTGGTCTTTTAAAGTTGAGATATAATTGACATGACGTTCGTTAGTTTTAAGTAATGGGCTTCCCAGGTGGCTCAGCAGTAAAGAATCTGCCTACCAGTGCACCAGATGCAGGTTCCATCCCTGGGTGGGGAAGGTCCCCTGGAGGACGGCATGGCAGCCCGCTCCAGTATTCTTACCTGGAGAATCCCATGGACAGAGGAGCCTGGTGGGCTATCGTCCACAGGGTCGCAAAAGAGTCAGGCATGCCTGTAGTGACTGAGCACAGCACACTGTTTTAGGAAATACAACATAATGAGTCAGCATATGCATATGCTGCAAAATGATTACCATAAGATTAGTTAACATCCATCATAATACAGAGTTGCACAGCTTTTTTCTTGTGATGAGCATTTTTAAGATCTACTCTCTCAACAACTTTCAGACATATGAAGCAGTATTGTTATATGTAGTCCCATGCTGTGCATCACGTCCCAGGATTGATTTGTCTGTTAACTGGAAGCTTGTCCCTTTTGCACCCGTCACCCAATTTCCCCCACCTCGACTCCCCACCACCCCTGTCTGGCAACCACCAATCTCCTCCCTGTATTCCATATCTATGAGCTCAGTTTTGAATCTGTCTTGTTTTTTAGATTCCATATGTAAGTGAGATCATATAATGTTTGTCTTTGATTTCTTTCACTTAGTATAATGCTTTCAAGATCCATCCATGTTGTCACAAATAGAAGGCTTCCTTCTTTTTCCTGGATGAATAATATTCAATTGTGGAAATTAGTTCTTATTTTTAATAAAGATTAATAGAATTTTCACACTAGGAGAGTCTCCAGAAATCATGTAGGTTTGCTACTTTTTATAAATGCAGAAAGCAGCACAGAGAGGTTATGGAACTTGTCTGAAGTTACACAGCTAAGCAGTGGTAAAATTGGGCTTCACAGGTAAGTTCAGTATGTCCTTGAATCTTCACCTGCTTCAGAACAACTTGGGCCAGAGAACTGAGTGTTCCCAAGAATTTAGATTCACAAATCTGAAAAAAAAAATTTATTTCAGTCACAAAATGTTGTAAGAGAAAACACTGAGAATATTGAGTAAACATTGAAAATATTAGCACAAATGGACATTGTTCCCAACTGAAAGAAAAAGTATTTCCTGTATCCTTCTGTGTATCTTGATTTTGAGGTTATTTTGGAAGTTGCTGAAATTCAGTTTGGCAAAGCAATTCACTGTGAAAGACATGTTAGGAAACTAAAATTTTCTCTACTGACTTTCTATCAACAAATGAGCACTGAAATGTTATCTATAGAAACGAAGATTCATTTGTTCCTGGCACACATGAGGAGCTCAACAAATATTTACTGAATGGTTGAATAAGAACTGCAGTGCTGTGGAGGTTAGCCTGCGATTATAGACCCATTAATAAGGTGTTTAAACCTCAGTGTTGAGCAGAACAAGCCAGACACAAATCAGCATCTTGCGTGATTCCATTTCTATGAAGTCCAAAACCAGGCAAGCTACTAAGACTGTTGCAAGTCAGGACTGTGGTTATCTTTGGGAGGGAGCAGCTGCTAGAAGGGGGGTTTAAAGGCTGATTGTGTTGTTTCGAGCTGGGTGCTGGTTATACACATGGGCTCAGCGTG